>NC_023758.2:6683517-7035664 GCF_000499845.2 Phaseolus vulgaris | reverse complement strand
AACACATGAAATTGGTTTTCAAAGATATCATAAGTGTTTTTATTCAGTTAATAGCGAAAAGAACAAGTTGCAAACATTTAGCTAAGTAATACGCTTGTTTTCCATAGTTAAGATACTTTTAAACTATTATTATACAGAACATTCACTTTCTTATAGTTTTCCTAGGTTAAAAACCTTAGATTGTAAATGAAAGAAGTATTAAATATCAAAACACAATTTTAACACATGAAATTGTTTTTCAAAGATATCATAAGTGTTTCAATGAATGAATAGACCTTAGATTGTAAAACAAGTATTAAACATATCAAAATACAATTTTGAACACATGAAATGGTTTTTCAAAGGTATCATAAGTGTTTGAATCAATTAATAGACCTTAGATTGTAAAAAATATGAAAACACAATTTTAACACGTGAAATTGTTTTTCGAATATATTCATAAGTGTTTCATCAATTCATACACTAAGATTGTAAAAGAAATATTAAACATATCAAACACAATTTTAACACATTAAATTGTTTTTCAAAGATATCGTAAGTGTATTCATTCAGTTAATAGCGAAAAGAACAAGTTGCAAACATTTAGCTAAGTAATACGCTTGTTTCCATAGTTAAGATACTTTTAAACTATTATATATACAGAACATTCACTTTCTTATAGTTTCCTAGGTTATAAAACCTTTAGATTGTAAATGAAAGAAGTATTAAACATATCAAAACCATTTTAACACAAAATTGGTTTTAAAAGATATCAAAGTGTTTTCATTCAGTTAATAGCGAAAAGAACAAGTTGCAAACATTTAGCTAAGTAATACGCTTGTTTTCCCATAGTTAAGATACTTTTAAACTATTATTATACAGAACATTCACTTCTTATCGTTTCCTAGGATATAAAACCTTAGATTGTAAATGAAAGAAGTATTAAACATATCAAAACACAATTTTAAACACATGAAATTGTTTTTCAAAGATATCATAAGTGTTTCAATCAATGAATAGACCTTAGATTGTAAAAGAAGTATTAAACATATCAAAATACAATTTGAACACATGAATTGTTTTTCAAAGATATCATAAGTGTTTCAATGAATGAATAGACCTTAGATTGTAAAACAAGTATTAAACATATCAAAATACAATTTGAACACATGAAATGGTTTTTCAAAGGTATCATAAGTGTTTCAATGAATGAATAGACCTTAGATTGTAAAAAATATATGAAAACACAATTTTAACACGTGAAATTGTTTTTCGAATATATTCATAAGTGTTTCAATCAATTCATACACTAAGATTGTAAAAGAAATATTAAACATATCAAAACACAATTTAACACATGAAATTGGGTTTAAAAGATATCGTAAGTGTATTCATCAGTTAATAGCGAAAAGAACAAGTTGCAAACATTTAGCTAAGTAATACGCTTGTTTTCCATAGTTAAGATACTTTTAAACTATTATTATACAGAACATTCACTTTCTTATAATTTCCTAGGTTATAAAACCATAGATTGTAAATGAAAGAAGTATTAAACATATCAAAACACAATATTAATACATGAAATTGTTTTTCAAAGATATCATAAGTGTTTCAATCAATGAATAGACCTTAGATTGTAAAGGAAGTATTAAACATATCAAAATACAATTTGAACACATGAAATGGTTTTCCAAAGGTATCATAAGTGTTTGAATCAATTACTAGACCTTAGATTGTAAAAAATATATGAAAACACAATTTTAAGACGTGAAATTGTTTTTCGAATATATTTTCATAAGTGTTTCAATCAATTCATACACTAAGATTGGTAAAAGAAATATTAAACATATCAAAACACAATTTTAACACATGAAATTGGTTTTAAAAGATATCGTAAGTGTATTCATTCAGTTAATAGCGAAAAGAACAAGTTGCAAACATTTAGCAAGTAATACGCTTGTTTTCCATAGTTAAGATACTTTTAAACTATTATTATACAGAACATTCACTTTCTTATAGTTTCCTAGGTTATAAAACCTTAGAATGTAAATGAAAGAAGTATTAAACATATCAAAACACAATTTTAACACATGAAATTGTTTTTCAAAGATATCATAAAGTGTTTCAATCAATGAATAGACCTTAGATTGTAAATGAAAGAAGTATTAAACATATCAAAATACAATTTGAACACATGAAATGGTTTTTTCAAAGGTATCATAAGTGTTTGAATCAATTAATAGACCTTAGATTGTAAAAAATATATGAAAACACAATTTTAAGACGTGAAATTGTTTTCGAATATATTCATAAGTGTTTCAATCAATTCATACACTAAGATTGTAAAAGAAATATTAAACATATCAAACACAATTTTAACACATGAAATTGGTTTTAAAAGATATCATAAGTGTTTTCATTCAGTTAATAGCGAAAAGAACAAGTTGCAAACATTTAGCTAAGTAATACGCTTGTTTTCCATAGTTAAGATACTTTTAAACTATTATTATACAGAACATTCACTTTCTTATAGTTTCCTAGGTCATAAAACCTTAGATTGTAAATGAAAGAAGTAATAAACATATCAAAACACAATATTAACACATGAAATTGTTTTTCAAAGATATCATAAGTGTTTCAATCAATTAATAGACCTTAGATTGTAAAAGAAGTATTAAACATATCAAAATACAATTTGAACACATAAAATGGTTTTTTCAAAGGTATCATAAGTGTTTGAATCAATTAATAGACCTTAGATTATAAAAAATATATGAAAACACAATTTGAACACGTGAAATTGTTTTTCGAATATATTTTCATAAGTGTTTCAATCAATTCATACACTAAGATTGTAAAAGAAATATTAAACATATCAAAACACAATGTTAACACATGAAATTGGTTTTAAAAGATATCGTAAGTGTATTCATTCAGTTAATAGCGAAAAGAACAAGTTGCAAACATTTAGCTAAGTAATACGCTTGTTTTCCATAGTTAAGATACTTTTTAAACTATTATTATACAGAACATTCACTTTCTTATAGTTTCCTAGGTTATAAAACCTTAGATTGTAAATGAAAGAAGTATTAAACATATCAAAACACAATTTTAACACATGAAAATGTTTTTCAAAGATATCATAAGTGTTTCAATCAATGAATAGACCTTAGATTGTAAATGAAAGAAGTATTAAACATATCAAAATACAATTTGAACACATGAAATGGTTTTTCAAAGGTATCATAAGTGTTTGAATCAATTAATAGACCTTAGATTGTAAAAAATATATGAAAACACAATTTTAACACGTGAAATTGTTTTTTCGAATATATTCATAAGTGTTTTAATCAATTCATACACTAAGATTGTAAAAGAAATATTAAACATATCAAAACACAATTTTAACACATGAAATTGGTTTTCAAAGATATCATAAGTGTTTTCATTCAGTTAATAGCGAAAAGAACAAGTTGCAAACATTTAGCCAAGTAATACGCTTGTTTTCCATAGTTAAGATACTTTTAAACTATTATTATACAGAACATTCACTTTCTTATAGTTTCCTAGGTTATAAAACCTTAGATTGTAAATGAAAGAAGTATTAAACATATCAAAACACAATATTAACACATGAAATTGTTTTTCAAAGATATCATAAGTGTTTCAATCAATGAATAGACCTTAGATTGTAAAAGAAGTATTAAACATATCAAAATACAATTTGAACACATGAAATGGTTTTTTAAAGGTATCATAAGTGTTTGAATCAATTAATAGACCTTAGATTGTAAAAAATATATGAAAACACAATTTTAACACGTGAAATTGTTTTTCGAATATATTCATAAGTGTTTCAATCAATTCATACACTAAGATTGTAAAAGAAATATTAAACATATCAAAACACAATTTTAACACATGAAATTGGTTTTCAAAGATATCATAAGTGTTTTCATTCAGTTAATAGCGAAAAGAACAAGTTGCAAACATTTAGCCAAGTAATACGCTTGTTTTCCATAGTTAAGATACTTTTAAACTATTATTATACAGAACATTCACTTTCTTATAGTTTCCTAGGTTATAAAACCTTAGATTGTAAATGAAAGAAGTATTAAACATATCAAAACACAATATTAACACATGATATTGTTTTTCAAAGATATCATAAGTGTTTCAATCAATTAATAGACCTTAGATTGTAAAAGAAGTATTAAACATATCAAAATACAATTTGAACACATAAAATGGTTTTTCAAAGGTATCATAAGTGTTTGAATCAATTAATAGACCTTAGATTATAAAAAATATATGAAAACACAATTTGAACACGTGAAATTGTTTTTCGAATATATTCATATGTGTTTCAATCAATTCATACACTAAGATTGTAAAAGAAATATTAAACATATCAAAACACAATTTTAACACATGAAATTGGTTTTCAAAGATATCATAAGTGTTTTCATTCAGTTAATAGCGAAAAGAACAAGTTGCAAACATTTAGCTAAGTAATACGCTTGTTTTCCATAGTTAAGATACTTTTAAACTATTATTATACAGAACATTCACTTTCTTATAGTTTCCTAGGTTATAAAACCTTAGATTGTAAATGAAAGAAGTATTAAACATATCAAAACACAATTTTAACACATGAAATTGTTTGTCAAAGATATCATAAGTGTTTCAATCAATGAATAGACCTTAGATTGTAAAAGAAGTATTGAACATATCAAAATACAATTTAAACACATGAAATGGTTTTCCAAAGGTATCATAAGTGTTTGAATCAATTACTAGACCTTAGATTGTAAAAAATATATGAAAACACAATTTTAACACGTGAAATTGTTTTTCGAATATATTTCATAAGTGTTTCAATCAATTCATACACTAAGATTGTAAAAGAAATATTAAACATATCAAAACACAATTTGAACACATGAAATTGGTTTTCAAAGATATCATAAGTGTTTTCATTCAGTTAATAGCGAAAAGAACAAGTTGCAAACATTTAGCCAAGTAATACGCTTGTTTTCCATAGTTAAGATACTTTTAAACTATTATTATACAGAACATTCACTTTCTTATAGTTTCCTAGGTTATAAAACCTTAGATTGTAAATGAAAGAAGTATTAAACATATCAAAACACAATATTAACACATGATATTGTTTTTCAAAGATATCATAAGTGTTTCAATCAATTAATAGACCTTAGATTGTAAAAGAAGTATTAAACATATCAAAATACAATTTGAACACATAAAATGGTTTTTCAAAGGCATCATAAGTGTTTGAATCAATTAATAGACCTTAGATTATAAAAATATATGAAAACACAATTTGAACACGTGAAATTGTTTTTCGAATATATTCATATGTGTTTCAATCAATTCATACACTAAGATTGTAAAAGAAATATTAAACATATCAAAACACAATTTTAACACATGAAATTGGTTTTCAAAGATATCATAAGTGTTTTCATTCAGTTAATAGCGAAAAGAACAAGTTGCAAACATTTAGCTAAGTAATACGCTTGTTTTCCATAGTTAAGATACTTTTAAACTATTATTATACAGAACATTCACTTTCTTATAGTTTCCTAGGTTATAAAACCTTAGATTGTAAATGAAAGAAGTATTAAACATATCAAACACAATTTTAACACATGAAATTGTTTTTCAAAGATATCATAAGTGTTTCAATCAATGAATAGACCTTAGATTGTAAGTGAAAGAAGTATTAAACATATCAAAATACAATTTGAACACATGAAATGGTTTTTCAAAGGTATCATAAGTGTTTGAATCAATTAATAGACCTTAGATTGTAAAAAATATATGAAAACACAATTTTAAGACGTGAAATTGTTTTTCGAATATATTCATAAGTGTTTCAATCAATTCATACACTAAGATTGTAAAAGAAATATTAAACATATCAAAACACAATATTAACACATGAAATTGTTTTTCAAAGATATCATAAGTGTTTCAATCAATGAATAGACCTTAGATTGTAAAGGAAGTATTAAACATATCAAAATACAATTTGAACACATGAAATGGTTTTCCAAAGGTATCATAAGTGTTTGAATCAATTACTAGACCTTAGATTGTAAAAAATATATGAAAACACAATTTTAAGACGTGAAATTGTTTTTCGAATATATTTTCATAAGTGTTTCAATCAATTCATACACTAAGATTGTAAAAGAAATATTAAACATATCAAAACACAATTTTAACACATGAAATTGGTTTTAAAAGATATCGTAAGTGTATTCATTCAGTTAATAGCGAAAAGAACAAGTTGCAAACATTTAGCCAAGTAATACGCTTGTTTTCCATAGTTAAGATACTTTTAAACTATTATTATACAGAACATTCACTTTCTTATAGTTTCCTAGGTTATAAAACCTTAGATTGTAAATGAAAGAAGTATTAAACATATCAAAACACAATTTTAACACATGAAATTGTTTTTCAAAGATATCATAAGTGTTTCAATCAATGAATAGACCTTAGATTGTAAATGAAAGAAGTATTAAACATATCAAAATACAATTTGAACACATGAAATGGTTTTTCAAAGGTATCATAAGTGTTTGAATCAATTAATAGACCTTAGATTGTAAAAAATATATGAAAACACAATTTTAAGACGTGAAATTGTTTTTCGAATATATTCATAAGTGTTTCAATCAATTCATACACTAAGATTGTAAAAGAAATATTAAACATATCAAAACACAATTTTAACACATGAAATTGGTTTTAAAAGATATCATAAGTGTTTTCATTCAGTTAATAGCGAAAAGAACAAGTTGCAAACATTTAGCTAAGTAATACGCTTGTTTTCCATAGTTAAGATACTTTTAAACTATTATTATACAAAACATTCACTTTCTTATAGTTTCCTAGGTCATAAAACCTTAGATTGTAAATGAAAGAAGTAATAAACATATCAAAACACAATATTAACACATGAAATTGTTTTTCAAAGATATCATAAGTGTTTCAATCAATTAATAGACCTTAGATTGTAAAAGAAGTATTAAACATATCAAAATACAATTTGAACACATAAAATGGTTTTTCAAAGGTATCATAAGTGTTTGAATCAATTAATAGACCTTAGATTATAAAAAATATATGAAAACACAATTTGAACACGTGAAATTGTTTTTCGAATATATTTTCATAAGTGTTTCAATCAAGTCATACACTAAGATTGTAAAAGAAATATTAAACATATCAAAACACAATGTTAACACATGAAATTGGTTTTAAAAGATATCGTAAGTGTATTCATTCAGTTAATAGCGAAAAGAACAAGTTGCAAACATTTAGCTAAGTAATACGCTTGTTTTCCATAGTTAAGATACTTTTAAACTATTATTATACAGAACATTCACTTTCTTATAGTTTCCTAGGTTATAAAACCTTAGATTGTAAATGAAAGAAGTATTAAACATATCAAAACACAATTTTAACACATGAAAATGTTTTTCAAAGATATCATAAGTGTTTCAATCAATGAATAGACCTTAGATTGTAAATGAAAGAAGTATTAAACATATCAAAATTCAATTTGAACACATGAAATGGTTTTTCAAAGGTATCATAAGTGTTTGAATCAATTAATAGACCTTAGATTGTAAAAAATATATGAAAACACAATTTTAACACGTGAAATTGTTTTTCGAATATATTCATAAGTGTTTTAATCAATTCATACACTAAGATTGTAAAAGAAATATTAAACATATCAAAACACAATTTTAACACATGAAATTGGTTTTCAAAGATATCATAAGTGTTTTCATTCAGTTAATAGCGAAAAGAACAAGTTGCAAACATTTAGCCAAGTAATACGCTTGTTTTCCATAGTTAAGATACTTTTAAACTATTATTATACAGAACATTCACTTTCTTATAGTTTCCTAGGTTATAAAACCTTAGATTGTAAATGAAAGAAGTATTAAACATATCAAAACACAATATTAACACATGAAATTGTTTTTCAAAGATATCATAAGTGTTTCAATCAATGAATAGACCTTAGATTGTAAAAGAAGTATTAAACATATCAAAATACAATTTGAACACATGAAATGGTTTTTTAAAGGTATCATAAGTGTTTGAATCAATTAATAGACCTTAGATTGTAAAAAATATATGAAAACACAATTTTAACACGTGAAATTGTTTTTCGAATATATTCATAAGTGTTTCAATCAATTCATACACTAAGATTGTAAAAGAAATATTAAACATATCAAAACACAATTTTAACACATGAAATTGGTTTTCAAAGATATCATAAGTGTTTTCATTCAGTTAATAGCGAAAAGAACAAGTTGCAAACATTTAGCCAAGTAATACGCTTGTTTTCCATAGTTAAGATACTTTTAAACTATTATTATACAGAACATTCACTTTCTTATAGTTTCCTAGGTTATAAAACCTTAGATTGTAAATGAAAGAAGTATTAAACATATCAAAACACAATATTAACACATGATATTGTTTTTCAAAGATATCATAAGTGTTTCAATCAATTAATAGACCTTAGATTGTAAAAGAAGTATTAAACATATCAAAATACAATTTGAACACATAAAATGGTTTTTCAAAGGTATCATAAGTGTTTGAATCAATTAATAGACCTTAGATTATAAAAAATATATGAAAACACAATTTGAACACGTGAAATTGTTTTTCGAATATATTTTCATAAGTGTTTCAATCAAGTCATACACTAAGATTGTAAAAGAAATATTAAACATATCAAAACACAATGTTAACACATGAAATTGGTTTTAAAAGATATCGTAAGTGTATTCATTCAGTTAATAGCGAAAAGAACAAGTTGCAAACATTTAGCTAAGTAATACGCTTGTTTTCCATAGTTAAGATACTTTTAAACTATTATTATACAGAACATTCACTTTCTTATAGTTTCCTAGGTTATAAAACCTTAGATTGTAAATGAAAGAAGTATTAAACATATCAAAACACAATTTTAACACATGAAAATGTTTTTCAAAGATATCATAAGTGTTTCAATCAATGAATAGACCTTAGATTGTAAATGAAAGAAGTATTAAACATATCAAAATACAATTTGAACACATGAAATGGTTTTTCAAAGGTATCATAAGTGTTTGAATCAATTAATAGACCTTAGATTGTAAAAAATATATGAAAACACAATTTTAACACGTGAAATTGTTTTTCGAATATATTCATAAGTGTTTAATCAATTCATACACTAAGATTGTAAAAGAAATATTAAACATATCAAAACACAATTTTAACACATGAAATTGGTTTTCAAAGATATCATAAGTGTTTTCATTCAGTTAATAGCGAAAAGAACAAGTTGCAAACATTTAGCCAAGTAATACGCTTGTTTTCCATAGTTAAGATACTTTTAAACTATTATTATACAGAACATTCACTTTCTTATAGTTTCCTAGGTTATAAAACCTTAGATTGTAAATGAAAGAAGTATTAAACATATCAAAACACAATATTAACACATGAAATTGTTTTTCAAAGATATCATAAGTGTTTCAATCAATGAATAGACCTTAGATTGTAAAAGAAGTATTAAACATATCAAAATACAATTTGAACACATGAAATGGTTTTTTAAAGGTATCATAAGTGTTTGAATCAATTAATAGACCTTAGATTGTAAAAAATATATGAAAACACAATTTTAACACGTGAAATTGTTTTTCGAATATATTCATAAGTGTTTCAATCAATTCATACACTAAGATTGTAAAAGAAATATTAAACATATCAAAACACAATTTTAACACATGAAATTGGTTTTCAAAGATATCATAAGTGTTTTCATTCAGTTAATAGCGAAAAGAACAAGTTGCAAACATTTAGCCAAGTAATACGCTTGTTTTCCATAGTTAAGATACTTTTAAACTATTATTATACAGAACATTCACTTTCTTATAGTTTCCTAGGTTATAAACCTTAGATTGTAAATGAAAGAAGTATTAAACATATCAAAACACAATATTAACACATGATATTGTTTTTCAAAGATATCATAAGTGTTTCAATCAATTAATAGACCTTAGATTGTAAAAGAAGTATTAAACATATCAAAATACAATTTGAACACATAAAATGGTTTTTCAAAGGTATCATAAGTGTTTGAATCAATTAATAGACCTTAGATTATAAAAATATATGAAAACACAATTTGAACACGTGAAATTGTTTTTCGAATATATTCATATGTGTTTCAATCAATTCATACACTAAGATTGTAAAAGAAATATTAAACATATCAAAACACAATTTTAACACATGAAATTGGTTTTCAAAGATATCATAAGTGTTTTCATTCAGTTAATAGCGAAAAGAACAAGTTGCAAACATTTAGCTAAGTAATACGCTTGTTTTCCATAGTTAAGATACTTTTAAACTATTATTATACAGAACATTCACTTTCTTATAGTTTCCTAGGTTATAAAACCTTAGATTGTAAATGAAAGAAGTATTAAACATATCAAAACACAATTTTAACACATGAAATTGTTTTTCAAAGATATCATAAGTGTTTCAATCAATGAATAGACCTTAGATTGTAAATGAAAGAAGTATTAAACATATCAAAATACAATTTGAACACATGAAATGGTTTTTCAAAGGTATCATAAGTGTTTGAATCAATTAATAGACCTTAGATTGTAAAAAATATATGAAAACACAATTTTAAGACGTGAAATTGTTTTTCGAATATATTCATAAGTGTTTCAATCAATTCATACACTAAGATTGTAAAAGAAATATTAAACATATCAAAACACAATATTAACACATGAAATTGTTTTTCAAAGATATCATAAGTGTTTCAATCAATGAATAGACCTTAGATTGTAAAGGAAGTATTAAACATATCAAAATACAATTTGAACACATGAAATGGTTTTCCAAAGGTATCATAAGTGTTTGAATCAATTACTAGACCTTAGATTGTAAAAAATATATGAAAACACAATTTTAAGACGTGAAATTGTTTTTCGAATATATTTTCATAAGTGTTTCAATCAATTCATACACTAAGATTGTAAAAGAAATATTAAACATATCAAAACACAATTTTAACACATGAAATTGGTTTTAAAAGATATCGTAAGTGTATTCATTCAGTTAATAGCGAAAAGAACAAGTTGCAAACATTTAGCCAAGTAATACGCTTGTTTTCCATAGTTAAGATACTTTTAAACTATTATTATACAGAACATTCACTTTCTTATAGTTTCCTAGGTTATAAAACCTTAGATTGTAAATGAAAGAAGTATTAAACATATCAAAACACAATTTTAACACATGAAATTGTTTTTCAAAGATATCATAAGTGTTTCAATCAATGAATAGACCTTAGATTGTAAATGAAAGAAGTATTAAACATATCAAAATACAATTTGAACACATGAAATGGTTTTTCAAAGGTATCATAAGTGTTTGAATCAATTAATAGACCTTAGATTGTAAAAAATATATGAAAACACAATTTTAAGACGTGAAATTGTTTTTCGAATATATTCATAAGTGTTTCAATCAATTCATACACTAAGATTGTAAAAGAAATATTAAACATATCAAAACACAATTTTAACACATGAAATTGGTTTTAAAAGATATCATAAGTGTTTTCATTCAGTTAATAGCGAAAAGAACAAGTTGCAAACATTTAGCTAAGTAATACGCTTGTTTTCCATAGTTAAGATACTTTTAAACTATTATTATACAAAACATTCACTTTCTTATAGTTTCCTAGGTCATAAAACCTTAGATTGTAAATGAAAGAAGTAATAAACATATCAAAACACAATATTAACACATGAAATTGTTTTTCAAAGATATCATAAGTGTTTCAATCAATTAATAGACCTTAGATTGTAAAAGAAGTATTAAACATATCAAAATACAATTTGAACACATAAAATGGTTTTTCAAAGGTATCATAAGTGTTTGAATCAATTAATAGACCTTAGATTATAAAAAATATATGAAAACACAATTTGAACACGTGAAATTGTTTTTCGAATATATTTTCATAAGTGTTTCAATCAAGTCATACACTAAGATTGTAAAAGAAATATTAAACATATCAAAACACAATGTTAACACATGAAATTGGTTTTAAAAGATATCGTAAGTGTATTCATTCAGTTAATAGCGAAAAGAACAAGTTGCAAACATTTAGCTAAGTAATACGCTTGTTTTCCATAGTTAAGATACTTTTAAACTATTATTATACAGAACATTCACTTTCTTATAGTTTCCTAGGTTATAAAACCTTAGATTGTAAATGAAAGAAGTATTAAACATATCAAAACACAATTTTAACACATGAAAATGTTTTTCAAAGATATCATAAGTGTTTCAATCAATGAATAGACCTTAGATTGTAAATGAAAGAAGTATTAAACATATCAAAATTCAATTTGAACACATGAAATGGTTTTTCAAAGGTATCATAAGTGTTTGAATCAATTAATAGACCTTAGATTGTAAAAAATATATGAAAACACAATTTTAACACGTGAAATTGTTTTTCGAATATATTCATAAGTGTTTTAATCAATTCATACACTAAGATTGTAAAAGAAATATTAAACATATCAAAACACAATTTTAACACATGAAATTGGTTTTCAAAGATATCATAAGTGTTTTCATTCAGTTAATAGCGAAAAGAACAAGTTGCAAACATTTAGCCAAGTAATACGCTTGTTTTCCATAGTTAAGATACTTTTAAACTATTATTATACAGAACATTCACTTTCTTATAGTTTCCTAGGTTATAAAACCTTAGATTGTAAATGAAAGAAGTATTAAACATATCAAAACACAATATTAACACATGAAATTGTTTTTCAAAGATATCATAAGTGTTTCAATCAATGAATAGACCTTAGATTGTAAAAGAAGTATTAAACATATCAAAATACAATTTGAACACATGAAATGGTTTTTTAAAGGTATCATAAGTGTTTGAATCAATTAATAGACCTTAGATTGTAAAAAATATATGAAAACACAATTTTAACACGTGAAATTGTTTTTCGAATATATTCATAAGTGTTTCAATCAATTCATACACTAAGATTGTAAAAGAAATATTAAACATATCAAAACACAATTTTAACACATGAAATTGGTTTTCAAAGATATCATAAGTGTTTTCATTCAGTTAATAGCGAAAAGAACAAGTTGCAAACATTTAGCCAAGTAATACGCTTGTTTTCCATAGTTAAGATACTTTTAAACTATTATTATACAGAACATTCACTTTCTTATAGTTTCCTAGGTTATAAAACCTTAGATTGTAAATGAAAGAAGTATTAAACATATCAAAACACAATATTAACACATGATATTGTTTTTCAAAGATATCATAAGTGTTTCAATCAATTAATAGACCTTAGATTGTAAAAGAAGTATTAAACATATCAAAATACAATTTGAACACATAAAATGGTTTTTCAAAGGTATCATAAGTGTTTGAATCAATTAATAGACCTTAGATTATAAAAAATATATGAAAACACAATTTGAACACGTGAAATTGTTTTTCGAATATATTTTCATAAGTGTTTCAATCAAGTCATACACTAAGATTGTAAAAGAAATATTAAACATATCAAAACACAATGTTAACACATGAAATTGGTTTTAAAAGATATCGTAAGTGTATTCATTCAGTTAATAGCGAAAAGAACAAGTTGCAAACATTTAGCTAAGTAATACGCTTGTTTTCCATAGTTAAGATACTTTTAAACTATTATTATACAGAACATTCACTTTCTTATAGTTTCCTAGGTTATAAAACCTTAGATTGTAAATGAAAGAAGTATTAAACATATCAAAACACAATTTTAACACATGAAAATGTTTTTCAAAGATATCATAAGTGTTTCAATCAATGAATAGACCTTAGATTGTAAATGAAAGAAGTATTAAACATATCAAAATACAATTTGAACACATGAAATGGTTTTTCAAAGGTATCATAAGTGTTTGAATCAATTAATAGACCTTAGATTGTAAAAAATATATGAAAACACAATTTTAACACGTGAAATTGTTTTTCGAATATATTCATAAGTGTTTTAATCAATTCATACACTAAGATTGTAAAAGAAATATTAAACATATCAAAACACAATTTTAACACATGAAATTGGTTTTCAAAGATATCATAAGTGTTTTCATTCAGTTAATAGCGAAAAGAACAAGTTGCAAACATTTAGCCAAGTAATACGCTTGTTTTCCATAGTTAAGATACTTTTAAACTATTATTATACAGAACATTCACTTTCTTATAGTTTCCTAGGTTATAAAACCTTAGATTGTAAATGAAAGAAGTATTAAACATATCAAAACACAATATTAACACATGAAATTGTTTTTCAAAGATATCATAAGTGTTTCAATCAATGAATAGACCTTAGATTGTAAAAGAAGTATTAAACATATCAAAATACAATTTGAACACATGAAATGGTTTTTTAAAGGTATCATAAGTGTTTGAATCAATTAATAGACCTTAGATTGTAAAAAATATATGAAAACACAATTTTAACACGTGAAATTGTTTTTCGAATATATTCATAAGTGTTTCAATCAATTCATACACTAAGATTGTAAAAGAAATATTAAACATATCAAAACACAATTTTAACACATGAAATTGGTTTTCAAAGATATCATAAGTGTTTTCATTCAGTTAATAGCGAAAAGAACAAGTTGCAAACATTTAGCCAAGTAATACGCTTGTTTTCCATAGTTAAGATACTTTTAAACTATTATTATACAGAACATTCACTTTCTTATAGTTTCCTAGGTTATAAAACCTTAGATTGTAAATGAAAGAAGTATTAAACATATCAAAACACAATATTAACACATGATATTGTTTTTCAAAGATATCATAAGTGTTTCAATCAATTAATAGACCTTAGATTGTAAAAGAAGTATTAAACATATCAAAATACAATTTGAACACATAAAATGGTTTTTCAAAGGTATCATAAGTGTTTGAATCAATTAATAGACCTTAGATTATAAAAAATATATGAAAACACAATTTGAACACGTGAAATTGTTTTTCGAATATATTCATATGTGTTTCAATCAATTCATACACTAAGATTGTAAAAGAAATATTAAACATATCAAAACACAATTTTAACACATGAAATTGGTTTTCAAAGATATCATAAGTGTTTTCATTCAGTTAATAGCGAAAAGAACAAGTTGCAAACATTTAGCTAAGTAATACGCTTGTTTTCCATAGTTAAGATACTTTTAAACTATTATTATACAGAACATTCACTTTCTTATAGTTTCCTAGGTTATAAAACCTTAGATTGTAAATGAAAGAAGTATTAAACATATCAAAACACAATTTTAACACATGAAATTGTTTTTCAAAGATATCATAAGTGTTTCAATCAATGAATAGACCTTAGATTGTAAGTGAAAGAAGTATTAAACATATCAAAATACAATTTGAACACATGAAATGGTTTTTCAAAGGTATCATAAGTGTTTGAATCAATTAATAGACCTTAGATTGTAAAAAATATATGAAAACACAATTTTAACACGTGAAATTGTTTTTCGAATATATTCATAAGTGTTTCAATCAATTCATACACTAAGATTGTAAAAGAAATATTAAACACATCAAAACAAAATTCTAACACATGAAATTTGTTTTAAAAGATATCATAAGTGTATTCATTCAGTTAATAGCGAAAAGAACAAGTTGCAAACATTTAGCTAAGTAATACGCTTGTTTTCCATAGTTAAGATACTTTTAAACTATTATTATACAGAACATTCACTTTCTTATAGTTTCCTAGGTTATAAAACCTTAGATTGTAAATGAAAGAAGTATTAAACATATCAAAACACAATTTTAACACATGAAATTGTTTTTCAAAGATATCATAAGTGTTTCAATCAATGAATAGACCTTAGATTGTAAGTGAAAGAAGTATTAAACATATCAAAATACAATTTGAACACATGAAATGGTTTTTCGAAGGTATCATAAGTGTTTGAATCAATTAATAGACCTTAGATTGTAAAAAATATATGAAAACACAATTTTAAGACGTGAAATTGTTTTTCGAATATATTCATAAGTGTTTCAATCAATTCATACACTAAGATTGTAAAAGAAATATTAAACATATCAAAACACAATTTTAACACATGAAATTGGTTTTCAAAGATATCATAAGTGTTTTCATTCAGTTAATAGCGAAAAGAACAAGTTGCAAACATTTAGCCAAGTAATACGCTTGTTTTCCATAGTTAAGATACTTTTAAACTATTATTATACAGAACATTCACTTTCATATAGTTTCCTAGGTTATAAAACCTTAGATTGTAAATGAAAGAAATATTAAACATATCAAAACACAATTTTAACACATGAAATTGGTTTTCAAAGATATCATAAGTGTTTTCATTCAGTTAATAGCGAAAAGAACAAGTTGCAAACATTTAGCTAAGTAATACGCTTGTTTTCCATAGTTAAGATACTTTTAAACTATTATTATACAGAACATTCACTTTCTTATAGTTTCCTAGGTTATAAAACCTTAGATTGTAAATGAAAGAAGTATTAAACATATCAAAACACAATTTTAACACATGAAATTGTTTGTCAAAGATATCATAAGTGTTTCAATCAATGAATAGACCTTAGATTGTAAAAGAAGTATTGAACATATCAAAATACAATTTAAACACATGAAATGGTTTTCCAAAGGTATCATAAGTGTTTGAATCAATTACTAGACCTTAGATTGTAAAAAATATATGAAAACACAATTTTAACACGTGAAATTGTTTTTCGAATATATTTTCATAAGTGTTTCAATCAATTCATACACTAAGATTGTAAAAGAAATATTAAACATATCAAAACACAATTTGAACACATGAAATTGGTTTTCAAAGATATCATAAGTGTTTTCATTCAGTTAATAGCGAAAAGAACAAGTTGCAAACATTTAGCCAAGTAATACGCTTGTTTTCCATAGTTAAGATACTTTTAAACTATTATTATACAGAACATTCACTTTCTTATAGTTTCCTAGGTTATAAAACCTTAGATTGTAAATGAAAGAAGTATTAAACATATCAAAACACAATATTAACACATGATATTGTTTTTCAAAGATATCATAAGTGTTTCAATCAATTAATAGACCTTAGATTGTAAAAGAAGTATTAAACATATCAAAATACAATTTGAACACATAAAATGGTTTTTCAAAGGTATCATAAGTGTTTGAATCAATTAATAGACCTTAGATTATAAAAAATATATGAAAACACAATTTGAACACGTGAAATTGTTTTTCGAATATATTCATATGTGTTTCAATCAATTCATACACTAAGATTGTAAAAGAAATATTAAACATATCAAAACACAATTTTAACACATGAAATTGGTTTTCAAAGATATCATAAGTGTTTTCATTCAGTTAATAGCGAAAAGAACAAGTTGCAAACATTTAGCTAAGTAATACGCTTGTTTTCCATAGTTAAGATACTTTTAAACTATTATTATACAGAACATTCACTTTCTTATAGTTTCCTAGGTTATAAAACCTTAGATTGTAAATGAAAGAAGTATTAAACATATCAAAACACAATTTTAACACATGAAATTGTTTTTCAAAGATATCATAAGTGTTTCAATCAATGAATAGACCTTAGATTGTAAGTGAAAGAAGTATTAAACATATCAAAATACAATTTGAACACATGAAATGGTTTTTCAAAGGTATCATAAGTGTTTGAATCAATTAATAGACCTTAGATTGTAAAAAATATATGAAAACACAATTTTAACACGTGAAATTGTTTTTCGAATATATTCATAAGTGTTTCAATCAATTCATACACTAAGATTGTAAAAGAAATATTAAACATATCAAAACACAATTTGAACACATGAAATTGGTTTTCAAAGATATCATAAGTGTTTTCATTCAGTTAATAGCGAAAAGAACAAGTTGCAAACATTTAGCTAAGTAATACGCTTGTTTTCCATAGTTAAGATACTTTTAAACTATTATTATACAGAACATTCACTTTCTTATTGTTTCCTAGGTTATAAAACCTTAGATTGTAAATGAAAGAAGTATTTAAACATATCAAAACACAATTTTAACACATGAAATAGTTTTTCAAAGATATCATAAGTGTTTCAATCAATGAATAGACCTTAGATTGTAAAGGAAGTATTAAACATATCAAAATACAATTTGAACACATGAAATGGTTTTCCAAAGGTATCATAAGTGTTTGAATCAATTACTAGACCTTAGATTGTAAAAAATATATGAAAACACAATTTTAAGACGTGAAATTGTTTTTCGAATATATTTTCATAAGTGTTTCAATCAATTCATACACTAAGATTGTAAAAGAAATATTAAACATATCAAAACACAATTTTAACACATGAAATTGGTTTTAAAAGATATCGTAAGTGTATTCATTCAGTTAATAGCGAAAAGAACAAGTTGCAAACATTTAGCCAAGTAATACGCTTGTTTTCCATAGTTAAGATACTTTTAAACTATTATTATACAGAACATTCACTTTCTTATAGTTTCCTAGGTTATAAAACCTTAGATTGTAAATGAAAGAAGTATTAAACATATCAAAACACAATTTTAACACATGAAATTGTTTTTCAAAGATATCATAAGTGTTTCAATCAATGAATAGACCTTAGATTGTAAATGAAAGAAGTATTAAACATATCAAAATACAATTTGAACACATGAAATGGTTTTTCAAAGGTATCATAAGTGTTTGAATCAATTAATAGACCTTAGATTGTAAAAAATATATGAAAACACAATTTTAAGACGTGAAATTGTTTTTCGAATATATTCATAAGTGTTTCAATCAATTCATACACTAAGATTGTAAAAGAAATATTAAACATATCAAAACACAATTTTAACACATGAAATTGGTTTTAAAAGATATCATAAGTGTTTTCATTCAGTTAATAGCGAAAAGAACAAGTTGCAAACATTTAGCTAAGTAATACGCTTGTTTTCCATAGTTAAGATACTTTTAAACTATTATTATACAAAACATTCACTTTCTTATAGTTTCCTAGGTCATAAAACCTTAGATTGTAAATGAAAGAAGTAATAAACATATCAAAACACAATATTAACACATGAAATTGTTTTTCAAAGATATCATAAGTGTTTCAATCAATTAATAGACCTTAGATTGTAAAAGAAGTATTAAACATATCAAAATACAATTTGAACACATAAAATGGTTTTTCAAAGGTATCATAAGTGTTTGAATCAATTAATAGACCTTAGATTATAAAAAATATATGAAAACACAATTTGAACACGTGAAATTGTTTTTCGAATATATTTTCATAAGTGTTTCAATCAAGTCATACACTAAGATTGTAAAAGAAATATTAAACATATCAAAACACAATGTTAACACATGAAATTGGTTTTAAAAGATATCGTAAGTGTATTCATTCAGTTAATAGCGAAAAGAACAAGTTGCAAACATTTAGCTAAGTAATACGCTTGTTTTCCATAGTTAAGATACTTTTAAACTATTATTATACAGAACATTCACTTTCTTATAGTTTCCTAGGTTATAAAACCTTAGATTGTAAATGAAAGAAGTATTAAACATATCAAAACACAATTTTAACACATGAAAATGTTTTTCAAAGATATCATAAGTGTTTCAATCAATGAATAGACCTTAGATTGTAAATGAAAGAAGTATTAAACATATCAAAATACAATTTGAACACATGAAATGGTTTTTCAAAGGTATCATAAGTGTTTGAATCAATTAATAGACCTTAGATTGTAAAAAATATATGAAAACACAATTTTAACACGTGAAATTGTTTTTCGAATATATTCATAAGTGTTTTAATCAATTCATACACTAAGATTGTAAAAGAAATATTAAACATATCAAAACACAATTTTAACACATGAAATTGGTTTTCAAAGATATCATAAGTGTTTTCATTCAGTTAATAGCGAAAAGAACAAGTTGCAAACATTTAGCCAAGTAATACGCTTGTTTTCCATAGTTAAGATACTTTTAAACTATTATTATACAGAACATTCACTTTCTTATAGTTTCCTAGGTTATAAAACCTTAGATTGTAAATGAAAGAAGTATTAAACATATCAAAACACAATATTAACACATGAAATTGTTTTTCAAAGATATCATAAGTGTTTCAATCAATGAATAGACCTTAGATTGTAAAAGAAGTATTAAACATATCAAAATACAATTTGAACACATGAAATGGTTTTTTAAAGGTATCATAAGTGTTTGAATCAATTAATAGACCTTAGATTGTAAAAAATATATGAAAACACAATTTTAACACGTGAAATTGTTTTTCGAATATATTCATAAGTGTTTCAATCAATTCATACACTAAGATTGTAAAAGAAATATTAAACATATCAAAACACAATTTTAACACATGAAATTGGTTTTCAAAGATATCATAAGTGTTTTCATTCAGTTAATAGCGAAAAGAACAAGTTGCAAACATTTAGCCAAGTAATACGCTTGTTTTCCATAGTTAAGATACTTTTAAACTATTATTATACAGAACATTCACTTTCTTATAGTTTCCTAGGTTATAAAACCTTAGATTGTAAATGAAAGAAGTATTAAACATATCAAAACACAATATTAACACATGATATTGTTTTTCAAAGATATCATAAGTGTTTCAATCAATTAATAGACCTTAGATTGTAAAAGAAGTATTAAACATATCAAAATACAATTTGAACACATAAAATGGTTTTTCAAAGGTATCATAAGTGTTTGAATCAATTAATAGACCTTAGATTATAAAAAATATATGAAAACACAATTTGAACACGTGAAATTGTTTTTCGAATATATTTTCATAAGTGTTTCAATCAAGTCATACACTAAGATTGTAAAAGAAATATTAAACATATCAAAACACAATGTTAACACATGAAATTGGTTTTAAAAGATATCGTAAGTGTATTCATTCAGTTAATAGCGAAAAGAACAAGTTGCAAACATTTAGCTAAGTAATACGCTTGTTTTCCATAGTTAAGATACTTTTAAACTATTATTATACAGAACATTCACTTTCTTATAGTTTCCTAGGTTATAAAACCTTAGATTGTAAATGAAAGAAGTATTAAACATATCAAAACACAATTTTAACACATGAAAATGTTTTTCAAAGATATCATAAGTGTTTCAATCAATGAATAGACCTTAGATTGTAAATGAAAGAAGTATTAAACATATCAAAATACAATTTGAACACATGAAATGGTTTTTCAAAGGTATCATAAGTGTTTGAATCAATTAATAGACCTTAGATTGTAAAAAATATATGAAAACACAATTTTAACACGTGAAATTGTTTTTCGAATATATTCATAAGTGTTTTAATCAATTCATACACTAAGATTGTAAAAGAAATATTAAACATATCAAAACACAATTTTAACACATGAAATTGGTTTTCAAAGATATCATAAGTGTTTTCATTCAGTTAATAGCGAAAAGAACAAGTTGCAAACATTTAGCCAAGTAATACGCTTGTTTTCCATAGTTAAGATACTTTTAAACTATTATTATACAGAACATTCACTTTCTTATAGTTTCCTAGGTTATAAAACCTTAGATTGTAAATGAAAGAAGTATTAAACATATCAAAACACAATATTAACACATGAAATTGTTTTTCAAAGATATCATAAGTGTTTCAATCAATGAATAGACCTTAGATTGTAAAAGAAGTATTAAACATATCAAAATACAATTTGAACACATGAAATGGTTTTTTAAAGGTATCATAAGTGTTTGAATCAATTAATAGACCTTAGATTGTAAAAAATATATGAAAACACAATTTTAACACGTGAAATTGTTTTTCGAATATATTCATAAGTGTTTCAATCAATTCATACACTAAGATTGTAAAAGAAATATTAAACATATCAAAACACAATTTTAACACATGAAATTGGTTTTCAAAGATATCATAAGTGTTTTCATTCAGTTAATAGCGAAAAGAACAAGTTGCAAACATTTAGCCAAGTAATACGCTTGTTTTCCATAGTTAAGATACTTTTAAACTATTATTATACAGAACATTCACTTTCTTATAGTTTCCTAGGTTATAAAACCTTAGATTGTAAATGAAAGAAGTATTAAACATATCAAAACACAATATTAACACATGATATTGTTTTTCAAAGATATCATAAGTGTTTCAATCAATTAATAGACCTTAGATTGTAAAAGAAGTATTAAACATATCAAAATACAATTTGAACACATAAAATGGTTTTTCAAAGGTATCATAAGTGTTTGAATCAATTAATAGACCTTAGATTATAAAAAATATATGAAAACACAATTTGAACACGTGAAATTGTTTTTCGAATATATTTTCATAAGTGTTTCAATCAAGTCATACACTAAGATTGTAAAAGAAATATTAAACATATCAAAACACAATGTTAACACATGAAATTGGTTTTAAAAGATATCGTAAGTGTATTCATTCAGTTAATAGCGAAAAGAACAAGTTGCAAACATTTAACTAAGTAATACGCTTGTTTTCCATAGTTAAGATACTTTTAAACTATTATTATACAGAACATTCACTTTCTTATAGTTTCCTAGGTTATAAAACCTTAGATTGTAAATGAAAGAAGTATTAAACATATCAAAACACAATTTTAACACATGAAAATGTTTTTCAAAGATATCATAAGTGTTTCAATCAATGAATAGACCTTAGATTGTAAATGAAAGAAGTATTAAACATATCAAAATACAATTTGAACACATGAAATGGTTTTTCAAAGGTATCATAAGTGTTTGAATCAATTAATAGACCTTAGATTGTAAAAAATATATGAAAACACAATTTTAACACGTGAAATTGTTTTTCGAATATATTCATAAGTGTTTTAATCAATTCATACACTAAGATTGTAAAAGAAATATTAAACATATCAAAACACAATTTTAACACATGAAATTGGTTTTCAAAGATATCATAAGTGTTTTCATTCAGTTAATAGCGAAAAGAACAAGTTGCAAACATTTAGCCAAGTAATACGCTTGTTTTCCATAGTTAAGATACTTTTAAACAATTATTATACAGAACATTCACTTTCTTATAGTTTCCTAGGTTATAAAACCTTAGATTGTAAATGAAAGAAGTATTAAACATATCAAAACACAATATTAACACATGAAATTGTTTTTCAAAGATATCATAAGTGTTTCAATCAATGAATAGACCTTAGATTGTAAAAGAAGTATTAAACATATCAAAATACAATTTGAACACATGAAATGGTTTTTTAAAGGTATCATAAGTGTTTGAATCAATTAATAGACCTTAGATTGTAAAAAATATATGAAAACACAATTTTAACACGTGAAATTGTTTTTCGAATATATTCATAAGTGTTTCAATCAATTCATACACTAAGATTGTAAAAGAAATATTAAACATATCAAAACACAATTTTAACACATGAAATTGGTTTTCAAAGATATCATAAGTGTTTTCATTCAGTTAATAGCGAAAAGAACAAGTTGCAAACATTTAGCCAAGTAATACGCTTGTTTTCCATAGTTAAGATACTTTTAAACTATTATTATACAGAACATTCACTTTCTTATAGTTTCCTAGGTTATAAAACCTTAGATTGTAAATGAAAGAAGTATTAAACATATCAAAACACAATATTAACACATGATATTGTTTTTCAAAGATATCATAAGTGTTTCAATCAATTAATAGACCTTAGATTGTAAAAGAAGTATTAAACATATCAAAATACAATTTGAACACATAAAATGGTTTTTCAAAGGTATCATAAGTGTTTGAATCAATTAATAGACCTTAGATTATAAAAAATATATGAAAACACAATTTGAACACGTGAAATTGTTTTTCGAATATATTCATATGTGTTTCAATCAATTCATACACTAAGATTGTAAAAGAAATATTGAACATATCAAAACACAATTTTAACACATGAAATTGGTTTTCAAAGATATCATAAGTGTTTTCATTCAGTTAATAGCGAAAAGAACAAGTTGCAAACATTTAGCCAAGTAATACGCTTGTTTTCCATAGTTAAGATACTTTTAAACTATTATTATACAGAACATTCACTTTCTTATAGTTTCCTAGGTTATAAAACCTTAGATTGTAAATGAAAGAAGTATTAAACATATCAAAACACAATATTAACACATGATATTGTTTTTCAAAGATATCATAAGTGTTTCAATCAATTAATAGACCTTAGATTGTAAAAGAAGTATTGAACATATCAAAATACAATTTGAACACATGAAATGGTTTTTCAAAGGTATCATAAGCGTTTGAATCAATTAATAGACCTTAGATTGTAAAACATATATGAAAACACAATTTTAACACGTGAAATTGTTTTTCGAATATATTCATAAGTGTTTCAATCAATTCATACACTAAGATTGTAAAAGAAATATTAAACATATCAAAACACAATTTTAACACATGAAATTGTTTTTCAAAGATATCATAAGTGTTTCAATCAAAGAATAGACCTTAGATTGTAAAAGAAGTATTAAACATATCAAAATACAATTTGAACACATGAAATGGTTTTTCAAAGGTATCATAAGTGTTTGAATCAAGTAATAGACCTTAGATTGTAAAACATATATGAAAACACAATTTTAACACGTGAAATTGTTTTTCGAATATATTCATAAGTGTTTCAATCAATTCATACACTAAGATTGTAAAAGAAATATTAAACATATCAAAACACAATTTTAACACATGAAATTGGTTTTAAAAGATATCATATGTGTATTCATTCAGTTAACAGCGAAAAGAAAAGTTGCAAACATTTAGCTAAGTAATACGCTTGTTTTCCATAGTTAAGATACTTTTAAACTATTATTATACAGAACATTCACTTTCTTATAGTTTCCTAGGTTATAAAACCTAAGATTGTAAATGAAAGAAGTATTAAACATGTCAAAACACAATATTAACACATGAAATTGTTTTTCAAAGATATCATAAGTGTTTCAATCAATGAATAGACTTTAGATTGTAAAAGAAGTATTAAACATATCAAAATACAATTTGAACACATGAAATGGTTTTTCAAAGGTATCATAAGTGTTTGAATCAATTAATAGACCTTAGATTGTAAAAAATATATGAAAACACAATTTTAACACGTGAAATTGTTTTTCGAATATATTCATAAGTGTTTCAATCAATTCATATACTAAGATTGTAAAAGAAATATTAAACATATCAAAACACAATTTTAACACATGAAATTGTTTTTCAAAGATATCATAAGTGTTTCAATCAATGAATAGACCTTAGATTGTAAAAGAAGTATTAAACATATCAAAATAGAATTTGAACACATGAAATGGTTTTTCAAAGGTATCATAAGTGTTTGAATCAATTAATAGACCTTAGATTGTAAAAAATATATGAAAACACAATTTTAACACGTGAAATTGTTTTTCGAATATATTCATAAGTGTTTCAATCAATTCATACACTAAGATTGTAAAAGAAATATTAAACATATCAAAACACAATTTTAACACATGAAATTGGTTTTCAAAGATATCATAAGTGTATTGATTCAGTTAATAGGGAAAAGAACAAGTTGCAAACATTTAGCTAAGTAATATGCTTGTTTTCCATAGTTAAGATACTTTTAAACTATTATTATACAGAACATTCACTTTCATATAGTTTCCTAGGTTATAAAACCTTAGATTGTAAATGAAAGAAGTATTAAACATATCAAAACACAATATTAACACATGAAATTGTTTTTCAAAGATATCATAAGTGTTTCAATCAATGAATAGACCTTAGATTGTAAAAGAAGTATTTAAACATATGAAAATACAATTTGAACACATGAAATGGGTTTTTCAAAGGTACCATAAGTGTTTGAATCAATTAATAGACCTTAGATTGTAAAAAATATATGAAAACACAATTTTAACACGTGAAATTGTTTTTCGAATATATTCATAAGTGTTTCAATCAATTCATACACTAAGATTGTAAAAGAAATATTACACATATCAAAACACAATTTTAACACATGAAATTGTTTTTCAAAGATATCATAAGTGTTTCAATCAATGAATAGACCTTAGATTGTAAAAGAAGTATTAAACATATCAAAATACAATTTGAACACATGAAATGGTTTTTCAAAGGTATCATAAGTGTTTGAATCAATTAATAGACCTTAGATTGTAAAACATATATGAAAACACAATTTTAACACGTGAAATTGTTTTTCGAATATATTCATAAGTGTTTCAATCAATTCATACACTAAGATTGTAAAAGAAATATTAAACATATCAAAACACAATTTTAACACATGAAATTGGTTTTAAAAGATATCATAAGTGTATTGATTCAGTTAATAGCGAAAAGAACAAGTTGCAAACATTTAGCTAAGTAATACGCTTGTTTTCCATAGTTAAGATACTTTTAAACTATTATTATACAGAACATTCACTTTCTTATAGTTTCCTAGGATATCAAACCTTAGATTGTAAATGAAAGAAGTATAAAACAATACAAAACACAATTTTAACACATGAAATTGTTTTTCAAAGATATCATAAGTGTTTCAATCAATGAATAGACCTTAGATTGTAAAAGAAGTATTAAACATATCAAAATACAATTTGAACACATGAAATGGTTTTTCAAAGGTATCATAAGTGTTTGAATCAATTAATAGACCTTAGATTGTAAAAAATATATGAAAACACAATTTTAACACGTGAAATTGTTTTTCGAATATATTCATAAGTGTTTCAATCAATTCATACACTAAGATTGTAAAAGAAATATTAAACATATCAAAACACAATTTTAACACATGAAATTGGTTTTAAAAGATATCATATGTGTATTCATTCAGTTAACAGCGAAAAGAACAAGTTGCAAACATTTAGCTAAGTAATACGCTTGTTTTCCATAGTTAAGATACTTTTAAACTATTATTATACAGAACATTCACTTTCTTATAGTTTCGTAGGTTATAAAACCTAAGATTGTAAATGAAAGAAGTATTAAACATGTCAAAACACAATATTAACACATGAAATTGTTTTTCAAAGATATCATAAGTGTTTCAATCAATGAATAGACTTTCGATTGTAAAAGAAGTATTAAACATATCAAAATACAATTTGAACACATGAAATGGTTTTTCAAAGGTATCATAAGTGTTTGAATCAATTAATAGACCTTAGATTGTAAAAAATATATGAAAACACAATTTTAACACGTGAAATTGTTTTTCGAATATATTCATAAGTGTTTCAATCAATTCATACACTAAGATTGTAAAAGAAATATTAAACATATCAAAACACAATTTTAACACATGAAATTGGTTTTAAAAGATATCATAAGTGTATTGATTCAGTTAATAGGGAAAAGAACAAGTTGCAAACATTTAGCTAAGTAATACGCTTGTTTTCCATAGTTAAGATACTTTTAAACTATTATTATACAGAACATTCACTTTCTTATAGTTTCCTAGGATATCAAACCTTAAATTGTAAATGAAAGAAGTATTAAACATATCAAAACACAATTTTAACACATGAAATTGTTTTTCAAAGATATCATAAGTGTTTCAATCAATGAATAGACCTTAGATTGTAAAAGAAGTATTAAACATATCAAAATACAATTTGAACACATGAAATGGGTTTTTCAAAGGTACCATAAGTGTTTGAATCAATTAATAGACCTTAGATTGTAAAAAATATATGAAAACACAATTTTAACACGTGAAATTGTTTTTCGAATATATTCATAAGTGTTTCAATCAATTCATACACTAAGATTGTAAAAGAAATATTAAACATATCAAAACACAATTTTAACACATGAAATTGTTTTTCAAAGATATCATAAGTGTTTCAATCAATGAATAGACCTTAGATTGTAAAAGAAGTATTAAACATATCAAAATACAATTTGAACACATGAAATGGTTTTTCAAAGGTATCATAAGTGTTTGAATCAATTAATAGACCTTAGATTGTAAAAAATATATGAAAACACAATTTTAACACGTGAAATTGTTTTTCGAATATATTCATAAGTGTTTCAATCAATTCATACACTAAGATTGTAAAAGAAATATTAAACATATCAAAACACAATTTTAACACATGAAATTGGTTTTAAAAGATATCATAAGTGTATTCATTCAGTTAATAGCGAAAAGAACAAGTTGCAAACATTTAGCTAAGTAATACGCTTGTTTTCCATAGTTAAGATACTTTTAAACTATTATTATACAGAACATTCACTTTCTTATAGTTTCCTAGGTTATAAAACCTTAGATTGTAAATGAAAGAAGTATTAAACATATCAAAACACAATATTAACACATGAAATTGTTTTTCAAAGATATCATAAGTGTTTCAATCAATGAATAGACCTTAGATTGTAAAAGAAGTATTAAACATATCAAAATACAATTTGAACACATGAAATGGTTTTTTAAAGGTATCATAAGTGTTTGAATCAATTAATAGACCTTAGATTGTAAAAAATATATGAAAACACAATTTTAACACGTGAAATTGTTTTTCGAATATATTCATAAGTGTTTCAATCAATTCATACACTAAGATTGTAAAAGAAATATTAAACATATCAAAACACAATTTTAACACATGAAATTGGTTTTAAAAGATATCATAAGTGTATTCATTCAGTTAATAGCGAAAAGAACAAGTTGCAAACATTTAGCTAAGTAATACGCTTGTTTTCCATAGTTAAGATACTTTTAAACTATTATTATACAGAACATTCACTTTCTTATAGTTTCCTAGGTTATAAAACCTTAGAGTGTAAATGAAAGAAGTATTAAACATGTCAAAACACAATTTTAACACATGAAATTGTTTTTCAAAGATATCATAAGTGTTTCAATCAATGAATAGACCTTAGATTGTAAAAGAAGTATTAAACATATCAAAATACAATTTGAACACATGAAATGGTTTTTCAAAGGTATCATAAGTGTTTGAATCAATTAATAGACCTTAGATTGTAAAAAATATATGAAAACACAATTTTAACACGTGAAATTGTTTTTCGAATATATTCATAAGTGTTTCAATCAATTCATACACTAAGATTGTAAAAGAAATATTAAACATATCAAAACACAATTTTAACACATGAAATTGGTTTTCAAAGATATCATAAGTGTATTGATTCAGTTAATAGGGAAAAGAACAAGTTGCAAACATTTAGCTAAGTAATACGCTTGTTTTCCATAGTTAAGATACTTTTAAACTATTATTATACAGAACATTCACTTTCTTATAGTTTCCTAGGATATCAAACCTTAGATTGTAAATGAAAGAAGTATTAAACATATCAAAACACAATTTTAACACATGAAATTGTTTTTCAAAGATATCATAAGTGTTTCAATCAATGAATAAACCTTAGATTGTAAAAGAAGTATTTAAACATATGAAAATACAATTTGAACACATGAAATGGGTTTTTCAAAGGTACCATAAGTGTTTGAATCAATTAATAGACCTTAGATTGTAAAAAATATATGAAAACACAATTTTAACACGTGAAATTGTTTTTCGAATATATTCATAAGTGTTTCAATCAATTCATACACTAAGATTGTAAAAGAAATATTACACATATCAAAACACAATTTTAACACATGAAATTGTTTTTCAAAGATATCATAAGTGTTTCAATCAATGAATAGACCTTAGATTGTAAAAGAAGTATTAAACATATCAAAATACAATTTGAACACATGAAATGGTTTTTCAAAGGTATCATAAGTGTTTGAATCAATTAATAGACCTTAGATTGTAAAACATATATGAAAACACAATTTTAACACGTGAAATTGTTTTTCGAATATATTCATAAGTGTTTCAATCAATTCATACACTAAGATTGTAAAAGAAATATTAAACATATCAAAACACAATTTTAACACATGAAATTGGTTTTAAAAGATATCATAAGTGTATTGATTCAGTTAATAGCGAAAAGAACAAGTTGCAAACATTTAGCTAAGTAATACGCTTGTTTTCCATAGTTAAGATACTTTTAAACTATTATTATACAGAACATTCACTTTCTTATAGTTTCCTAGGATATCAAACCTTAGATTGTAAATGAAAGAAGTATAAAACAATACAAAACACAATTTTAACACATGAAATTGTTTTTCAAAGATATCATAAGTGTTTCAATCAATGAATAGACCTTAGATTGTAAAAGAAGTATTAAACATATCAAAATACAATTTGAACACATGAAATGGTTTTTCAAAGGTATCATAAGTGTTTGAATCAATTAATAGACCTTAGATTGTAAAAAATATATGAAAACACAATTTTAACACGTGAAATTGTTTTTCGAATATATTCATAAGTGTTTCAATCAATTCATACACTAAGATTGTAAAAGAAATATTAAACATATCAAAACACAATTTTAACACATGAAATTGGTTTTAAAAGATATCATATGTGTATTCATTCAGTTAACAGCGAAAAGAACAAGTTGCAAACATTTAGCTAAGTAATACGCTTGTTTTCCATAGTTAAGATACTTTTAAACTATTATTATACAGAACATTCACTTTCTTATAGTTTCGTAGGTTATAAAACCTAAGATTGTAAATGAAAGAAGTATTAAACATGTCAAAACACAATATTAACACATGAAATTGTTTTTCAAAGATATCATAAGTGTTTCAATCAATGAATAGACTTTCGATTGTAAAAGAAGTATTAAACATATCAAAATACAATTTGAACACATGAAATGGTTTTTCAAAGGTATCATAAGTGTTTGAATCAATTAATAGACCTTAGATTGTAAAAAATATATGAAAACACAATTTTAACACGTGAAATTGTTTTTCGAATATATTCATAAGTGTTTCAATCAATTCATACACTAAGATTGTAAAAGAAATATTAAACATATCAAAACACAATTTTAACACATGAAATTGGTTTTAAAAGATATCATAAGTGTATTGATTCAGTTAATAGGGAAAAGAACAAGTTGCAAACATTTAGCTAAGTAATACGCTTGTTTTCCATAGTTAAGATACTTTTAAACTATTATTATACAGAACATTCACTTTCTTATAGTTTCCTAGGATATCAAACCTTAAATTGTAAATGAAAGAAGTATTAAACATATCAAAACACAATTTTAACACATGAAATTGTTTTTCAAAGATATCATAAGTGTTTCAATCAATGAATAGACCTTAGATTGTAAAAGAAGTATTAAACATATCAAAATACAATTTGAACACATGAAATGGGTTTTTCAAAGGTACCATAAGTGTTTGAATCAATTAATAGACCTTAGATTGTAAAAAATATATGAAAACACAATTTTAACACGTGAAATTGTTTTTCGAATATATTCATAAGTGTTTCAATCAATTCATACACTAAGATTGTAAAAGAAATATTAAACATATCAAAACACAATTTTAACACATGAAATTGTTTTTCAAAGATATCATAAGTGTTTCAATCAATGAATAGACCTTAGATTGTAAAAGAAGTATTAAACATATCAAAATACAATTTGAACACATGAAATGGTTTTTCAAAGGTATCATAAGTGTTTGAATCAATTAATAGACCTTAGATTGTAAAAAATATATGAAAACACAATTTTAACACGTGAAATTGTTTTTCGAATATATTCATAAGTGTTTCAATCAATTCATACACTAAGATTGTAAAAGAAATATTAAACATATCAAAACACAATTTTAACACATGAAATTGGTTTTAAAAGATATCATAAGTGTATTCATTCAGTTAATAGCGAAAAGAACAAGTTGCAAACATTTAGCTAAGTAATACGCTTGTTTTCCATAGTTAAGATACTTTTAAACTATTATTATACAGAACATTCACTTTCTTATAGTTTCCTAGGTTATAAAACCTTAGATTGTAAATGAAAGAAGTATTAAACATATCAAAACACAATATTAACACATGAAATTGTTTTTCAAAGATATCATAAGTGTTTCAATCAATGAATAGACCTTAGATTGTAAAAGAAGTATTAAACATATCAAAATACAATTTGAACACATGAAATGGTTTTTTAAAGGTATCATAAGTGTTTGAATCAATTAATAGACCTTAGATTGTAAAAAATATATGAAAACACAATTTTAACACGTGAAATTGTTTTTCGAATATATTCATAAGTGTTTCAATCAATTCATACACTAAGATTGTAAAAGAAATATTAAACATATCAAAACACAATTTTAACACATGAAATTGGTTTTAAAAGATATCATAAGTGTATTCATTCAGTTAATAGCGAAAAGAACAAGTTGCAAACATTTAGCTAAGTAATACGCTTGTTTTCCATAGTTAAGATACTTTTAAACTATTATTATACAGAACATTCACTTTCTTATAGTTTCCTAGGTTATAAAACCTTAGAGTGTAAATGAAAGAAGTATTAAACATGTCAAAACACAATTTTAACACATGAAATTGTTTTTCAAAGATATCATAAGTGTTTCAATCAATGAATAGACCTTAGATTGTAAAAGAAGTATTAAACATATCAAAATACAATTTGAACACATGAAATGGTTTTTCAAAGGTATCATAAGTGTTTGAATCAATTAATAGACCTTAGATTGTAAAAAATATATGAAAACACAATTTTAACACGTGAAATTGTTTTTCGAATATATTCATAAGTGTTTCAATCAATTCATACACTAAGATTGTAAAAGAAATATTAAACATATCAAAACACAATTTTAACACATGAAATTGGTTTTCAAAGATATCATAAGTGTATTGATTCAGTTAATAGGGAAAAGAACAAGTTGCAAACATTTAGCTAAGTAATACGCTTGTTTTCCATAGTTAAGATACTTTTAAACTATTATTATACAGAACATTCACTTTCTTATAGTTTCCTAGGATATCAAACCTTAGATTGTAAATGAAAGAAGTATTAAACATATCAAAACACAATTTTAACACATGAAATTGTTTTTCAAAGATATCATAAGTGTTTCAATCAATGAATAAACCTTAGATTGTAAAAGAAGTATTTAAACATATGAAAATACAATTTGAACACATGAAATGGGTTTTTCAAAGGTACCATAAGTGTTTGAATCAATTAATAGACCTTAGATTGTAAAAAATATATGAAAACACAATTTTAACACGTGAAATTGTTTTTCGAATATATTCATAAGTGTTTCAATCAATTCATACACTAAGATTGTAAAAGAAATATTACACATATCAAAACACAATTTTAACACATGAAATTGTTTTTCAAAGATATCATAAGTGTTTCAATCAATGAATAGACCTTAGATTGTAAAAGAAGTATTAAACATATCAAAATACAATTTGAACACATGAAATGGTTTTTCAAAGGTATCATAAGTGTTTGAATCAATTAATAGACCTTAGATTGTAAAACATATATGAAAACACAATTTTAACACGTGAAATTGTTTTTCGAATATATTCATAAGTGTTTCAATCAATTCATACACTAAGATTGTAAAAGAAATATTAAACATATCAAAACACAATTTTAACACATGAAATTGGTTTTAAAAGATATCATAAGTGTATTGATTCAGTTAATAGCGAAAAGAACAAGTTGCAAACATTTAGCTAAGTAATACGCTTGTTTTCCATAGTTAAGATACTTTTAAACTATTATTATACAGAACATTCACTTTCTTATAGTTTCCTAGGATATCAAACCTTAGATTGTAAATGAAAGAAGTATAAAACAATACAAAACACAATTTTAACACATGAAATTGTTTTTCAAAGATATCATAAGTGTTTCAATCAATGAATAGACCTTAGATTGTAAAAGAAGTATTAAACATATCAAAATACAATTTGAACACATGAAATGGTTTTTCAAAGGTATCATAAGTGTTTGAATCAATTAATAGACCTTAGATTGTAAAAAATATATGAAAACACAATTTTAACACGTGAAATTGTTTTTCGAATATATTCATAAGTGTTTCAATCAATTCATACACTAAGATTGTAAAAGAAATATTAAACATATCAAAACACAATTTTAACACATGAAATTGGTTTTAAAAGATATCATATGTGTATTCATTCAGTTAACAGCGAAAAGAACAAGTTGCAAACATTTAGCTAAGTAATACGCTTGTTTTCCATAGTTAAGATACTTTTAAACTATTATTATACAGAACATTCACTTTCTTATAGTTTCGTAGGTTATAAAACCTAAGATTGTAAATGAAAGAAGTATTAAACATGTCAAAACACAATATTAACACATGAAATTGTTTTTCAAAGATATCATAAGTGTTTCAATCAATGAATAGACTTTCGATTGTAAAAGAAGTATTAAACATATCAAAATACAATTTGAACACATGAAATGGTTTTTCAAAGGTATCATAAGTGTTTGAATCAATTAATAGACCTTAGATTGTAAAAAATATATGAAAACACAATTTTAACACGTGAAATTGTTTTTCGAATATATTCATAAGTGTTTCAATCAATTCATACACTAAGATTGTAAAAGAAATATTAAACATATCAAAACACAATTTTAACACATGAAATTGGTTTTAAAAGATATCATAAGTGTATTGATTCAGTTAATAGGGAAAAGAACAAGTTGCAAACATTTAGCTAAGTAATACGCTTGTTTTCCATAGTTAAGATACTTTTAAACTATTATTATACAGAACATTCACTTTCTTATAGTTTCCTAGGATATCAAACCTTAAATTGTAAATGAAAGAAGTATTAAACATATCAAAACACAATTTTAACACATGAAATTGTTTTTCAAAGATATCATAAGTGTTTCAATCAATGAATAGACCTTAGATTGTAAAAGAAGTATTAAACATATCAAAATACAATTTGAACACATGAAATGGGTTTTTCAAAGGTACCATAAGTGTTTGAATCAATTAATAGACCTTAGATTGTAAAAAATATATGAAAACACAATTTTAACACGTGAAATTGTTTTTCGAATATATTCATAAGTGTTTCAATCAATTCATACACTAAGATTGTAAAAGAAATATTAAACATATCAAAACACAATTTTAACACATGAAATTGTTTTTCAAAGATATCATAAGTGTTTCAATCAATGAATAGACCTTAGATTGTAAAAGAAGTATTAAACATATCAAAATACAATTTGAACACATGAAATGGTTTTTCAAAGGTATCATAAGTGTTTGAATCAATTAATAGACCTTAGATTGTAAAAAATATATGAAAACACAATTTTAACACGTGAAATTGTTTTTCGAATATATTCATAAGTGTTTCAATCAATTCATACACTAAGATTGTAAAAGAAATATTAAACATATCAAAACACAATTTTAACACATGAAATTGGTTTTAAAAGATATCATAAGTGTATTCATTCAGTTAATAGCGAAAAGAACAAGTTGCAAACATTTAGCTAAGTAATACGCTTGTTTTCCATAGTTAAGATACTTTTAAACTATTATTATACAGAACATTCACTTTCTTATAGTTTCCTAGGTTATAAAACCTTAGATTGTAAATGAAAGAAGTATTAAACATATCAAAACACAATATTAACACATGAAATTGTTTTTCAAAGATATCATAAGTGTTTCAATCAATGAATAGACCTTAGATTGTAAAAGAAGTATTAAACATATCAAAATACAATTTGAACACATGAAATGGTTTTTTAAAGGTATCATAAGTGTTTGAATCAATTAATAGACCTTAGATTGTAAAAAATATATGAAAACACAATTTTAACACGTGAAATTGTTTTTCGAATATATTCATAAGTGTTTCAATCAATTCATACACTAAGATTGTAAAAGAAATATTAAACATATCAAAACACAATTTTAACACATGAAATTGGTTTTAAAAGATATCATAAGTGTATTCATTCAGTTAATAGCGAAAAAAACAAGTTGCAAACATTTAGCTAAGTAATACGCTTGTTTTCCATAGTTAAGATACTTTTAAACTATTATTATACAGAACATTCACTTTCTTATAGTTTCCTAGGTTATAAAACCTTAGATTGTAAATGAAAGAAGTATTAAACATATCAAAACACAATATTAACACATGAAATTGTTTTTCAAAGATATCATAAGTGTTTCAACCAATGAATAGACCTTAGATTGTAAAAGAAGTATTAAACATATCAAAATACAATTTGAACACATGAAATGGGTTTTTCAAAGGTACCATAAGTGTTTGAATCAATTAATAGACCTTAGATTGTAAAAAATATATGAAAACACAATTTTAACACGTGAAATTGTTTTTCGAATATATTCATAAGTGTTTCAATCAATTCATACACTAAGATTGTAAAAGAAATATTAAACATATCAAAACACAATTTTAACACATGAAATTGTTTTTCAAAGATATCATAAGTGTTTCAATCAATGAATAGACCTTAGATTGTAAAAGAAGTATTAAACAAATCAAAATACAATTTGAACACATGAAATGGGTTTTTCAAAGGTACCATAAGTGTTTGAATCAATTAATAGACCTTAGATTGTAAAAAATATATGAAAACACAATTTTAACACGTGAAATTGTTTTTCGAATATATTCATAAGTGTTTCAATCAATTCATACACTAAGATTGTAAAAGAAATATTAAACATATCAAAACACAATTTTAACACATGAAATTGTTTTTCAAAGATATCATAAGTGTTTCAATCAATGAATAGACCTTAGATTGTAAAAGAAGTATTAAACAAATCAAAATACAATTTGAACACATGAAATGGGTTTTTCAAAGGTACCATAAGTGTTTGAATCAATTAATAGACCTTAGATTGTAAAAAATATATGAAAACACAATTTTAACACGTGAAATTGTTTTTCGAATATATTCATAAGTGTTTCAATCAATTCATACACTAAGATTGTAAAAGAAATATTAAACATATCAAAACACAATTTTAACACATGAAATTGTTTTTCAAAGATATCATAAGTGTTTCAATCAATGAATAGACCTTAGATTGTAAAAGAAGTATTAAACATATCAAAATACAATTTGAACACATGAAATGGTTTTTCAAAGGTATCATAAGTGTTTGAATCAATTAATAGACCTTAGATTGTAAAAAATATATGAAAACACAATTTTAACACGTGAAATTGTTTTTCGAATATATTCATAAGTGTTTCAATCAATTCATACACTAAGATTGTAAAAGAAATATTAAACATATCAAAACACAATTTTAACACATGAAATTGGTTTTAAAAGATATCATAAGTGTATTCATTCAGTTAATAGCGAAAAGAACAAGTTGCAAACATTTAGCTAAGTAATACGCTTGTTTTCCATAGTTAAGATACTTTTAAACTATTATTATACAGAACATTCACTTTCTTATAGTTTCCTAGGTTATAAAACCTTAGATTGTAAATGAAAGAAGTATTAAACATATCAAAACACAATATTAACACATGAAATTGTTTTTCAAAGATATCATAAGTGTTTCAATCAATGAATAGACCTTAGATTGTAAAAGAAGTATTAAACATATCAAAATACAATTTGAACACATGAAATGGTTTTTTAAAGGTATCATAAGTGTTTGAATCAATTAATAGACCTTAGATTGTAAAAAATATATGAAAACACAATTTTAACACGTGAAATTGTTTTTCGAATATATTCATAAGTGTTTCAATCAATTCATACACTAAGATTGTAAAAGAAATATTAAACATATCAAAACACAATTTTAACACATGAAATTGGTTTTAAAAGATATCATAAGTGTATTCATTCAGTTAATAGCGAAAAGAACAAGTTGCAAACATTTAGCTAAGTAATACGCTTGTTTTCCATAGTTAAGATACTTTTAAACTATTATTATACAGAACATTCACTTTCTTATAGTTTCCTAGGTTATAAAACCTTAGATTGTAAATGAAAGAAGTATTAAACATATCAAAACACAATATTAACACATGAAATTGTTTTTCAAAGATATCATAAGTGTTTCAATCAATGAATAGACCTTAGATTGTAAAAGAAGTATTAAACATATCAAAATACAATTTGAACACATGAAATGGGTTTTTCAAAGGTACCATAAGTGTTTGAATCAATTAATAGACCTTAGATTGTAAAAAATATATGAAAACACAATTTTAACACGTGAAATTGTTTTTCGAATATATTCATAAGTGTTTCAATCAATTCATACACTAAGATTGTAAAAGAAATATTAAACATATCAAAACACAATTTTAACACATGAAATTGTTTTTCAAAGATATCATAAGTGTTTCAATCAATGAATAGACCTTAGATTGTAAAAGAAGTATTAAACAAATCAAAATACAATTTGAACACATGAAATGGGTTTTTCAAAGGTACCATAAGTGTTTGAATCAATTAATAGACCTTAGATTGTAAAAAATATATGAAAACACAATTTTAACACGTGAAATTGTTTTTCGAATATATTCATAAGTGTTTCAATCAATTCATACACTAAGATTGTAAAAGAAATATTAAACATATCAAAACACAATTTTAACACATGAAATTGTTTTTCAAAGATATCATAAGTGTTTCAATCAATGAATAGACCTTAGATTGTAAAAGAAGTATTAAACAAATCAAAATACAATTTGAACACATGAAATGGGTTTTTCAAAGGTACCATAAGTGTTTGAATCAATTAATAGACCTTAGATTGTAAAAAATATATGAAAACACAATTTTAACACGTGAAATTGTTTTTCGAATATATTCATAAGTGTTTCAATCAATTCATACACTAAGATTGTAAAAGAAATATTAAACATATCAAAACACAATTTTAACACATGAAATTGTTTTTCAAAGATATCATAAGTGTTTCAATCAATGAATAGACCTTAGATTGTAAAAGAAGTATTAAACATATCAAAATACAATTTGAACACATGAAATGGGTTTTTCAAAGGTACCATAAGTGTTTGAATCAATTAATAGACCTTAGATTGTAAAAAATATATGAAAACACAATTTTAACACGTGAAATTGTTTTTCGAATATATTCATAAGTGTTTCAATCAATTCATACACTAAGATTGTAAAAGAAATATTAAACATATCAAAACACAATTTTAACACATGAAATTGTTTTTCAAAGATATCATAAGTGTTTCAATCAATGAATAGACCTTAGATAGTAAAAGAAGTATTAAACATATCAAAATACAATTTGAACACATGAAATGGTTTTTCAAAGGTATCATAAGTGTTTGAATCAATTAATAGACCTTAGATTGTAAAAAATATATGAAAACACAATTTTAACACGTGAAATTGTTTTTCGAATATATTCATAAGTGTTTCAATCAATTCATACACTAAGATTGTAAAAGAAATATTAAACATATCAAAACACAATTTTAACACATGAAATTGGTTTTCAAAGATATCATAAGTGTATTCATTCAGTTAATAGCGAAAAGAACAAGTTGCAAACATTTAGCTAAGTAATACGCTTGTTTTCCATAGTTAAGATACTTTTAAACTATTATTATACAGAACATTCACTTTCTTATAATTTCGTAGGTTATAAAACCTTAGACTGTAAATGAAAGAAGTATTAAACATGTCAAAACACAATATTAACACATGAAATTGTTTTTCAAAGATATCATAAGTGTTTCAATCAATGAATAGACTTTAGATTGTAAAAGAAGTATTAAACATATCAAAATACAATTTGAACACATGAAATGGTTTTTCAAAGGTATCATAAGTGTTTGAATCAATTAATAGACCTTAGATTGTAAAAAATATATGAAAACACAATTTTAAGACGTGAAATTATTTTTCGAATATATTCATAAGTGTTTCAATCAATTCATACACTAAGATTGTAAAAGAAATATTAAACATATCAAAACACAATTTTAACACATGAAATTGGTTTTAAAAGATATCATAAGTGTATTGATTCAGTTAATAGCGAAAAGAACAAGTTGCAAACATTTAGCTAAGTAATACGCTTGTTTTCCATAGTTAAGATACTTTTAAACTATTATTATACAGAACATTCACTTTCTTATAGTTTCCTAGGATATCAAACCTTAGATTGTAAATGAAAGAAGTATAAAACAATACAAAACACAATTTTAACACATGAAATTGTTTTTCAAAGATATCATAAGTGTATTCATTCAGTTAATAGCGAAAAGAACAAGTTGCAAACATTTAGCTAAGTAATACGCTTGTTTTCCATAGTTAAGATACTTTTAAACTCTTATTATACAGAACATTCACTTTCTTATAGTTTCCTAGGATATCAAAACTTAGATTGTAAATGAAAGAAGTATTAAACATATCAAAACACAATTTTAACACATGAAATTGTTTTTCAAAGATATCATAAGTGTTTCAATCAATGAATAGACCTTAGATTGTAAAAGAAGTATTAAACAAATCAAAATACAATTTGAACACATGAAATGGTTTTTCAAAGGTACCATAAGTGTTTGAATCAATTAATAGACCTTAGATTGTATAAAATATATGAAATCACAATTTTAACACGTGAAATTGTTTTTCGAATATATTCATAAGTGTTTCAATCAATTCATACACTAAGATTGTAAAAGAAATATTAAACATATCAAAACACAATTTTAACACATGAAATTGGTTTTCAAAGATATCATAAGTGTATTCATTCAGTTAATAGCGAAAAGAACAAGTTGCAAACATTTAGCTAAGTAATACGCTTGTTTTCCATAGTTAAGATACTTTTAAACTATTATTATACAGAACATTCACTTTCTTATAGTTTCCTAGGTTATAAAACCTTAGATTGTAAATGAAAGAAGTATTAAACATATCAAAACACAATATTAACACATGAAATTGTTTTTCAAAGATATCATAAGTGTTTCAATCAATGAATAGACCTTAGATTGTAAAAGAAGTATTAAACATATCAAAATACAATTTGAACACATGAAATGGTTTTTCAAAGGTATCATAAGTGTTTGAATCAATTAATAGACCTTAGATTGTAAAAAATATATGAAAACACAATTTTAACACGTGAAATTGTTTTCCGAATATATTCATAAGTGTTTCAATCAATTCATACACTAAGATTGTAAAAGAAATATTAAACATATCAAAACACAATTTTAACACATGAAATTGGTTTTCAAAGATATCATAAGTGTATTCATTCAGTTAATAGCGAAAAGAACAAGTTGCAAACATTTAGCTAAGTAATACGCTTGTTTTCCATAGTTAAGATACTTTTAAACTATTATTATACAGAACATTCACTTTCTTATAATTTCGTAGGTTATAAAACCTTAGACTGTAAATGAAAGAAGTATTAAACATGTCAAAACACAATATTAACACATGAAATTGTTTTTCAAAGATATCATAAGTGTTTCAATCAATGAATAGACTTTAGATTGTAAAAGAAGTATTAAACATATCAAAATACAATTTGAACACATGAAATGGTTTTTCAAAGGTATCATAAGTGTTTGAATCAATTAATAGACCTTAGATTGTAAAAAATATATGAAAACACAATTTTAACACGTGAAATTATTTTTCGAATATATTCATAAGTGTTTCAATCAATTCATACACTAAGATTGTAAAAGAAATATTAAACATATCAAAACACAATTTTAACACATGAAATTGGTTTTAAAAGATATCATAAGTGTATTCATTCAGTTAATAGCGAAAAGAACAAGTTGCAAACATTTAGCTAAGTAATACGCTTGTTTTCCATAGTTAAGATACTTTTAAACTATTATTATACAGAACATTCACTTTCTTATAGTTTCCTAGGATATCAAACCTTAGATTGTAAATGAAAGAAGTATAAAACAATACAAAACACAATTTTAACACATGAAATTGTTTTTCAAAGATATCATAAGTGTTTCAATCAATGAATAGACCTTAGATTGTAAAAGAAGTATTAAACAAATCAAAATACAATTTGAACACATGAAATGGTTTTTCAAAGGTACCATAAGTGTTTGAATCAATTAATAGACCTTAGATTGTATAAAATATATGAAAACACAATTTTAACACGTGAAATTGTTTTTCGAATATATTCATAAGTGTTTCAATCAATTCATACACTAAGATTGTAAAAGAAATATTAAACATATCAAAACACAATTTTAACACATGAAATTGGTTTTCAAAGATATCATAAGTGTATTCATTCAGTTAATAGCGAAAAGAACAAGTTGCAAACATTTAGCTAAGTAATACGCTTGTTTTCCATAGTTAAGATACTTTTAAACTATTATTATACAGAACATTCACTTTCTTATAGTTTCCTTGGTTATAAAACCTTAGATTGTAAATGAAAGAAGTATTAAACATATCAAAACACAATATTAACACATGAAATTGTTTTTCAAAGATATCATAAGTGTTTCAATCAATGAATAGACCTTAGATTGTAAAAGAAGTATTAAACATATCAAAATACAATTTGAACACATGAAATGGTTTTTCAAAGGTATCATAAGTGTTTGAATCAATTAATAGACCTTAGATTGTAAAAAAATATGAAAACACAATTTTAACACGTGAAATTGTTTTCCGAATATATTCATAAGTGTTTCAATCAATTCATACACTAAGATTGTAAAAGAAATATTAAACATATCAAAACACAATTTTAACACATGAAATTGGTTTTCAAAGATATCATAAGTGTATTCATTCAGTTAATAGCGAAAAGAACAAGTTGCAAACATTTAGCTAAGTAATACGCTTGTTTTCCATAGTTAAGATACTTTTAAACTATTATTATACAGAACATTCACTTTCTTATAATTTCGTAGGTTATAAAACCTTAGACTGTAAATGAAAGAAGTATTAAACATGTCAAAACACAATATTAACACATGAAATTGTTTTTCAAAGATATCATAAGTGTTTCAATCAATGAATAGACTTTAGATTGTAAAAGAAGTATTAAACATATCAAAATACAATTTGAACACATGAAATGGTTTTTCAAAGGTATCATAAGTGTTTGAATCAATTAATAGACCTTAGATTGTAAAAAATATATGAAAACACAATTTTAACACGTGAAATTATTTTTCGAATATATTCATAAGTGTTTCAATCAATTCATACACTAAGATTGTAAAAGAAATATTAAACATATCAAAACACAATTTTAACACATGAAATTGGTTTTAAAAGATATCATAAGTGTATTCATTCAGTTAATAGCGAAAAGAACAAGTTGCAAACATTTAGCTAATTAATAAGCTTGTTTTCCATAGTTAAGATACTTTTAAACTATTATTATACAGAACATTCACTTTCTTATAGTTTCCTAGGATATCAAACCTTAGATTGTAAATGAAAGAAGTATAAAACAATACAAAACACAATTTTAACACATGAAATTGTTTTTCAAAGATATCATAAGTGTATTCATTCAGTTAATAGCGAAAAGAACAAGTTGCAAACATTTAGCTAAGTAATACGCTTGTTTTCCATAGTTAAGATACTTTTAAACTCTTATTATACAGAACATTCACTTTCTTATAGTTTCCTAGGATATCAAACCTTAGATTGTAAATGAAAGAAGTATTAAACATATCAAAACACAATTTTAACACATGAAATTGTTTTTCAAAGATATCATAAGTGTTTCAATCAATGAATAGACCTTAGATTGTAAAAGAAGTATTAAACATATCAAAATACAATTTGAACACATGAAATGGGTTTTTCAAAGGTACCATAAGTGTTTGAATCAATTAATAGACCTTAGATTGTAAAAAATATATGAAAACACAATTTTAACACGTGAAATTGTTTTTCGAATATATTCATAAGTGTTTCAATCAATTCATACACTAAGATTGTAAAAGAAATATTAAACATATCAAAACACAATTTTAACACATGAAATTGTTTTTCAAAGATATCATAAGTGTTTCAATCAATGAATAGAACTTAGATTGTAAAAGAAGTATTAAACATATCAAAATACAATTTGAACACATGAAATGGGTTTTTCAAAGGTACCATAAGTGTTTGAATCAATTAATAGACCTTAGATTGTAAAAAATATATGAAAACACAATTTTAACACGTGAAATTGTTTTTCGAATATATTCATAAGTGTTTCAATCAATTCATACACTAAGATTGTAAAAGAAATATTAAACATATCAAAACACAATTTTAACACATGAAATTGTTTTTCAAAGATATCATAAGTGTTTCAATCAATGAATAGACCTTAGATTGTAAAAGAAGTATTAAACATATCAAAATACAATTTGAACACATGAAATGGGTTTTTCAAAGGTACCATAAGTGTTTGAATCAATTAATAGACCTTAGATTGTAAAAAATATATGAAAACACAATTTTAACACGTGAAATTGTTTTTCGAATATATTCATAAGTGTTTCAATCAATTCATACACTAAGATTGTAAAAGAAATATTAAACATATCAAAACACAATTTTAACACATGAAATTGTTTTTCAAAGATATCATAAGTGTTTCAATCAATGAATAGACCTTAGATTGTAAAAGAAGTATTAAACATATCAAAATACAATTTGAACACATGAAATGGTTTTTCAAAGGTATCATAAGTGTTTGAATCAATTAATAGACCTTAGATTGTAAAAAATATATGAAAACACAATTTTAACACGTGAAATTGTTTTTCGAATATATTCATAAGTGTTTCAATCAATTCATACACTAAGATTGTAAAAGAAATATTAAACATATCAAAACACAATTTTAACACATGAAATTGGTTTTCAAAGATATCATAAGTGTATTCATTCAGTTAATAGCGAAAAGAACAAGTTGCAAACATTTAGCTAAGTAATACGCTTGTTTTCCATAGTTAAGATACTTTTACACTATTATTATACAGAACATTCACTTTCTTATAATTTCGTAGGTTATAAAACCTTAGACTGTAAATGAAAGAAGTATTAAACATGTCAAAACACAATATTAACACATGAAATTGTTTTTCAAAGATATCATAAGTGTTTCAATCAATGAATAGACTTTAGATTGTAAAAGAAGTATTAAACATATCAAAATACAATTTGAACACATGAAATGGTTTTTCAAAGGTATCATAAGTGTTTGAATCAATTAATAGACCTTAGATTGTAAAAAATATATGAAAACACAATTTTAACACGTGAAATTGTTTTTCGAATATATTCATAAGTGTTTCAATCAATTCATACACTAAGATTGTAAAAGAAATATTAAACATATCAAAACACAATTTTAACACATGAAATTGGTTTTAAAAGATATCATAAGTGTATTGATTCAGTTAATAGCGAAAAGAACAAGTTGCAAACATTTAGCTAAGTAATACGCTTGTTTTCCATAGTTAAGATACTTTTAAACTATTATTATACAGAACATTCACTTTCTTATAGTTTCCTAGGATATCAAACCTTAGATTGTAAATGAAAGAAGTATTAAACATATCAAAACACAATTTTAACACATGAAATTGTTTTTCAAAGATATCATAAGTGTTTCAATCAATGAATAGACCTTAGATTGTAAAAGAAGTATTAAAAAAATCAAAATACAATTTGAACACATGAAATGGTTTTTCAAAGGTACCATAAGTGTTTGAATCAATTAATAGACCTTAGATTGTAATAAATATATGAAAACACAATTTTAACACGTGAAATTGTTTTTCGAATATATTCATAAGTGTTTCAATCAATTCATACACTAAGATTGTAAAAGAAATATTAAACATATCAAAACACAATTTTAACACATGAAATTGGTTTCCAAAGATATCATAAGTGGTTCAATCAATGAATAGACTTTAGATTGTAAAAGAAGTATTAAACATATCAAAATACAATTTGAACACATGAAATGGTTTTTCAAAGGTATCATAAGTGTTTGAATCAATTAATAGACCTTAGATTGTAAAAAATATATGAAAACACAATTTTAACACGTGAAATTGTTTTTTGAATATATTCATAAGTGTTTCAATCAATTCATACACTAAGATTGTAAAAGAAATATTAAACATATCAAAACACAATTTTAACACATGAAATTGGTTTTCAAAGATATCATAAGTGTATTCATTCAGTTAATAGCGAAAAGAACAAGTTGCAAACATTTAGCTAAGTAATACGCTTGTTTTCCATAGTTAAGATACTTTTAAACTATTATTATACAGAACATTCACTTTCTTATAGTTTCCTAGGATATCAAACCTTAGATTGTAAATGAAAGAAGTATAAAACAATACAAAACACAATTTTAACACATGAAATTGTTTTTAAAAGATATCATAAGTGTAATGATTCAGTTAATAGCGAAAAGAACAAGTTGCAAACATTTAGCTAAGTAATACGCTTGTTTTCCATAGTTAAGATACTTTTAAACTATTATTATACAGAACATTCACTTTCTTATAGTTTCCTAGGATATCAAACCTTAGATTGTAAATGAAAGAAGTATAAAACAATACAAAACACAATTTTAACACATGATATTGTTTTTCAAAGATATCATAAGTGTTTCAATCAATGAATAGACCTTAGATTGTAAAAGAAGTATTAAACATATCAAAATACAATTTGAACACATGAAATGGTTTTTCAAAGGTATCATAAGTGTTTGATTCAATTAATAGACCTTAGATTGTAAAAAATATATGAAAACACAATTTTAACACGTGAAATTGTTTTTCGAATATATTCATAAGTGTTTCAATCAATTCATACACTAAGATTGTAAAAGAAATATTAAACATATCAAAACACAATTTTAACACATGAAATTGGTTTTAAAAGATATCGTAAGTGTATTCATTCAGTTAATAGCGAAAAGAACAAGTTGCAAACATTTAGCTAAGTAATACGCTTGTTTTCCATAGTTAAGATACTTTTAAACTATTATTATACAGAACATTCACTTTCTTATAGTTTCCTAGGATATCAAACCTTAGATTGTAAATGAAAGAAGTATAAAACAATACAAAACACAATTTTAACACATGAAATTGTTTTTCAAAGATATCATAAGTGTATTCATTCAGTTAATAGCGAAAAGAACAAGTTGCAAACATTTAGCTAAGTAATACGCTTGTTTTCCATAGTTAAGATACTTTTAAACTCTTATTATACAGAACATTCACTTTCTTATAGTTTCCTAGGATATCAAACCTTAGATTGTAAATGAAAGAAGTATTAAACATATCAAAACACAATTTTAACACATGAAATTGTTTTTCAAAGATATCATAAGTGTTTCAATCAATGAATAGACCTTAGATTGTAAAAGAAGTATTAAACAAATCAAAATACAATTTGAACACATGAAATGGTTTTTCAAAGGTACCATAAGTGTTTGAATCAATTAATAGACCTTAGATTGTAAAAAATATATGAAAACACAATTTTAACACGTGAAATTGTTTTTCGAATATATTCATAAGTGTTTCAATCAATTCATACACTAAGATTGTAAAAGAAATATTAAACATATCAAAACACAATTTTTAACACATGAAATTGGTTTTAATAGATATCATCAGTGTATTCAATCAGTTAATAGCGAAAAGAACAAGTTGCAAACATTTAGCTAAGTAATACGCTTGTTTTCCATAGTTAAGATACTTTTAAACTATTATTATACAGAACATTCACTTTCTTATAGTTTCCTAGGTTATAAAACCTTAGATTGTAAATGAAAGAAGTATTAAACATGTCAAAACACAATATTAACACATGAAATTGTTTTTCAAAGATATCATAAGTGTTTCAATCAATGAATAGACTTTAGATTGTAAAAGAAGTATTAAACATATCAAAATACAATTTGAACACATGAAATGGGTTTTTCAAAGGTACCATAAGTGTTTGAATCAATTAATAGACCTTAGATTGTAAAAAATATATGAAAACACAATTTTAACACGTGAAATTGTTTTTCGAATATATTCATAAGTGTTTCAATCAATTCATACACTAAGATTGTAAAAGAAATATTAAACATATCAAAACACAATTTTAACACATGAAATTGTTTTTCAAAGATATCATAAGTGTTTCAATCAATGAATAGACCTTAGATTGTAAAAGAAGTATTAAACATATCAAAATACAATTTGAACACATGAAATGGTTTTTCAAAGGTATCATAAGTGTTTGAATCAATTAATAGACCTTAGATTGTAAAAAATATATGAAAACACAATTTTAACACGTGAAATTGTTTTTCGAATATATTCATAAGTGTTTCAATCAATTCATACACTAAGATTGTAAAAGAAATATTAAACATATCAAAACACAATTTTAACACATGAAATTGGTTTTAAAAGATATCATAAGTGTATTCATTCAGTTAATAGCGAAAAGAACAAGTTGCAAACATTTAGCTAAGTAATACGCTTGTTTTCCATAGTTAAGATACTTTTAAACTATTATTATACAGAACATTCACTTTCTTATAATTTCGTAGGTTATAAAACCTTAGACTGTAAATGAAAGAAGTATTAAACATGTCAAAACACAATATTAACACATGAAATTGTTTTTCAAAGATATCATAAGTGTTTCAATCAATGAATAGACTTTAGATTGTAAAAGAAGTATTAAACATATCAAAATACAATTTGAACACATGAAATGGTTTTTCAAAGGTATCATAAGTGTTTGAATCAATTAATAGACCTTAGATTGTAAAAAATATATGAAAACACAATTTTAACACGTGAAATTATTTTTCGAATATATTCATAAGTGTTTCAATCAATTCATAAACTAAGATTGTAAAAGAAATATTAAACATATCAAAACACAATTTTAACACATAAAATTGGTTTTAAAAGATATCATAAGTGTATTCATTCAGTTAATAGCGAAAAGAACAAGTTGCAAACATTTAGCTAAGTAATACGCTTGTTTTCCATAGTTAAGATACTTTTAAACTATTATTATACAGAACATTCACTTTCTTATAGTTTCCTAGGATATCAAACCTTAGATTGTAAATGAAAGAAGTATAAAACAATACAAAACACAATTTTAACACATGAAATTGTTTTTCAAAGATATCATAAGTGTATTCATTCAGTTAATAGCGAAAAGAACAAGTTGCAAACATTTAGCTAAGTAATACGCTTGTTTTCCATAGTTAAGATACTTTTAAACTCTTATTATACAGAACATTCACTTTCTTATAGTTTCCTAGGATATCAAAACTTAGATTGTAAATGAAAGAAGTATTAAACATATCAAAACACAATTTTAACACATGAAATTGTTTTTCAAAGATATCATAAGTGTTTCAATCAATGAATAGACCTTAGATTGTAAAAGAAGTATTAAACAAATCAAAATACAATTTGAACACATGAAATGGTTTTTCAAAGGTACCATAAGTGTTTGAATCAATTAATAGACCTTAGATTGTATAAAATATATGAAAACACAATTTTAACACGTGAAATTGTTTTTCGAATATATTCATAAGTGTTTCAATCAATTCATACACTAAGATTGTAAAAGAAATATTAAACATATCAAAACACAATTTGAACACATGAAATTGGTTTTCAAAGATATCATAAGTGTTTTCATTCAGTTAATAGCGAAAAGAACAAGTTGCAAACATTTAGCTAAGTAATACGCTTGTTTTCCATAGTTAAGATACTTTTAAACTATTATTATACAGAACATTCACTTTCTTATAGTTTCCTAGGTTATAAAACCTTAGATTGTAAATGAAAGAAGTATTAAACATGTCAAAACACAATATTAACACATGAAATTGTTTTTCAAAGATATCATAAGTGTTTCAATCAATGAATAGACTTTAGATTGTAAAAGAAGTATTAAACATATCAAAATACAATTTGAACACATGAAATGGTTTTTCAAAGGTACCATAAGTGTTTGAATCAATTAATAGACCTTAGATTGTAAAAAATATATGAAAACACAATTTTAACACGTGAAATTGTTTTTCGAATATATTCATAAGTGTTTCAATCAATTCATACACTAAGATTGTAAAAGAAATATTAAACATATCAAAACACAATTTTAACACATGAAATTGGTTTTAAAAGATATCATAAGTGTATTCATTCAGTTAATAGCGAAAAGAACAAGTTGCAAACATTTAGCTAAGTAATACGCTTGTTTTCCATAGTTAAGATACTTTTAAACTATTATTATACAGAACATTCACTTTCTTATAATTTCGTAGGTTATAAAACCTTAGACTGTAAATGAAAGAAGTATTAAACATGTCAAAACACAATATTAACACATGAAATTGTTTTTCAAAGATATCATAAGTGTTTCAATCAATGAATAGACTTTAGATTGTAAAAGAAGTATTAAACATATCAAAATACAATTTGAACACATGAAATGGTTTTTCAAAGGTATCATAAGTGTTTGAATCAATTAATAGACCTTAGATTGTAAAAAATATATGAAAACACAATTTTAACACGTGAAATTATTTTTCGAATATATTCATAAGTGTTTCAATCAATTCATAAACTAAGATTGTAAAAGAAATATTAAACATATCAAAACACAATTTTAACACATAAAATTGGTTTTAAAAGATATCATAAGTGTATTCATTCAGTTAATAGCGAAAAGAACAAGTTGCAAACATTTAGCTAAGTAATACGCTTGTTTTCCATAGTTAAGATACTTTTAAACTATTATTATACAGAACATTCACTTTCTTATAGTTTCCTAGGATATCAAACCTTAGATTGTAAATGAAAGAAGTATAAAACAATACAAAACACAATTTTAACACATGAAATTGTTTTTCAAAGATATCATAAGTGTATTCATTCAGTTAATAGCGAAAAGAACAAGTTGCAAACATTTAGCTAAGTAATACGCTTGTTTTCCATAGTTAAGATACTTTTAAACTCTTATTATACAGAACATTCACTTTCTTATAGTTTCCTAGGATATCAAAACTTAGATTGTAAATGAAAGAAGTATTAAACATATCAAAACACAATTTTAACACATGAAATTGTTTTTCAAAGATATCATAAGTGTTTCAATCAATGAATAGACCTTAGATTGTAAAAGAAGTATTAAACAAATCAAAATACAATTTGAACACATGAAATGGTTTTTCAAAGGTACCATAAGTGTTTGAATCAATTAATAGACCTTAGATTGTATAAAATATATGAAAACACAATTTTAACACGTGAAATTGTTTTTCGAATATATTCATAAGTGTTTCAATCAATTCATACACTAAGATTGTAAAAGAAATATTAAACATATCAAAACACAATTTGAACACATGAAATTGGTTTTCAAAGATATCATAAGTGTTTTCATTCAGTTAATAGCGAAAAGAACAAGTTGCAAACATTTAGCTAAGTAATACGCTTGTTTTCCATAGTTAAGATACTTTTAAACTATTATTATACAGAACATTCACTTTCTTATAGTTTCCTAGGTTATAAAACCTTAGATTGTAAATGAAAGAAGTATTAAACATGTCAAAACACAATATTAACACATGAAATTGTTTTTCAAAGATATCATAAGTGTTTCAATCAATGAATAGACTTTAGATTGTAAAAGAAGTATTAAACATATCAAAATACAATTTGAACACATGAAATGGTTTTTCAAAGGTACCATAAGTGTTTGAATCAATTAATAGACCTTAGATTGTAAAAAATATATGAAAACACAATTTTAACACGTGAAATTGTTTTTCGAATATATTCATAAGTGTTTCAATCAATTCATACACTAAGATTGTAAAAGAAATATTAAACATATCAAAACACAATTTTAACACATGAAATTGGTTTTAAAAGATTTCATAAGTGTATTCATTCAGTTAATAGCGAAAAGAACAAGTTGCAAACATTTAGCTAAGTAATACGCTTGTTTTCCATAGTTAAGATACTTTTAAACTATTATTATACAGAACATTCACTTTCTTATAGTTTCCTAGGTTATAAAACCTTAGATTGTAAATGAAAGAAGTATTAAACATATCAAAACACAATTTTAACACATGAAATTGTTTTTCAAAGATATCATAAGTGTTTCAATCAATGAATAGACCTTAGATTGTAAAAGAAGTATTAAACAAATCAAAATACAATTTGAACACATGAAATGGTTTTTCAAAGGTACCATAAGTGTTTGAATCAATTAATAGACCTTAGATTGTAAAAAATATATGAAAACACAATTTTAACACGTGAAATTGTTTTTCGAATATATTCATAAGTGTTTCAATCAATTCATACACTAAGATTGTAAAAGAAATATTAAACATATCAAAACACAATTTTAACACATGAAATTGGTTTTAAAAGATATCATAAGTGTATTCATTCAGTTAATAGCGAAAAGAACAAGTTGCAAACATTTAGCTAAGTAATACGCTTGTTTTCCATAGTTAAGATACTTTTAAACTATTATTATACAGAACATTCACTTTCTTATAGTTTCCTAGGATATCAAACCTTAGATTGTAAATGAAAGAAGTATAAAACAATACAAAACACAATTTTAACACATGAAATTGTTTTTCAAAGATATCATAAGTGTATTCATTCAGTTAATAGCGAAAAGAACAAGTTGCAAACATTTAGCTAAGTAATACGCTTGTTTTCCATAGTTAAGATACTTTTAAACTCTTATTATACAGAACATTCACTTTCTTATAGTTTCCTAGGATATCAAACCTTAGATTGTAAATGAAAGAAGTATTAAACATATCAAAACACAATTTTAACACATGAAATTGTTTTTCAAAGATATCATAAGTGTTTCAATCAATGAATAGACCTTAGATTGTAAAAGAAGTATTAAACAAATCAAAATACAATTTGAACACATGAAATGGTTTTTCAAAGGTACCATAAGTGTTTGAATCAATTAATAGACCTTAGATTGTATAAAATATATGAAAACACAATTTTAACACGTGAAATTGTTTTTCGAATATATTCATAAGTGTTTCAATCAATTCATACACTAAGATTGTAAAAGAAATATTAAACATATCAAAACACAATTTGAACACATGAAATTGGTTTTCAAAGATATCATAAGTGTATTCATTCAGTTAATAGCGAAAAGAACAAGTTGCAAACATTTAGCTAAGTAATACGTTTGTTTTCCATAGTTAAGATACTTTTAAACTATTATTATACAGAACATTCACTTTCTTATACTTTCCTAGGTTATAAAACCTTAGATTGTAAATGAAAGAAGTATTAAACATATCAAAACACAATATTAACACATGAAATGGTTTTTCAAAGGTACCATAAGTGTTTGAATCAATTAATAGACCTTAGATTGTAAAAAATATATGAAAACACAATTTTAACACGTGAAATTGTTTTTCGAATATATTCATAAGTGTTTCAATCAATTCATACACTAAGATTGTAAAAGAAATATTAAACATATCAAAACACAATTTTAACACATGAAATTGGTTTTCAAAGATATCATAAGTGTATTCATTCAGTTAATAGCGAAAAGAACAAGTTGCAAACATTTAGCTAAGTAATACGTTTGTTTTCCATAGTTAAGATACTTTTAAACTATTATTATACAGAACATTCACTTTCTTATACTTTCCTAGGTTATAAAACCTTAGATTTCAAATGAAAGAAGTATTAAACATATCAAAACACAATATTAACACATGAAATTGTTTTTCAAAGATATCATAAGTGTTTCAATCAATGAATAGACCTTAGATTGTAAAAGAAGTATTAAACATATCAAAATACAATTTGAACACATGAAATGGGTTTTTCAAAGGTACCATAAGTGTTTGAATCAATTAATAGACCTTAGATTGTAAAAAATATATGAAAACACAATTTTAACACGTGAAATTGTTTTTCGAATATATTCATAAGTGTTTCAATCAATTCATACACTAAGATTGTAAAAGAAATATTAAACATATCAAAACACAATTTTAACACATAAAATTGTTTTTCAAAGATATCATAAGTGTTTCAATCAATGAATAGACCTTAGATTGTAAAAGAAGTATTAAACATATCAAAATACAATTTGAACACATGAAATGGTTTTTCAAAGGTATCATAAGTGTTTGAATCAATTAATAGACCTTAGATTGTAAAAAATATATGAAAACACAATTTTAACACGTGAAATTGTTTTTCGAATATATTCATAAGTGTTTCAATCAATTCATACACTAAGATTGTAAAAGAAATATTAAACATATCAAAACACAATTTTAACACATGAAATTGGTTTTCAAAGATATCGTAAGTGTATTCATTCAGTTAATAGCGAAAAGAACAAGTTGCAAACATTTAGCTAAGTAATACGCTTGTTTTCCATAGTTAAGATACTTTTAAACTATTATTATACAGAACATTCACTTTCTTATAATTTCGTAGGTTATAAAACCTTAGACTGTAAATGAAAGAAGTATTAAACATGTCAAAACACAATATTAACACATGAAATTGTTTTTCAAAGATATCATAAGTGTTTCAATCAATGAATAGACTTTAGATTGTAAAAGAAGTATTAAACATATCAAAATACAATTTGAACACATGAAATGGTTTTTCAAAGGTATCATAAGTGTTTGAATCAATTAATAGACCTTAGATTGTAAAAAATATATGAAAACACAATTTTAACACGTGAAATTGTTTTTCGAATATATTCATAAGTGTTTCAATCAATTCATACACTAAGATTGTAAAAGAAATATTAAACATATCAAAACACAATTTTAACACATGAAATTGGTTTTAAAAGATATCATAAGTGTATTGATTCAGTTAATAGCGAAAAGAACAAGTTGCAAACATTTAGCTAAGTAATACGCTTGTTTTCCATAGTTAAGATACTTTTAAACTATTATTATACAGAACATTCACTTTCTTATAGTTTCCTAGGATATCAAACCTTAGATTGTAAATGAAAGAAGTATTAAACATATCAAAACACAATTTTAACACATGAAATTGTTTTTCAAAGATATCATAAGTGTTTCAATCAATGAATAGACCTTAGATTGTAAAAGAAGTATTAAAAAAATCAAAATACAATTTGAACACATGAAATGGTTTTTCAAAGGTACCATAAGTGTTTGAATCAATTAATAGACCTTAGATTGTAATAAATATATGAAAACACAATTTTAACACGTGAAATTGTTTTTCGAATATATTCATAAGTGTTTCAATCAATTCATACACTAAGATTGTAAAAGAAATATTAAACATATCAAAACACAATTTTAACACATGAAATTGGTTTCCAAAGATATCATAAGTGTTTCAATCAATGAATAGACTTTAGATTGTAAAAGAAGTATTAAACATATCAAAATACAATTTGAACACATGAAATGGTTTTTCAAAGGTATCATAAGTGTTTGAATCAATTAATAGACCTTAGATTGTAAAAAATATATGAAAACACAATTTTAACACGTGAAATTGTTTTTCGAATATATTCATAAGTGTTTCAATCAATTCATACACTAAGATTGTAAAAGAAATATTAAACATATCAAAACACAATTTTAACACATGAAATTGGTTTTCAAAGATATCATAAGTGTATTCATTCAGTTAATAGCGAAAAGAACAAGTTGCAAACATTTAGCTAAGTAATACGTTTGTTTTCCATAGTTAAGATACTTTTAAACTATTATTATACAGAACATTCACTTTCTTATACTTTCCTAGGTTATAAAACCTTAGATTTCAAATGAAAGAAGTATTAAACATGTCAAAACACAATATTAACACATGAAATTGTTTTTCAAAGATATCATAAGTGTTTCAATCAATGAATAGACTTTAGATTGTAAAAGAAGTATTAAACATATCAAAATACAATTTGAACACATGAAATGGTTTTTCAAAGGTACCATAAGTGTTTGAATCAATTAATAGACCTTAGATTGTATAAAATATATGAAAACACAATTTTAACACGTGAAATTGTTTTTCGAATATATTCATAAGTGTTTCAATCAATTCATACACTAAGATTGTAAAAGAAATATTAAACATATCAAAACACAATTTTAACACATGAAATTGGTTTTAAAAGATATCATAAGTGTAATGATTCAGTTAATAGCGAAAAGAACAAGTTGCAAACATTTAGCTAAGTAATACGCTTGTTTTCCATAGTTAAGATACTTTTAAACTATTATTATACAGAACATTCACTTTCTTATAGTTTCCTAGGATATCAAACCTTAGATTGTAAATGAAAGAAGTATAAAACAATACAAAACACAATTTTAACACATGATATTGTTTTTCAAAGATATCATAAGTGTTTCAATCAATGAATAGACCTTAGATTGTAAAAGAAGTATTAAACAAATCAAAATACAATTTGAACACATGAAATGGTTTTTCAAAGGTACCATAAGTGTTTGAATCAATTAATAGACCTTAGATTGTATAAAATATATGAAAACACAATTTTAACACGTGAAATTGTTTTTCGAATATATTCATAAGTGTTTCAATCAATTCATACACTAAGATTGTAAAAGAAATATTAAACATATCAAAACACAATATTAACACATGAAATTGTTTTTCAAAGATATCATAAGTGTTTCAATCAATGAATAGACCTTAGATTGTAAAAGAAGTATTAAACATATCAAAATACAATTTGAACACATGAAATGGGTTTTTCAAAGGTACCATAAGTGTTTGAATCAATTAATAGACCTTAGATTGTAAAAAATATATGAAAACACAATTTTAACACGTGAAATTGTTTTTCGAATATATTCATAAGTGTTTCAATCAATTCATACACTAAGATTGTAAAAGAAATATTAAACATATCAAAACACAATTTTAACACATGAAATTGTTTTTCAAAGATATCATAAGTGTTTCAATCAATGAATAGACCTTAGATTGTAAAAGAAGTATTAAACATATCAAAATACAATTTGAACACATGAAATGGTTTTTCAAAGGTATCATAAGTGTTTGAATCAATTAATAGACCTCAGATTGTAAAAAATATATGAAAACACAATTTTAACACGTGAAATTGTTTTTCGAATATATTCATAAGTGTTTCAATCAATTCATACACTAAGATTGTAAAAGAAATATTAAACATATCAAAACACAATTTTAACACATGAAATTGGTTTTAAAAGATATCATAAGTGTATTCATTCAGTTAATAGCGAAAAGAACAAGTTGCAAACATTTAGCTAAGTAATACGCTTGTTTTCCATAGTTCAGATACTTTTAAACTATTATTATACAGAACATTCACTTTCTTATAGTTTCCTAGGATATCAAACCTTAGATTGTAAATGAAAGAAGTATAAAACAATACAAAACACAATTTTAACACATGAAATTGTTTTTCAAAGATATCATAAGTGTATTCATTCAGTTAATAGCGAAAAGAACAAGTTGCAAACATTTAGCTAAGTAATACGCTTGTTTTCCATAGTTAAGATACTTTTAAACTCTTATTATACAGAACATTCACTTTCTTATAGTTTCCTAGGATATCAAACCTTAGATTGTAAATGAAAGAAGTATTAAACATATCAAAACACAATTTTAACACATGAAATTGTTTTTCAAAGATATCATAAGTGTTTCAATCAATGAATAGACCTTAGATTGTAAAAGAAGTATTAAACAAATCAAAATACAATTTGAACACATGAAATGGTTTTTCAAAGGTACCATAAGTGTTTGAATCAATTAATAGACCTTAGATTGTAAAAAATATATGAAAACACAATTTTAACACGTGAAATTGTTTTTCGAATATATTCATAAGTGTTTCAATCAATTCATACACTAAGATTGTAAAAGAAATATTAAACATATCAAAACACAATTTTTAACACATGAAATTGGTTTTAATAGATATCATCAGTGTATTCAATCAGTTAATAGCGAAAAGAACAAGTTGCAAACATTTAGCTAAGTAATACGCTTGTTTTCCATAGTTAAGATACTTTTAAACTATTATTATACAGAACATTCACTTTCTTATAGTTTCCTAGGTTATAAAACCTTAGATTGTAAATGAAAGAAGTATTAAACATGTCAAAACACAATATTAACACATGAAATTGTTTTTCAAAGATATCATAAGTGTTTCAATCAATGAATAGACTTTAGATTGTAAAAGAAGTATTAAACATATCAAAATACAATTTGAACACATGAAATGGGTTTTTCAAAGGTACCATAAGTGTTTGAATCAATTAATAGACCTTAGATTGTAAAAAATATATGAAAACACAATTTTAACACGTGAAATTGTTTTTCGAATATATTCATAAGTGTTTCAATCAATTCATACACTAAGATTGTAAAAGAAATATTAAACATATCAAAACACAATTTTAACACATGAAATTGTTTTTCAAAGATATCATAAGTGTTTCAATCAATGAATAGACCTTAGATTGTAAAAGAAGTATTAAACATATCAAAATACAATTTGAACACATGAAATGGTTTTTCAAAGGTATCATAAGTGTTTGAATCAATTAATAGACCTTAGATTGTAAAAAATATATGAAAACACAATTTTAACACGTGAAATTGTTTTTCGAATATATTCATAAGTGTTTCAATCAATTCATACACTAAGATTGTAAAAGAAATATTAAACATATCAAAACACAATTTTAACACATGAAATTGGTTTTAAAAGATATCATAAGTGTATTCATTCAGTTAATAGCGAAAAGAACAAGTTGCAAACATTTAGCTAAGTAATACGCTTGTTTTCCATAGTTAAGATACTTTTAAACTTTTATTATACAGAACATTCACTTTCTTATAATTTCGTAGGTTATAAAACCTTAGACTGTAAATGAAAGAAGTATTAAACATGTCAAAACACAATATTAACACATGAAATTGTTTTTCAAAGATATCATAAGTGTTTCAATCAATGAATAGACTTTAGATTGTAAAAGAAGTATTAAACATATCAAAATACAATTTGAACACATGAAATGGTTTTTCAAAGGTATCATAAGTGTTTGAATCAATTAATAGACCTTAGATTGTAAAAAATATATGAAAACACAATTTTAACACGTGAAATTATTTTTCGAATATATTCATAAGTGTTTCAATCAATTCATAAACTAAGATTGTAAAAGAAATATTAAACATATTAAAACACAATTTTAACACATAAAATTGGTTTTAAAAGATATCATAAGTGTATTCATTCAGTTAATAGCGAAAAGAACAAGTTGCAAACATTTAGCTAAGTAATACGCTTGTTTTCCATAGTTAAGATACTTTTAAACTATTATTATACAGAACATTCACTTTCTTATAGTTTCCTAGGATATCAAACCTTAGATTGTAAATGAAAGAAGTATAAAACAATACAAAACACAATTTTAACACATGAAATTGTTTTTCAAAGATATCATAAGTGTATTCATTCAGTTAATAGCGAAAAGAACAAGTTGCAAACATTTAGCTAAGTAATACGCTTGTTTTCCATAGTTAAGATACTTTTAAACTCTTATTATACAGAACATTCACTTTCTTATAGTTTCCTAGGATATCAAAACTTAGATTGTAAATGAAAGAAGTATTAAACATATCAAAACACAATTTTAACACATGAAATTGTTTTTCAAAGATATCATAAGTGTTTCAATCAATGAATAGACCTTAGATTGTAAAAGAAGTATTAAACAAATCAAAATACAATTTGAACACATGAAATGGTTTTTCAAAGGTACCATAAGTGTTTGAATCAATTAATAGACCTTAGATTGTATAAAATATATGAAAACACAATTTTAACACGTGAAATTGTTTTTCGAATATATTCATAAGTGTTTCAATCAATTCATACACTAAGATTGTAAAAGAAATATTAAACATATCAAAACACAATTTGAACACATGAAATTGGTTTTCAAAGATATTGTTTTCATTCAGTTAATAGCGAAAAGAACAAGTTGCAAACATTTAGCTAAGTAATACGCTTGTTTTCCATAGTTAAGATACTTTTAAACTATTATTATACAGAACATTCACTTTCTTATAGTTTCCTAGGTTATAAAACCTTAGATTGTAAATGAAAGAAGTATTAAACATGTCAAAACACAATATTAACACATGAAATTGTTTTTCAAAGATATCATAAGTGTTTCAATCAATGAATAGACTTTAGATTGTAAAAGAAGTATTAAACATATCAAAATACAATTTGAACACATGAAATGGTTTTTCAAAGGTACCATAAGTGTTTGAATCAATTAATAGACCTTAGATTGTAAAAAATATATGAAAACACAATTTTAACACGTGAAATTGTTTTTCGAATATATTCATAAGTGTTTCAATCAATTCATACACTAAGATTGTAAAAGAAATATTAAACATATCAAAACACAATTTTAACACATGAAATTGGTTTTAAAAGATTTCATAAGTGTATTCATTCAGTTAATAGCGAAAAGAACAAGTTGCAAACATTTAGCTAAGTAATACGCTTGTTTTCCATAGTTAAGATACTTTTAAACTATTATTATACAGAACATTCACTTTCTTATAGTTTCCTAGGTTATAAAACCTTAGATTGTAAATGAAAGAAGTATTAAACATATCAAAACACAATTTTAACACATGAAATTGTTTTTCAAAGATATCATAAGTGTTTCAATCAATGAATAGACCTTAGATTGTAAAAGAAGTATTAAACAAATCAAAATACAATTTGAACACATGAAATGGTTTTTCAAAGGTACCATAAGTGTTTGAATCAATTAATAGACCTTAGATTGTAAAAAATATATGAAAACACAATTTTAACACGTGAAATTGTTTTTCGAATATATTCATAAGTGTTTCAATCAATTCATACACTAAGATTGTAAAAGAAATATTAAACATATCAAAACACAATTTTAACACATGAAATTGGTTTTAAAAGATATCATAAGTGTATTCATTCAGTTAATAGCGAAAAGAACAAGTTGCAAACATTTAGCTAAGTAATACGCTTGTTTTCCATAGTTAAGATACTTTTAAACTATTATTATACAGAACATTCACTTTCTTATAGTTTCCTAGGATATCAAACCTTAGATTGTAAATGAAAGAAGTATAAAACAATACAAAACACAATTTTAACACATGAAATTGTTTTTCAAAGATATCATAAGTGTATTCATTCAGTTAATAGCGAAAAGAACAAGTTGCAAACATTTAGCTAAGTAATACGCTTGTTTTCCATAGTTAAGATACTTTTAAACTCTTATTATACAGAACATTCACTTTCTTATAGTTTCCTAGGATATCAAACCTTAGATTGTAAATGAAAGAAGTATTAAACATATCAAAACACAATTTTAACACATGAAATTGTTTTTCAAAGATATCATAAGTGTTTCAATCAATGAATAGACCTTAGATTGTAAAAGAAGTATTAAACAAATCAAAATACAATTTGAACACATGAAATGGTTTTTCAAAGGTACCATAAGTGTTTGAATCAATTAATAGACCTTAGATTGTATAAAATATATGAAAACACAATTTTAACACGTGAAATTGTTTTTCGAATATATTCATAAGTGTTTCAATCAATTCATACACTAAGATTGTAAAAGAAATATTAAACATATCAAAACACAATTTGAACACATGAAATTGGTTTTCAAAGATATCATAAGTGTATTCATTCAGTTAATAGCGAAAAGAACAAGTTGCAAACATTTAGCTAAGTAATACGTTTGTTTTCCATAGTTAAGATACTTTTAAACTATTATTATACAGAACATTCACTTTCTTATACTTTCCTAGGTTATAAAACCTTAGATTGTAAATGAAAGAAGTATTAAACATATCAAAACACAATATTAACACATGAAATGGTTTTTCAAAGGTACCATAAGTGTTTGAATCAATTAATAGACCTTAGATTGTAAAAAATATATGAAAACACAATTTTAACACGTGAAATTGTTTTTCGAATATATTCATAAGTGTTTCAATCAATTCATACACTAAGATTGTAAAAGAAATATTAAACATATCAAAACACAATTTTAACACATGAAATTGGTTTTCAAAGATATCATAAGTGTATTCATTCAGTTAATAGCGAAAAGAACAAGTTGCAAACATTTAGCTAAGTAATACGTTTGTTTTCCATAGTTAAGATACTTTTAAACTATTATTATACAGAACATTCACTTTCTTATACTTTCCTAGGTTATAAAACCTTAGATTTCAAATGAAAGAAGTATTAAACATATCAAAACACAATATTAACACATGAAATTGTTTTTCAAAGATATCATAAGTGTTTCAATCAATGAATAGACCTTAGATTGTAAAAGAAGTATTAAACATATCAAAATACAATTTGAACACATGAAATGGGTTTTTCAAAGGTACCATAAGTGTTTGAATCAATTAATAGACCTTAGATTGTAAAAAATATATGAAAACACAATTTTAACACGTGAAATTGTTTTTCGAATATATTCATAAGTGTTTCAATCAATTCATACACTAAGATTGTAAAAGAAATATTAAACATATCAAAACACAATTTTAACACATGAAATTGTTTTTCAAAGATATCATAAGTGTTTCAATCAATGAATAGACCTTAGATTGTAAAAGAAGTATTAAACATATCAAAATACAATTTGAACACATGAAATGGTTTTTCAAAGGTATCATAAGTGTTTGAATCAATTAATAGACCTTAGATTGTAAAAAATATATGAAAACACAATTTTAACACGTGAAATTGTTTTTCGAATATATTCATAAGTGTTTCAATCAATTCATACACTAAGATTGTAAAAGAAATATTAAACATATCAAAACACAATTTTAACACATGAAATTGGTTTTCAAAGATATCGTAAGTGTATTCATTCAGTTAATAGCGAAAAGAACAAGTTGCAAACATTTAGCTAAGTAATACGCTTGTTTTCCATAGTTAAGATACTTTTAAACTATTATTATACAGAACATTCACTTTCTTATAATTTCGTAGGTTATAAAACCTTAGACTGTAAATGAAAGAAGTATTAAACATGTCAAAACACAATATTAACACATGAAATTGTTTTTCAAAGATATCATAAGTGTTTCAATCAATGAATAGACTTTAGATTGTAAAAGAAGTATTAAACATATCAAAATACAATTTGAACACATGAAATGGTTTTTCAAAGGTATCATAAGTGTTTGAATCAATTAATAGACCTTAGATTGTAAAAAATATATGAAAACACAATTTTAACACGTGAAATTGTTTTTCGAATATATTCATAAGTGTTTCAATCAATTCATACACTAAGATTGTAAAAGAAATATTAAACATATCAAAACACAATTTTAACACATGAAATTGGTTTTAAAAGATATCATAAGTGTATTGATTCAGTTAATAGCGAAAAGAACAAGTTGCAAACATTTAGCTAAGTAATACGCTTGTTTTCCATAGTTAAGATACTTTTAAACTATTATTATACAGAACATTCACTTTCTTATAGTTTCCTAGGATATCAAACCTTAGATTGTAAATGAAAGAAGTATTAAACATATCAAAACACAATTTTAACACATGAAATTGTTTTTCAAAGATATCATAAGTGTTTCAATCAATGAATAGACCTTAGATTGTAAAAGAAGTATTAAAAAAATCAAAATACAATTTGAACACATGAAATGGTTTTTCAAAGGTACCATAAGTGTTTGAATCAATTAATAGACCTTAGATTGTAATAAATATATGAAAACACAATTTTAACACGTGAAATTGTTTTTCGAATATATTCATAAGTGTTTCAATCAATTCATACACTAAGATTGTAAAAGAAATATTAAACATATCAAAACACAATTTTAACACATGAAATTGGTTTCCAAAGATATCATAAGTGTTTCAATCAATGAATAGACTTTAGATTGTAAAAGAAGTATTAAACATATCAAAATACAATTTGAACACATGAAATGGTTTTTCAAAGGTATCATAAGTGTTTGAATCAATTAATAGACCTTAGATTGTAAAAAATATATGAAAACACAATTTTAACACGTGAAATTGTTTTTTGAATATATTCATAAGTGTTTCAATCAATTCATACACTAAGATTGTAAAAGAAATATTAAACATATCAAAACACAATTTTAACACATGAAATTGGTTTTAAAAGATATCATAAGTGTAATGATTCAGTTAATAGCGAAAAGAACAAGTTGCAAACATTTAGCTAAGTAATACGCTTGTTTTCCATAGTTAAGATACTTTTAAACTATTATTATACAGAACATTCACTTTCTTATAGTTTCCTAGGATATCAAACCTTAGATTGTAAATGAAAGAAGTATAAAACAATACAAAACACAATTTTAACACATGATATTGTTTTTCAAAGATATCATAAGTGTTTCAATCAATGAATAGACCTTAGATTGTAAAAGAAGTATTAAACAAATCAAAATACAATTTGAACACATGAAATGGTTTTTCAAAGGTACCACAAGTGTTTGAATCAATTAATAGACCTTAGATTGTATAAAATATATGAAAACACAATTTTAACACGTGAAATTGTTTTTCGAATATATTCATAAGTGTTTCAATCAATTCATACACTAAGATTGTAAAAGAAATATTAAACATATCAAAACACAATATTAACACATGAAATTGTTTTTCAAAGATATCATAAGTGTTTCAATCAATGAATAGACCTTAGATTGTAAAAGAAGTATTAAACATATCAAAATACAATTTGAACACATGAAATGGGTTTTTCAAAGGTACCATAAGTGTTTGAATCAATTAATAGACCTTAGATTGTAAAAAATATATGAAAACACAATTTTAACACGTGAAATTGTTTTTCGAATATATTCATAAGTGTTTCAATCAATTCATACACTAAGATTGTAAAAGAAATATTAAACATATCGAAACACAATTTTAACACATGAAATTGTTTTTCAAAGATATCATAAGTGTTTCAATCAATGAATAGACCTTAGATTGTAAAAGAAGTATTAAACATATCAAAATACAATTTGAACACATGAAATGGTTTTTCAAAGGTATCATAAGTGTTTGAATCAATTAATAGACCTTAGATTGTAAAAAATATATGAAAACACAATTTTAACACGTGAAATTGTTTTTCGAATATATTCATAAGTGTTTCAATCAATTCATACACTAAGATTGTAAAAGAAATATTAAACATATCAAAACACAATTTTAACACATGAAATTGGTTTTCAAAGATATCATAAGTGTATTCATTCAGTTAATAGCGAAAAGAACAAGTTGCAAACATTTAGCTAAGTAATACGTTTGTTTTCCATAGTTAAGATACTTTTAAACTATTATTATACAGAACATTCACTTTCTTATACTTTCCTAGGTTATAAAACCTTAGATTTCAAATGAAAGAAGTATTAAACATATCAAAACACAATATTAACACATGAAATTGTTTTTCAAAGATATCATAAGTGTTTCAATCAATGAATAGACCTTAGATTGTAAAAGAAGTATTAAACATATCAAAATACAATTTGAACACATGAAATGGGTTTTTCAAAGGTACCATAAGTGTTTGAATCAATTAATAGACCTTAGATTGTAAAAAATATATGAAAACACAATTTTAACACGTGAAATTGTTTTTCGAATATATTCATAAGTGTTTCAATCAATTCATACACTAAGATTGTAAAAGAAATATTAAACATATCAAAACACAATTTTAACACATGAAATTGTTTTTCAAAGATATCATAAGTGTTTCAATCAATGAATAGACCTTAGATTGTAAAAGAAGTATTAAACATATCAAAATACAATTTGAACACATGAAATGGTTTTTCAAAGGTATCATAAGTGTTTGAATCAATTAATAGACCTTAGATTGTAAAAAATATATGAAAACACAATTTTAACACGTGAAATTGTTTTTCGAATATATTCATAAGTGTTTCAATCAATTCATACACTAAGATTGTAAAAGAAATATTAAACATATCAAAACACAATTTTAACACATGAAATTGGTTTTCAAAGATATCGTAAGTGTATTCATTCAGTTAATAGCGAAAAGAACAAGTTGCAAACATTTAGCTAAGTAATACGCTTGTTTTCCATAGTTAAGATACTTTTAAACTATTATTATACAGAACATTCACTTTCTTATAATTTCGTAGGTTATAAAACCTTAGACTGTAAATGAAAGAAGTATTAAACATGTCAAAACACAATATTAACACATGAAATTGTTTTTCAAAGATATCATAAGTGTTTCAATCAATGAATAGACTTTAGATTGTAAAAGAAGTATTAAACATATCAAAATACAATTTGAACACATGAAATGGTTTTTCAAAGGTATCATAAGTGTTTGAATCAATTAATAGACCTTAGATTGTAAAAAATATATGAAAACACAATTTTAACACGTGAAATTGTTTTTCGAATATATTCATAAGTGTTTCAATCAATTCATACACTAAGATTGTAAAAGAAATATTAAACATATCAAAACACAATTTTAACACATGAAATTGGTTTTAAAAGATATCATAAGTGTATTGATTCAGTTAATAGCGAAAAGAACAAGTTGCAAACATTTAGCTAAGTAATACGCTTGTTTTCCATAGTTAAGATACTTTTAAACTATTATTATACAGAACATTCACTTTCTTATAGTTTCCTAGGATATCAAACCTTAGATTGTAAATGAAAGAAGTATTAAACATATCAAAACACAATTTTAACACATGAAATTGTTTTTCAAAGATATCATAAGTGTTTCAATCAATGAATAGACCTTAGATTGTAAAAGAAGTATTAAAAAAATCAAAATACAATTTGAACACATGAAATGGTTTTTCAAAGGTACCATAAGTGTTTGAATCAATTAATAGACCTTAGATTGTAATAAATATATGAAAACACAATTTTAACACGTGAAATTGTTTTTCGAATATATTCATAAGTGTTTCAATCAATTCATACACTAAGATTGTAAAAGAAATATTAAACATATCAAAACACAATTTTAACACATGAAATTGGTTTCCAAAGATATCATAAGTGTTTCAATCAATGAATAGACTTTAGATTGTAAAAGAAGTATTAAACATATCAAAATACAATTTGAACACATGAAATGGTTTTTCAAAGGTATCATAAGTGTTTGAATCAATTAATAGACCTTAGATTGTAAAAAATATATGAAAACACAATTTTAACACGTGAAATTGTTTTTTGAATATATTCATAAGTGTTTCAATCAATTCATACACTAAGATTGTAAAAGAAATATTAAACATATCAAAACACAATTTTAACACATGAAATTGGTTTTAAAAGATATCATAAGTGTAATGATTCAGTTAATAGCGAAAAGAACAAGTTGCAAACATTTAGCTAAGTAATACGCTTGTTTTCCATAGTTAAGATACTTTTAAACTATTATTATACAGAACATTCACTTTCTTATAGTTTCCTAGGATATCAAACCTTAGATTGTAAATGAAAGAAGTATAAAACAATACAAAACACAATTTTAACACATGATATTGTTTTTCAAAGATATCATAAGTGTTTCAATCAATGAATAGACCTTAGATTGTAAAAGAAGTATTAAACAAATCAAAATACAATTTGAACACATGAAATGGTTTTTCAAAGGTACCACAAGTGTTTGAATCAATTAATAGACCTTAGATTGTATAAAATATATGAAAACACAATTTTAACACGTGAAATTGTTTTTCGAATATATTCATAAGTGTTTCAATCAATTCATACACTAAGATTGTAAAAGAAATATTAAACATATCAAAACACAATATTAACACATGAAATTGTTTTTCAAAGATATCATAAGTGTTTCAATCAATGAATAGACCTTAGATTGTAAAAGAAGTATTAAACATATCAAAATACAATTTGAACACATGAAATGGGTTTTTCAAAGGTACCATAAGTGTTTGAATCAATTAATAGACCTTAGATTGTAAAAAATATATGAAAACACAATTTTAACACGTGAAATTGTTTTTCGAATATATTCATAAGTGTTTCAATCAATTCATACACTAAGATTGTAAAAGAAATATTAAACATATCAAAACACAATTTTAACACATGAAATTGTTTTTCAAAGATATCATAAGTGTTTCAATCAATGAATAGACCTTAGATTGTAAAAGAAGTATTAAACATATCAAAATACAATTTGAACACATGAAATGGTTTTTCAAAGGTATCATAAGTGTTTGAATCAATTAATAGACCTTAGATTGTAAAAAATATATGAAAACACAATTTTAACACGTGAAATTGTTTTTCGAATATATTCATAAGTGTTTCAATCAATTCATACACTAAGATTGTAAAAGAAATATTAAACATATCAAAACACAATTTTAACACATGAAATTGGTTTTAAAAGATATCATAAGTGTATTCATTCAGTTAATAGCGAAAAGAACAAGTTGCAAACATTTAGCTAAGTAATACGCTTGTTTTCCATAGTTAAGATACTTTTAAACTATTATTATACAGAACATTCACTTTCTTATAGTTTCCTAGGATATCAAACCTTAGATTGTAAATGAAAGAAGTATAAAACAATACAAAACACAATTTTAACACATGAAATTGTTTTTCAAAGATATCATAAGTGTATTCATTCAGTTAATAGCGAAAAGAACAAGTTGCAAACATTTAGCTAAGTAATACGCTTGTTTTCCATAGTTAAGATACTTTTAAACTCTTATTATACAGAACATTCACTTTCTTATAGTTTCCTAGGATATCAAACCTTAGATTGTAAATGAAAGAAGTATTAAACATATCAAAACACAATTTTAACACATGAAATTGTTTTTCAAAGATATCATAAGTGTTTCAATCAATGAATAGACCTTAGATTGTAAAAGAAGTATTAAACAAATCAAAATACAATTTGAACACATGAAATGGTTTTTCAAAGGTACCATAAGTGTTTGAATCAATTAATAGACCTTAGATTGTATAAAATATATGAAAACACAATTTTAACACGTGAAATTGTTTTTCGAATATATTCATAAGTGTTTCAATCAATTCATACACTAAGATTGTAAAAGAAATATTAAACATATCAAAACACAATTTTAACACATGAAATTGGTTTTCAAAGATATCATAAGTGTATTCATTCAGTTAATAGCGAAAAGAACAAGTTGCAAACATTTAGCTAAGTAATACGTTTGTTTTCCATAGTTAAGATACTTTTAAACTATTATTATACAGAACATTCACTTTCTTATAGTTTCCTAGGTTATAAAACCTTAGATTGTAAATGAAAGAAGTATTAAACATATCAAAACACAATATTAACACATGAAATTGTTTTTCAAAGATATCATAAGTGTTTCAATCAATGAATAGACCTTAGATTGTAAAAGAAGTATTAAACATATCAAAATACAATTTGAACACATGAAATGGGTTTTTCAAAGGTACCATAAGTGTTTGAATCAATTAATAGACCTTAGATTGTAAAAAATATATGAAAACACAATTTTAACACGTGAAATTGTTTTTCGAATATATTCATAAGTGTTTCAATCAATTCATACACTAAGATTGTAAAAGAAATATTAAACATATCAAAACACAATATTAACACATGAAATTGTTTTTCAAAGATATCATAAGTGTTTCAATCAATGAATAGACCTTAGATTGTAAAAGAAGTATTAAACAAATCAAAATACAATTTGAACACATGAAATGGTTTTTCAAAGGTACCATAAGTGTTTGAATCAATTAATAGACCTTAGATTGTAAAAAATATATGAAAACACAATTTTAACACGTGAAATTGTTTTTCGAATATATTCATAAGTGTTTCAATCAATTCATACACTAAGATTGTAAAAGAAATATTAAACATATCAAAACACAATTTTTAACACATGAAATTGGTTTTAATAGATATCATCAGTGTATTCAATCAGTTAATAGCGAACAGAACAAGTTGCAAACATTTAGCTAAGTAATACGCTTGTTTTCCATAGTTAAGATACTTTTAAACTATTATTATACAGAACATTCACTTTCTTATAGTTTCCTAGGTTATAAAACCTTAGATTGTAAATGAAAGAAGTATTAAACATGTCAAAACACAATATTAACACATGAAATTGTTTTTCAAAGATATCATAAGTGTTTCAATCAATGAATAGACTTTAGATTATAAAAGAAGTATTAAACATATCAAAATACAATTTGAACACATGAAATGGTTTTTAAAAGGTACCATAAGTGTTTGAATCAATTAATAGACCTTAGATTGTAAAAAATATATGAAAACACAATTTTAACACGTGAAATTGTTTTTCGAATATATTCATAAGTGTTTCAATCAATTCATACACTAAGATTGTAAAAGAAATATTAAACATATCAAAACACAATTTTAACACATGAAATTGTTTTTCAAAGATATCATAAGTGTTTCAATCAATGAATAGACCTTAGATTGTAAAAGAAGTATTAAACAAATCAAAATACAATTTGAACACATGAAATGGTTTTTCAAAGGTACCATAAGTGTTTGAATCAATTAATAGACCTTAGATTGTAAAAAATATATGAAAACACAATTTTAACACGTGAAATTGTTTTTCGAATATATTCATAAGTGTTTCAATCAATTCATACACTAAGATTGTAAAAGAAATATTAAACATATCAAAACACAATTTTAACACATGAAATTGGTTTTAAAAGATATCATAAGTGTATTCATTCAGTTAATAGCGAAAAGAACAAGTTGCAAACATTTAGCTAAGTAATACGCTTGTTTTCCATAGTTAAGATACTTTTAAACTATTATTATACAGAACATTCACTTTCTTATAGTTTCCTAGGTTATAAAACCTTAGATTGTAAATGAAAGAAGTATTAAACATGTCAAAACACAATATTAACACATGAAATTGTTTTTCAAAGATATCATAAGTGTTTCAATCAATGAATAGACTTTAGATTGTAAAGGAAGTATTAAACATATCAAAATACAATTTGAACACATGAAATGGATTTTTCAAAGGTACCATAAGTGTTTGAATCAATTAATAGACCTTAGATTGTAAAAAATATATGAAAACACAATTTTAACACGTGAAATTGTTTTTCGAATATATTCATAAGTGTTTCAATCAATTCATACACTAAGATTGTAAAAGAAATATTAAACATATCAAAACACAATTTTAACACATGAAATTGGTTTTAAAAGATTCATAAGTGTATTCATTCAGTTAATAGCGAAAAGAACAAGTTGCAAACATTTAGCTAAGTAATACGCTTGTTTTCCATAGTTAAGATACTTTTAAACTATTATTATACAGAACATTCACTTTCTTATAGTTTCCTAGGTTATAAAACCTTAGATTGTAAATGAAAGAAGTATTAAATATGTCAAAACACAATATTAACACATGAAATTGTTTTTCAAAGATATCATAAGTGTTTCAATCAATGAATAGACTTTAGATTGTAAAAGAAGTATTAAACATATCAAAATACAATTTGAACACATGAAATGGGTTTTTCAAAGGTACCATAAGTGTTTGAATCAATTAATAGACCTTAGATTGTAAAAAATATATGAAAACACAATTTTAACACGTGAAATTGTTTTTCGAATATATTCATAAGTGTTTCAATCAATTCATACACTAAGATTGTAAAAGAAATATTAAACATATCAAAACACAATTTTAACACATGAAATTGGTTTTCAAAGATATCATAAGTGTATTCATTCAGTTAATAGCGAAAAGAACAAGTTGCAAACATTTAGCTCAGTAATACGTTTGTTTTCCATAGTTAAGATACTTTTAAACTATTATTATACAGAACATTCACTTTCTTATAGTTTCCTAGGTTATAAAACCTTAGATTGTAAATGAAAGAAGTATTAAACATATCAAAACACAATATTAACACATGAAATTGTTTTTCAAAGATATCATAAGTGTTTCAATCAATGAATAGACCTTAGATTGTAAAAGAAGTATTAAACATATCAAAATACAATTTGAACACATGAAATGGTTTTTCAAAGGTACCATAAGTGTTTGAATCAATTAATAGACCTTAGATTGTAAAAAATATATGAAAACACAATTTTAACACGTGAAATTGTTTTTCGAATATATTCATAAGTGTTTCAATCAATTCATACACTAAGATTGTAAAAGAAATATTAAACATATCAAAACACAATATTAACACATGAAATTGTTTTTCAAAGATATCATAAGTGTTTCAATCAATGAATAGACCTTAGATTGTAAAAGAAGTATTAAACAAATCAAAATACAATTTGAACACATGAAATGGTTTTTCAAAGGTACCATAAGTGTTTGAATCAATTAATAGACCTTAGATTGTAAAAAATATATGAAAACACAATTTTAACACGTGAAATTGTTTTTCGAATATATTCATAAGTGTTTCAATCAATTCATACACTAAGATTGTAAAAGAAATATTAAACATATCAAAACACAATTTTTAACACATGAAATTGGTTTTAATAGATATCATCAGTGTATTCAATCAGTTAATAGCGAACAGAACAAGTTGCAAACATTTAGCTAAGTAATACGCTTGTTTTCCATAGTTAAGATACTTTTAAACTATTATTATACAGAACATTCACTTTCTTATAGTTTCCTAGGTTATAAAACCTTAGATTGTAAATGAAAGAAGTATTAAACATGTCAAAACACAATATTAACACATGAAATTGTTTTTCAAAGATATCATAAGTGTTTCAATCAATGAATAGACTTTAGATTATAAAAGAAGTATTAAACATATCAAAATACAATTTGAACACATGAAATGGTTTTTAAAAGGTACCATAAGTGTTTGAATCAATTAATAGACCTTAGATTGTAAAAAATATATGAAAACACAATTTTAACACGTGAAATTGTTTTTCGAATATATTCATAAGTGTTTCAATCAATTCATACACTAAGATTGTAAAAGAAATATTAAACATATCAAAACACAATTTTAACACATGAAATTGTTTTTCAAAGATATCATAAGTGTTTCAATCAATGAATAGACCTTAGATTGTAAAAGAAGTATTAAACAAATCAAAATACAATTTGAACACATGAAATGGTTTTTCAAAGGTACCATAAGTGTTTGAATCAATTAATAGACCTTAGATTGTAAAAAATATATGAAAACACAATTTTAACACGTGAAATTGTTTTTCGAATATATTCATAAGTGTTTCAATCAATTCATACACTAAGATTGTAAAAGAAATATTAAACATATCAAAACACAATTTTAACACATGAAATTGGTTTTAAAAGATATCATAAGTGTATTCATTCAGTTAATAGCGAAAAGAACAAGTTGCAAACATTTAGCTAAGTAATACGCTTGTTTTCCATAGTTAAGATACTTTTAAACTATTATTATACAGAACATTCACTTTCTTATAGTTTCCTAGGTTATAAAACCTTAGATTGTAAATGAAAGAAGTATTAAACATGTCAAAACACAATATTAACACATGAAATTGTTTTTCAAAGATATCATAAGTGTTTCAATCAATGAATAGACCTTAGATTGTAAAAGAAGTATTAAACAAATCAAAATACAATTTGAACACATGAAATGGTTTTTCAAAGGTACCATAAGTGTTTGAATCAATTAATAGACCTTAGATTGTAAAAAATATATGAAAACACAATTTTAACACGTGAAATTGTTTTTCGAATATATTCATATGTGTTTCAATCAATTCATACACTAAGATTGTAAAAGAAATATTAAACATATCAAAACACAATTTTAACACATGAAATTGGTTTTAAAAGATTTCATAAGTGTATTCATTCAGTTAATAGCGAAAAGAACAAGTTGCAAACATTTAGCTAAGTAATACGCTTGTTTTCCATAGTTAAGATACTTTTAAACTATTATTATACAGAACATTCACTTTCTTATAGTTTCCTAGGTTATAAAACCTTAGATTGTAAATGAAAGAAGTATTAAACATATCAAAACACAATATTAACACATGAAATTGTTTTTCAAAGATATCATAAGTGTTTCAATCAATGAATAGACCTTAGATTGTAAAAGAAGTATTAAACATATCAAAATACAATTTGAACACATGAAATGGTTTTTCAAAGGTACCATAAGTGTTTGAATCAATTAATAGACCTTAGATTGTAAAAAATATATGAAAACACAATTTTAACACGTGAAATTGTTTTTCGAATATATTCATAAGTGTTTCAATCAATTCATACACTAAGATTGTAAAATAAATATTAAACATATCAAAACACAATTTTTAACACATGAAATTGGTTTTAATAGATATCATCAGTGTATTCAATCAGTTAATAGCGAAAAGAACAAGTTGCAAACATTTAGCTAAGTAATACGCTTGTTTTCCATAGTTAAGATACTTTTAAACTATTATTATACAGAACATTCACTTTCTTATAGTTTCCTAGGTTATAAAACCTTAGATTGTAAATGAAAGAAGTATTAAACATGTCAAAACACAATATTAACACATGAAATTGTTTTTCAAAGATATCATAAGTGTTTCAATCAATGAATAGACTTTAGATTGTAAAAGAAGTATTAAACATATCAAAATACAATTTGAACACATGAAATGGGTTTTTCAAAGGTACCATAAGTGTTTGAATCAATTAATAGACCTTAGATTGTAAAAAATATATGAAAACACAATTTTAACACGTGAAATTGTTTTTCGAATATATTCATAAGTGTTTCAATCAATTCATACACTAAGATTGTAAAAGAAATATTAAACATATCAAAACACAATTTTAACACATGAAATTGTTTTTCAAAGATATCATAAGTGTTTCAATCAATGAATAAACCTTAGATTGTAAAAGAAGTATTAAACATATCAAAATACAATTTGAACACATGAAATGGTTTTTCAAAGGTATCATAAGTGTTTGAATCAATTAATAGACCTTAGATTGTAAAAAATATATGAAAACACAATTTTAACACGTGAAATTGTTTTACGAATATATTCATAAGTGTTTCAATCAATTCATACACTAAGATTGTAAAAGAAATATTAAACATATCAAAACACAATTTTAACACATGAAATTGGTTTTAAAAGATTTCATAAGTGTATTCATTCAGTTAATAGCGAAAAGAAAAGTTGCAAACATTTAGCTAAGTAATACGCTTGTTTTCCATAGTTAAGATACTTTTAAACTATTATTATACAGAACATTCACTTTCTTATAGTTTCCTAGGTTATAAAACCTTAGATTGTAAATGAAAGAAGTATTAAACATGTCAAAACACAATATTAACACATGAAATTGTTTTTCAAAGATATCATAAGTGTTTCAATCAATGAATAGACTTTAGATTGTAAAAGAAGTATTAAACATATCAAAATACAATTTGAACACATGAAATGGTTTTTCAAAGGTACCATAAGTGTTTGAATCAATTAATAGACCTTAGATTGTAAAAAATATATGAAAACACAATTTTAACACGTGAAATTGTTTTTCGAATATATTCATAAGTGTTTCAATCTATTCATACACTAAGATTGTAAAAGAAATATTAAACATATCAAAACACAATTTTAACACATGAAATTGGTTTTAAAAGATTTCATAAGTGTATTCATTCAGTTAATAGCGAAAAGAACAAGTTGCAAACATTTAGCTAAGTAATACGCTTGTTTTCCATAGTTAAGATACTTTTAAACTATTATTATACAGAACATTCACTTTCTTATAGTTTCCTAGGTTATAAAACCTTAGATTGTAAATGAAAGAAGTATTAAACATGTCAAAACACAATATTAACACATGAAATTGTTTTTCAAAGATATCATAAGTGTTTCAATCAATGAATAGACTTTAGATTATAAAAGAAGTATTAAACATATCAAAATACAATTTGAACACATGAAATGGTTTTTAAAAGGTACCATAAGTGTTTGAATCAATTAATAGACCTTAGATTGTAAAAAATATATGAAAACACAATTTTAACACGTGAAATTGTTTTTCGAATATATTCATAAGTGTTTCAATCAATTCATACACTAAGATTGTAAAAGAAATATTAAACATATCAAAACACAATTTTAACACATGAAATTGTTTTTCAAAGATATCATAAGTGTTTCAATCAATGAATAAACCTTAGATTGTAAAAGAAGTATTAAACATATCAAAATACAATTTGAACACATGAAATGGTTTTTCAAAGGTATCATAAGTGTTTGAATCAATTAATAGACCTTAGATTGTAAAAAATATATGAAAACACAATTTTAACACGTGAAATTGTTTTACGAATATATTCATAAGTGTTTCAATCAATTCATACACTAAGATTGTAAAAGAAATATTAAACATATCAAAACACAATTTTAACACATGAAATTGGTTTTAAAAGATTTCATAAGTGTATTCATTCAGTTAATAGCGAAAAGAAAAGTTGCAAACATTTAGCTAAGTAATACGCTTGTTTTCCATAGTTAAGATACTTTTAAACTATTATTATACAGAACATTCACTTTCTTATAGTTTCCTAGGTTATAAAACCTTAGATTGTAAATGAAAGAAGTATTAAACATGTCAAAACACAATATTAACACATGAAATTGTTTTTCAAAGATATCATAAGTGTTTCAATCAATGAATAGACTTTAGATTGTAAAAGAAGTATTAAACATATCAAAATACAATTTGAACACATGAAATGGTTTTTCAAAGGTACCATAAGTGTTTGAATCAATTAATAGACCTTAGATTGTAAAAAATATATGAAAACACAATTTTAACACGTGAAATTGTTTTTCGAATATATTCATAAGTGTTTCAATCTATTCATACACTAAGATTGTAAAAGAAATATTAAACATATCAAAACACAATTTTAACACATGAAATTGGTTTTAAAAGATTTCATAAGTGTATTCATTCAGTTAATAGCGAAAAGAACAAGTTGCAAACATTTACCTAAGTAATACGCTTGTTTTCCATAGTTAAGATACTTTTAAACTATTATTATACAGAACATTCACTTTCTTATAGTTTCCTAGGTTATAAAACCTTAGATTGTAAATGAAAGAAGTATTAAACATATCAAAACACAATTTTAACACATGAAATTGTTTTTCAAAGATATCATAAGTGTTTCAATCAATGAATAGACCTTAGATTGTAAAAGAAGTATTAAACAAATCAAAATACAATTTGAACACATGAAATGGTTTTTCAAAGGTACCATAAGTGTTTGAATCAATTAATAGACCTTAGATTGTAAAAAATATATGAAAACACAATTTTAACACGTGAAATTGTTTTTCGAATATATTCATATGTGTTTCAATCAATTCATACACTAAGATTGTAAAAGAAATATTAAACATATCAAAACACAATTTTAACACATGAAATTGGTTTTAAAAGATTTCATAAGTGTATTCATTCAGTTAATAGCGAAAAGAACAAGTTGCAAACATTTAGCTAAGTAATACGCTTGTTTTCCATAGTTAAGATACTTTTAAACTATTATTATACAGAACATTCACTTTCTTATAGTTTCCTAGGTTATAAAACCTTAGATTGTAAATGAAAGAAGTATTAAACATATCAAAACACAATTTTAACACATGAAATTGTTTTTCAAAGATATCATAAGTGTTTCAATCAATGAATAGACCTTAGATTGTAAAAGAAGTATTAAACAAATCAAAATACAATTTGAACACATGAAATGGTTTTTCAAAGGTACCATAAGTGTTTGAATCAATTAATAGACCTTAGATTGTAAAAAATATATGAAAACACAATTTTAACACGTGAAATTGTTTTTCGAATATATTCATAAGTGTTTCAATCAATTCATACACTAAGATTGTAAAAGAAATATTAAACATATCAAAACACAATTTTTAACACATGAAATTGGTTTTAATAGATATCATCAGTGTATTCAATCAGTTAATAGCGAAAAGAACAAGTTGCAAACATTTAGCTAAGTAATACGCTTGTTTTCCATAGTTAAGATACTTTTAAACTATTATTATACAGAACATTCACTTTCTTATAGTTTCCTAGGTTATAAAACCTTAGATTGTAAATGAAAGAAGTATTAAATATGTCAAAACACAATATTAACACATGAAATTGTTTTTCAAAGATATCATAAGTGTTTCAATCAATGAATAGACTTTAGATTGTAAAAGAAGTATTAAACATATCAAAATACAATTTGAACACATGAAATGGGTTTTTCAAAGGTACCATAAGTGTTTGAATCAATTAATAGACCTTAGATTGTAAAAAATATATGAAAACACAATTTTAACACGTGAAATTGTTTTTCGAATATATTCATAAGTGTTTCAATCAATTCATACACTAAGATTGTAAAAGAAATATTAAACATATCAAAACACAATTTTAACACATGAAATTGGTTTTCAAAGATATCATAAGTGTATTCATTCAGTTAATAGCGAAAAGAACAAGTTGCAAACATTTAGCTCAGTAATACGTTTGTTTTCCATAGTTAAGATACTTTTAAACTATTATTATACAGAACATTCACTTTCTTATAGTTTCCTAGGTTATAAAACCTTAGATTGTAAATGAAAGAAGTATTAAACATATCAAAACACAATATTAACACATGAAATTGTTTTTCAAAGATATCATAAGTGTTTCAATCAATGAATAGACCTTAGATTGTAAAAGAAGTATTAAACATATCAAAATACAATTTGAACACATGAAATGGTTTTTCAAAGGTACCATAAGTGTTTGAATCAATTAATAGACCTTAGATTGTAAAAAATATATGAAAACACAATTTTAACACGTGAAATTGTTTTTCGAATATATTCATAAGTGTTTCAATCAATTCATACACTAAGATTGTAAAATAAATATTAAACATATCAAAACACAATTTTTAACACATGAAATTGGTTTTAATAGATATCATCAGTGTATTCAATCAGTTAATAGCGAAAAGAACAAGTTGCAAACATTTAGCTAAGTAATACGCTTGTTTTCCATAGTTAAGATACTTTTAAACTATTATTATACAGAACATTCACTTTCTTATAGTTTCCTAGGTTATAAAACCTTAGATTGTAAATGAAAGAAGTATTAAACATGTCAAAACACAATATTAACACATGAAATTGTTTTTCAAAGATATCATAAGTGTTTCAATCAATGAATAGACTTTAGATTGTAAAAGAAGTATTAAACATATCAAAATACAATTTGAACACATGAAATGGGTTTTTCAAAGGTACCATAAGTGTTTGAATCAATTAATAGACCTTAGATTGTAAAAAATATATGAAAACACAATTTTAACACGTGAAATTGTTTTTCGAATATATTCATAAGTGTTTCAATCAATTCATACACTAAGATTGTAAAAGAAATATTAAACATATCAAAACACAATTTTAACACATGAAATTGTTTTTCAAAGATATCATAAGTGTTTCAATCAATGAATAAACCTTAGATTGTAAAAGAAGTATTAAACATATCAAAATACAATTTGAACACATGAAATGGTTTTTCAAAGGTATCATAAGTGTTTGAATCAATTAATAGACCTTAGATTGTAAAAAATATATGAAAACACAATTTTAACACGTGAAATTGTTTTACGAGTATATTCATAAGTGTTTCAATCAATTCATACACTAAGATTGTAAAAGAAATATTAAACATATCAAAACACAATTTTAACACATGAAATTGGTTTTAAAAGATTTCATAAGTGTATTCATTCAGTTAATAGCGAAAAGAAAAGTTGCAAACATTTAGCTAAGTAATACGCTTGTTTTCCATAGTTAAGATACTTTTAAACTATTATTATACAGAACATTCACTTTCTTATAGTTTCCTAGGTTATAAAACCTTAGATTGTAAATGAAAGAAGTATTAAACATGTCAAAACACAATATTAACACATGAAATTGTTTTTCAAAGATATCATAAGTGTTTCAATCAATGAATAGACTTTAGATTGTAAAAGAAGTATTAAACATATCAAAATACAATTTGAACACATGAAATGGTTTTTCAAAGGTACCATAAGTGTTTGAATCAATTAATAGACCTTAGATTGTAAAAAATATATGAAAACACAATTTTAACACGTGAAATTGTTTTTCGAATATATTCATAAGTGTTTCAATCTATTCATACACTAAGATTGTAAAAGAAATATTAAACATATCAAAACACAATTTTAACACATGAAATTGGTTTTAAAAGATTTCATAAGTGTATTCATTCAGTTAATAGCGAAAAGAACAAGTTGCAAACATTTAGCTAAGTAATACGCTTGTTTTCCATAGTTAAGATACTTTTAAACTATTATTATACAGAACATTCACTTTCTTATAGTTTCCTAGGTTATAAAACCTTAGATTGTAAATGAAAGAAGTATTAAACATATCAAAACACAATTTTAACACATGAAATTGTTTTTCAAAGATATCATAAGTGTTTCAATCAATGAATAGACCTTAGATTGTAAAAGACGTATTAAACAAATCAAAATACAATTTGAACACATGAAATGGTTTTTCAAAGGTACCATAAGTGTTTGAATCAATTAATAGACCTTAGATTGTAAAAAATATATGAAAACACAATTTTAACACGTGAAATTGTTTTTCGAATATATTCATAAGTGTTTCAATCAATTCATACACTAAGATTGTAAAAGAAATATTAAACATATCAAAACACAATTTTAACACATGAAATTGGTTTTAAAAGATTTCATAAGTGTATTCATTCAGTTAATAGCGAAAAGAACAAGTTGCAAACATTTAGCTAAGTAATACGCTTGTTTTCCATAGTTAAGATACTTTTAAACTATTATTATACAGAACATTCACTTTCTTATAGTTTCCTAGGTTATAAAACCTTAGATTGTAAATGAAAGAAGTATTAAACATATCAAAACACAATTTTAACACATGAAATTGTTTTTCAAAGATATCATAAGTGTTTCAATCAATGAATAGACCTTAGATTGTAAAAGAAGTATTAAACAAATCAAAATACAATTTGAACACATGAAATGGTTTTTCAAAGGTACCATAAGTGTTTGAATCAATTAATAGACCTTAGATTGTAAAAAATATATGAAAACACAATTTTAACACGTGAAATTGTTTTTCGAATATATTCATAAGTGTTTCAATCTATTCATACACTAAGATTGTAAAAGAAATATTAAACATATCAAAACACAATTTTAACACATGAAATTGGTTTTAAAAGATTTCATAAGTGTATTCATTCAGTTAATAGCGAAAAGAACAAGTTGCAAACATTTAGCTAAGTAATACGCTTGTTTTCCATAGTTAAGATACTTTTAAACTATTATTATACAGAACATTCACTTTCTTATAGTTTCCTAGGTTATAAAACCTTAGATTGTAAATGAAAGAAGTATTAAACATATCAAAACACAATATTAACACATGAAATTGTTTTTCAAAGATATCATAAGTGTTTCAATCAATGAATAGACCTTAGATTGTAAAAGAAGTATTAAACATGTCAAAATACAATTTGAACACATGAAATGGTTTTTCAAAGGTATCATAAGTGTTTGAATCAATTAATAGACCTTAGATTGTAAAAAATATATGAAAACACAATTTTAACACGTGAAATTGTTTTTCGAATATATTCATAAGTGTTTCAATCAATTCATACACTAAGATTGTAAAAGAAATATTAAACATATCAAAACACAATTTTAACACATGAAATTGGTTTTAAAAGATATCATAAGTGTATTGATTCAGTTAATAGCGAAAAGAACAAGTTGCAAACATTTAGCTAAGTAATACGCTTGTTTTCCATAGTTAAGATACTTTTAAACTATTATTATACAGAACATTCACTTTCTTATAGTTTCCTAGGATATCAAACCTTAGATTGTAAATGAAAGAAGTATTAAACATATCAAAACACAATTTTAACACATGAAATTGTTTTTCAAAGATATCATAAGTGTTTCAATCAATGAATAGACCTTAGATTGTAAAAGAAGTATTAAAAAAATCAAAATACAATTTGAACACATGAAATGGTTTTTCAAAGGTACCATAAGTGTTTGAATCAATTAATAGACCTTAGATTGTAATAAATATATGAAAACACAATTTTAACACGTGAAATTGTTTTTCGAATATATTCATAAGTGTTTCAATCAATTCATACACTAAGATTGTAAAAGAAATATTAAACATATCAAAACACAATTTTAACACATGAAATTGGTTTCCAAAGATATCATAAGTGTTTCAATCAATGAATAGACTTTAGATTGTAAAAGAAGTATTAAACATATCAAAATACAATTTGAACACATGAAATGGTTTTTCAAAGGTATCATAAGTGTTTGAATCAATTAATAGACCTTAGATTGTAAAAAATATATGAAAACACAATTTTAACACGTGAAATTGTTTTTTGAATATATTCATAAGTGTTTCAATTAATTCATACACTAAGATTGTAAAAGAAATATTAAACATATCAAAACACAATTTTAACACATGAAATTGGTTTTAAAAGATATCATAAGTGTAATGATTCAGTTAATAGCGAAAAGAACAAGTTGCAAACATTTAGCTAAGTAATACGCTTGTTTTCCATAGTTAAACATTTAGCTAAGTAATACGCTTGTTTTCCATAGTTAAGATACTTTTAAACTATTATTATACAGAACATTCACTTTCTTATAGTTTCCTAGGTTATAAAACCTTAGATTGTAAATGAAAGAAGTATTAAACATATCAAAACACAATATTAACACATGAAATTGTTTTTCAAAGATATCATAAGTGTTTCAATCAATGAATAGACCTTAGATTGTAAAAGAAGTATTAAACATATCAAAATACAATTTGAACACATGAAATGGTTTTTAAAAGGTACCATAAGTGTTTGAATCAATTAATAGACCTTAGATTGTAAAAAATATATGAAAACACAATTTTAACACGTGAAATTGTTTTTCGAATATATTCATAAGTGTTTCAATCAATTCATACACTAAGATTGTAAAAGAAATATTAAACATATCAAAACACAATTTTAACACATGAAATTGGTTTTAAAAGATATCATAAGTGTATTGATTCAGTTAATAGCGAAAAGAACAAGTTGCAAACATTTAGCTAAGTAATACGCTTGTTTTCCATAGTTAAGATACTTTTAAACTATTATTATACAGAACATTCACTTTCTTATAGTTTCCTAGGATATCAAACCTTAGATTGTAAATGAAAGAAGTATTAAACATATCAAAACACAATTTTAACACATGAAATTGTTTTTCAAAGATATCATAAGTGTTTCAATCAATGAATAGACCTTAGATTGTAAAAGAAGTATTAAAAAAATCAAAATACAATTTGAACACATGAAATGGTTTTTCAAAGGTACCATAAGTGTTTGAATCAATTAATAGACCTTAGATTGTAATAAATATATGAAAACACAATTTTAACACGTGAAATTGTTTTTCGAATATATTCATAAGTGTTTCAATCAATTCATACACTAAGATTGTAAAAGAAATATTAAACATATCAAAACACAATTTTAACACATGAAATTGGTTTCCAAAGATATCATAAGTGTTTCAATCAATGAATAGACTTTAGATTGTAAAAGAAGTATTAAACATATCAAAATACAATTTGAACACATGAAATGGTTTTTCAAAGGTATCATAAGTGTTTGAATCAATTAATAGACCTTAGATTGTAAAAAATATATGAAAACACAATTTTAACACGTGAAATTGTTTTTTGAATATATTCATAAGTGTTTCAATTAATTCATACACTAAGATTGTAAAAGAAATATTAAACATATCAAAACACAATTTTAACACATGAAATTGGTTTTAAAAGATATCATAAGTGTAATGATTCAGTTAATAGCGAAAAGAACAAGTTGCAAACATTTAGCTAAGTAATACGCTTGTTTTCCATAGTTAAACATTTAGCTAAGTAATACGCTTGTTTTCCATAGTTAAGATACTTTTAAACTATTATTATACAGAACATTCACTTTCTTATAGTTTCCTAGGTTATAAAACCTTAGATTGTAAATGAAAGAAGTATTAAACATATCAAAACACAATATTAACACATGAAATTGTTTTTCAAAGATATCATAAGTGTTTCAATCAATGAATAGACCTTAGATTGTAAAAGAAGTATTAAACATATCAAAATACAATTTGAACACATGAAATGGTTTTTAAAAGGTACCATAAGTGTTTGAATCAATTAATAGACCTTAGATTGTAAAAAATATATGAAAACACAATTTTAACACGTGAAATTGTTTTTCGAATATATTCATAAGTGTTTCAATCAATTCATACACTAAGATTGTAAAAGAAATATTAAACATATCAAAACACAATTTTAACACATGAAATTGGTTTTAAAAGATATCATAAGTGTATTGATTCAGTTAATAGCGAAAAGAACAAGTTGCAAACATTTAGCTAAGTAATACGCTTGTTTTCCATAGTTAAGATACTTTTAAACTATTATTATACAGAACATTCACTTTCTTATAGTTTCCTAGGATATCAAACCTTAGATTGTAAATGAAAGAAGTATTAAACATATCAAAACACAATTTTAACACATGAAATTGTTTTTCAAAGATATCATAAGTGTTTCAATCAATGAATAGACCTTAGATTGTAAAAGAAGTATTAAAAAAATCAAAATACAATTTGAACACATGAAATGGTTTTTCAAAGGTACCATAAGTGTTTGAATCAATTAATAGACCTTAGATTGTAATAAATATATGAAAACACAATTTTAACACGTGAAATTGTTTTTCGAATATATTCATAAGTGTTTCAATCAATTCATACACTAAGATTGTAAAAGAAATATTAAACATATCAAAACACAATTTTAACACATGAAATTGGTTTCCAAAGATATCATAAGTGTTTCAATCAATGAATAGACTTTAGATTGTAAAAGAAGTATTAAACATATCAAAATACAATTTGAACACATGAAATGGTTTTTCAAAGGTATCATAAGTGTTTGAATCAATTAATAGACCTTAGATTGTAAAAAATATATGAAAACACAATTTTAACACGTGAAATTGTTTTTTGAATATATTCATAAGTGTTTCAATTAATTCATACACTAAGATTGTAAAAGAAATATTAAACATATCAAAACACAATTTTAACACATGAAATTGGTTTTAAAAGATATCATAAGTGTAATGATTCAGTTAATAGCGAAAAGAACAAGTTGCAAACATTTAGCTAAGTAATACGCTTGTTTTCCATAGTTAAACATTTAGCTAAGTAATACGCTTGTTTTCCATAGTTAAGATACTTTTAAACTATTATTATACAGAACATTCACTTTCTTATAGTTTCCTAGGTTATAAAACCTTAGATTGTAAATGAAAGAAGTATTAAACATATCAAAACACAATATTAACACATGAAATTGTTTTTCAAAGATATCATAAGTGTTTCAATCCATGAATAGACCTTAGATTGTAAAAGAAGTATTAAACATATCAAAATACAATTTGAACACATGAAATGGTTTTTAAAAGGTACCATAAGTGTTTGAATCAATTAATAGACCTTAGATTGTAAAAAATATATGAAAACACAATTTTAACACGTGAAATTGTTTTTCGAATATATTCATAAGTGTTTCAATCAATTCAAACACTAAGATTGTAAAAGAAATATTAAACATATCAAAACACAGTTTTAACAAATGAAATTGGTTTTCAAAGATATCATAAGTGTATTCATTCAGTTAATAGCGAAAAGAACAAGTTGCAAACATTTAGCTAGGTAATACGCTTGTTTTCGATAGTTAAGATACTTTTAAACTATTATTATACAGAACATTCACTTTCTTATAGTTTCCTAGGTTATAAAACCTTAGATTGTAAATGAAAGAAGTATTAATCATATCAAAACACAATTTTAACACATGAAATTGTTTTTCAAAGAAATCATAAGTGTTTCAATCAATGAATAGACCTTAGATTGTAAAAGAAGTATTAAACATATCAAAATACAATTTGAACACATGAAATGGTTTTTAAAAGGTACCATAAGTGTTTGAATCAATTAATAGACCTTAGATTGTAAAAAATATATGAAAACACAATTTTAACACGTGAAATTGTTTTTCGAATATATTCATAAGTGTTTCAATCAATTCATACACTAAGATTGTAAAAGAAATATTAAACATATCAAAACACAGTTTTAACACATGAAATTGGTTTTCAAAGATATCATAAGTGTATTCATTCAGTTAATAGCGAAAAGAACAAGTTGCAAACAATTAGCTAGGTAATACGCTTGTTTTCGATAGTTAAGATACTTTTAAACTATTATTATACAGAACATTCACTTTCTTATAGTTTCCTAGGTTATAAAACCTTAGATTGTAAATGAAAGAAGTATTAAACATATCAAAACACAATTTTAACACATGAAATTGTTTTTCAAAGATATCATAAGTGTTTCAATCAATGAATAGACCTTAGATTGTAAAAGAAGTATTAAACATATCAAAATACAATTTGAACACATGAAATGGTTTTTCAAAGGTACCATAAGTGTTTGAATCAATTAATAGACCTTAGATTGTAAAAAATATATGAAAACACAATTTTAACACGTGAAATTGTTTTTCGAATATAATCATAAGTGTTTCAATCAATTCATACACTAAGATTGTAAAAGAAATGTTAAACATATCAAAACACATTTTTAACACATGAAATTGGTTTTCAAAGATATCATAAGTGTTTTCATTCAGTTAATTGCGAAAAGAACAAGTTGCAAACATTTAGCTAAGTAATACGCTTGTTTTCCATAGTTAAGATACTTTTAAACTATTATTATACAGAACATTCACCTTCTTATAGTTTCCTAGGTTATAAAACCTTAGATTGTAAATGAAAGAAGTATTAAACATATCAAAACACAATATTAACACATGAAATTGTTTTTCAAAGATATCATAAGTGTTTCAATCAATGAATAGACCTTGGATTGTAAAAGAAGTATTAAACATATCAAAATACAATTTGAACACATGAAATGGTTTTTAAAAGGTACCATAAGTGTTTGAAACAATTAATAGACCTTAGATTGTAAAAAATATATGAAAACACAATTTTAACACGTGAAATTGTTTTTCGAATATATTCATAAGTGTTTCAATCAATTCATACACTAAGATTGTAAAAGAAATATTAAACATATCAAAACACAATTTTAACACATGAAATTGGTTTTCAAAGATATCATAAGTGTTTTTATTCAGTTAATAGCGAAAAGAACAAGTTGCAAACATTTAGCTAAGTAATACGCTTGTTTTCCATAGTTAAGATACTTTTAAACTATTATTATACAGAACATTCACCTTCTTATAGTTTCCTAGGTTATAAAACCTTAGATTGTAAATGAAAGAAGTATTAAACATATCAAAACACAATATTAACACATGAAATTGTTTTTCAAAGATATCATAAGTGTTTAAATCAATGAATAGACCTTAGATTGTAAAAGAAGTATTAAACATATCAAAATACAATTTGAACACATGAAATGGTTTTTAAAAGGTACCATAAGTGTTTGAATCAATTAATAGACCTTAGATTGTAAAAAATATATGAAAACACAATTTTAACACGTGAAATTGTTTTTCGAATATAATCATAAGTGTTTCAATCAATTCATACACTAAGATTGTAAAAGAAATGTTAAACATATCAAAACACATTTTTAACACATGAAATTGGTTTTCAAAGATATCATAAGTGTTTTCATTCAGTTAATTGCGAAAAGAACAAGTTGGAAACATTTAGCTAAGTAATACGCTTGTTTTCCATAGTTAAGATACTTTTAAACTATTATTATACAGAACATTCACTTTCTTATAGTTTCCTAGGTTATAAAACCTTAGATTGTAAATGAAAGAAGTATTAAACATATCAAAACACAACTTTAACACATGAAATTGTTTTTCAAAGATATCATAATTGTTTCAATCAATGAATAGACCTTGGATTGTAAAAGAAGTATTAAACATATCAAAATACAATTTGAACTCATGAAATGGTTTTTCAAAGGTACCATAAGTGTTTGAATCAATTAATAGACCTTAGATTGTAAAAAATATATGAAAACACAATTTTAACACGTGAAATTGTTTTTCGAATATATTCATAAGTGTTTCAATCAATTCATACACTAAGATTGTAAAAGAAATATTAAACATATGAAAACACAGTTTTAACACATGAAATTGGTTTTCAAAGATATCATAAGTGTTTTCATTCAGTTAATAGCGAAAAGAACAAGTTGCAAACATTTAGCTAAGTAATACGGTTGTTTTCCATAGTTAAGATACTTTTAAACTATTATTATACAGAACATTCACTTTCTTATAGTTTCCTAGGTTATAAAACCTTAGATTGTAAATGAAAGAAGTATTAAACATATCAAAACACAATATTAACACATGAAATTGTTTTTCAAAGATATCATAAGTGTTTCAATCAATGAATAGACCTTGGATTGTAAAAGAAGTATTAAACATATCAAAATACAATTTGAACACATGAAATGGTTTTTCAAAGGTACCATAAGTGTTTGAATCAATTAATAGACCTTAGATTGTAAAAAATATATGAAAACACAATTTTAACACGTGAAATTATTTTTCGAATATATTCATAAGTGTTTCAATCAATTCATACACTAAGATTGTAAAAGAAATATTAAACATATCAAAACACAATTTTAACACATGAAATTGGTTTTCAAAGATATCATAAGTGTTTTGATTCAGTTAATAGCGAAAAGAACAAGTTGCAAACATTTAGCTAAGTAATACGCTTGTTTTCCATAGTTAAGATACTTTTAAACTATTATTATACAGAACATTCACCTTCTTATAGTTTCCTAGGTTATAAAACCTTAGATTGTAAATGAAAGAAGTATTAAACATATCAAAACACAATATTAACACATGAAATTGTTTTTCAAAGATATCATAAGTGTTTCAATCAATGAATAGACCTTGGATTGTAAAAGAAGTATTAAACATATCAAAATACAATTTGAACACATGAAATGGTTTTTAAAAGGTACCATAAGTGTTTGAATCAATTAATAGACCTTAGATTGTAAAAAATATATGAAAACACAATTTTAACACGTGAAATTGTTTTTCGAACATAATCATAAGTGTTTCAATCAATTCATACACTAAGATTGTAAAAGAAATGTTAAACATATCAAAACACATTTTTAACACATGAAATTGGTTTTCAAAGATATCATAAGTGTTTTCATTCAGTTAATTGCGAAAAGAACAAGTTGGAAACATTTAGCTAAGTAATACGCTTGTTTTCCATAGTTAAGATACTTTTAAACTATTATTATACAGAACATTCACTTTCTTATAGTTTCCTAGGTTATAAAACCTTAGATTGTAAATGAAAGAAGTATTAAACATATCAAAACACAACTTTAACACATGAAATTGTTTTTCAAAGATATCATAAGTGTTTCAATCAATGAATAGACCTTGGATTGTAAAAGAAGTATTAAACATATCAAAATACAATTTGAACTCATGAAATGGTTTTTCAAAGGTACCATAAGTGTTTGAATCAATTAATAGACCTTAGATTGTAAAAAATATATGAAAACACAATTTTAACACGTGAAATTGTTTTTCGAATATATTCATAAGTGTTTCAACCAATTCATACACTAAGATTGTAAAAGAAATATTAAACATATCAAAACACAGTTTTAACACATGAAATTAGTTTTCAAAGATATCATAAGTGTTTTCATTCAGTTAAGCACGTGAAATTATTTTTCGAATATATTCATAAGTGTTTTCATTCAGTTAATAGCGAAAAGAAAAAGTTGCAAACATTTAGCTAAGTAATACGGTTGTTTTCCATAGTTAAGATACTTTTAAACTATTATTATACAGAACATTCACTTTCTTATAGTTTCCTAGGTTATAAAACCTTAGATTGTAAATGAAAGAAGTATTAAACATATCAAAACACAATATTAACACATGAAATTGTTTTTCAAAGATATCATAAGTGTTTCAATCAATGAATAGACCTTGGATTGTAAAAGAAGTATTAAACATATCAAAATACAATTTGAACACATGAAATGGTTTTTCAAAGGTACCATAAGTGTTTGAATCAATTAATAGACCTTAGATTGTAAAAAATATATGAAAACACAATTTTAACAAGTGAAATTATTTTTCGAATATATTCATAAGTGTTTCAATCAATTCATACACTAAGATTGTAAAAGAAATATTAAACATATCAAAACACAGTTTTAACACATGAAATTGGTTTTCAAAGATATCATAAGTGTTTTTATTCAGTTAATAGCGAAAAGAACAAGTTGCAAACATTTAGCTAAGTAATACGGTTGTTTTCCATAGTTAAGATACTTTTAAACTATTATTCTACAGAACATTCACTTTCTTATAGTTTCCTAGGTTATAAAACCTTAGATTGTAAATGAAAGAAGTATTAAACATATCAAAACACAATATTAACACATGAAATTGTTTTTCAAAGGTATCATAAGTGTTTGACTCAATTAATAGACCTTAGATTGTAAAAAATATATGAAAACACAATTTTAACACATGAAATTTGTTTTCAAAGATATCATAAGTGTTTTTATTCAGTTAATAGCGAAAAGAACAAGTTGCAAACATTTAGCTAAGTAATACGCTTGTTTTCCATAGTTAAGATACTTTTAAACTATTATTATACAGAACATTCACTTTCTTATAGTTTCCTAGGTTATAAAACCTTAGATTGTAAATGAAAGAAGTATTAAACATATCAAAACACAACTTTAACACATGAAATTGTTTTTCAAAGATATCATAAGTGTTTCAATCAATGAATAGACCTTAGATTGTAAAAGAAGTATTAAACATATCAAAACACAATTTGAACACATGAAATGGTTTTTCAAAGGTATCATAAGTGTTTGAATCAATTAATAGACCTTAGATTGTAAAAAATATATGAAAATACAATTTTAACACGTGAAATTATTTTTCGAATATATTCATAAGTGTTTCAATCAATTCATACACTAAGATTGTAAATGAAATGTTAAACATATCAAAACACATTTTTAACACATGAAATTGGTTTTCAAAGATATCATAAGTGTTTTCATTCAGTAAATAGCGAAAAGAACAAGTTGCAAACATTTAGTTAAGTAATACGCTTGTTTTCCATAGTTAAGATACTTTTAAACTAATATTATACAGAACATTCACTTTCTTATAGTTTCCTAGGTTATAAAACCTTAGATTGTAAATGAAAGAAGTATTAAACATATCAAAACACAATATTAACACATGAAATTGTTTTTCAAAGATATCATAAGTGTTTCAATCAATGAATAGGCCTTAGATTGTAAAAGAAGTATTAAAAATATCAAAACACAATTTGAACACATGAAATGGTTTTTCAAAGGTATCAGAAGTGTTTGAATCAATTAATAGACCTTAGATTGTAAAAAATATATGAAAACACAATTTTAACACGTGAAATTGTTTTTCGAATATATTCATAAGTGTTTCAATCAATTCATACACTAAGATTGTAAAAGAAATATTAAACATATCAAAACACAGTTTTAACACATGAAATTGGTTTTCAAAGATATCATAAGTGTTTTTATTCAGTTAATAGCGAAAAGAACAAGTTGCAAACATTTAGCTAAGTAATACGCTTGTTTTCCATAGTTAAGATACTTTTAAACTATTATTATACAGAACATTCACCTTCTTATAGTTTCCTAGGTTATAAAACCTTAGATTGTAAATGAAAGAAGTATTAAACATATCAAAACACAATATTAACACATGAAATTGTTTTTCAAAGATATCATAAGTGTTTCAATCAATGAATAGACCTTGGATTGTAAAAGAAGTATTAAACATAGCAAAATACAATTTGAACACATGAAATGGTTTTTAAAAGGTACCATAAGTGTTTGAATCAATTAATAGACCTTAGATTGTAAAAAATATATGAAAACACAATTTTAACACGTGAAATTGTTTTTCGAATATAATCATAAGTGTTTCAATCAATTCATACACTAAGATTGTAAAAGAAATGTTAAACATATCAAAACACATTTTTAACACATGAAATTGGTTTTCAAAGATATTATAAGTGTTTTCATTCAGTTAATTGCGAAAAGAACAAGTTGGAAACATTTAGCTAAGTAATACGCTTGTTTTCCATAGTTAAGATACTTTTAAACTATTATTATACAGAACATTCACTTTCTTATAGTTTCCTAGGTTATAAAACCTTAGATTGTAAATGAAAGAAGTATTAAACATATCAAAACACAACTTTAACACATGAAATTGTTTTTCAAGGATATCATAAGTGTTTCAATCAATTCATACACTAAGATTGTAAAAGAAATATTAAACATATCAAAACACAGTTTTAACACATGAAATTGGTTTTCAAAGATATCATAAGTGTTTTCATTCAGTTAATAGCGAAAAGAACAAGTTGCAAACATTTAGCTAAGTAATACGCTTGTTTTCCATAGTTAAGATACTTTTAAACTAATATTATACAGAACATTCACTTTCTTATAGTTTCCTAGGTTATAAAACCTTAGATTGTAAATGAAAGAAGTATTAAACATATCAAAACACAATATTAACACATGAAATTGTTTTTCAAAGGTATCATAAGTGTTTGACTCAATTAATAGACCTTAGATTGTAAAAAATATATGAAAACACAATTTTAACACGTGAAATTGTTTTTCGAATATATTCATAAGTGTTTCAACCAATTCATACACTAAGATTGTAAAAGAAATATTAAACATATCAAAACACAATTTTAACACATGAAATTGGTTTTCAAAGATATCATAAGTGTTTTTATTCAGTTAATAGCGAAAAGAACAAGTTGCAAACATTTAGCTAAGTAATACGCTTGTTTTCCATAGTTAAGATACTTTTAAACTATTATTATACAGAACATTCACTTTCTTATAGTTTCCTAGGTTATAAAACCTTAGATTGTAAATGAAAGAAGTATTAAACATATCAAAACACAATATTAACACATGAAATTGTTTTTCAAAGATATCATAAGTGTTTGAATCAATTAATAGACCTTAGATTGTAAAAAATATATGAAAACACAATTTTAACACGTGAAATTATTTTTCGAATATATTCATAAGTGTTTCAATCAATTCATACACTAAGATTGTAAAAGAAATATTAAACATATCAAAACACAGTTTTAACACATGAAATTGGTTTTCAAAGATATCATAAGTGTTTTCATTCAGTTAATAGCGAAAAGAAAAAGTTGCAAACATTTAGCTAAGTAATACGGTTGTTTTCCATAGTTAAGATACTTTTAAACTATTATTATACAGAACATTCACTTTCTTATAGTTTCCTAGGTTATAAAACCTTAGATTGTAAATGAAAGAAGTATTAAACATATCAAAACACAATATTAACACATGAAATTGTTTTTCAAAGATATCATAAGTGTTTCAATCAATGAATAGACCTTGGATTGTAAAAGAAGTATTAAACATATCAAAATACAATTTGAACACATGAAATGGTTTTTCAAAGGTACCATAAGTGTTTGAATCAATTAATAGACCTTAGATTGTAAAAAATATATGAAAACACAATTTTAACAAGTGAAATTATTTTTCGAATATATTCATAAGTGTTTCAATCAATTCATACACTAAGATTGTAAAAGAAATATTAAACATATCAAAACACAGTTTTAACACATGAAATTGGTTTTCAAAGATATCATAAGTGTTTTTATTCAGTTAATAGCGAAAAGAACAAGTTGCAAACATTTAGCTAAGTAATACGGTTGTTTTCCATAGTTAAGATACTTTTAAACTATTATTCTACAGAACATTCACTTTCTTATTGTTTCCTAGGTTATAAAACCTTAGATTGTAAATGAAAGAAGTATTAAACATATCAAAACACAATTTTAACACATGAAATTGTTTTTCAAGGATATCATAAGTGTTTGAATCAATTCATACACTAAGATTGTAAAAGAAATATTAAACATATCAAAACACAGTTTTAACACATGAAATTGGTTTTCAAAGCTATCATAAGTGTTTTCATTCAGTTAATAGCGAAAAGAACAAGTTGCAAACATTTAGCTAAGTAATACGCTTGTTTTCCATAGTTAAGATACTTTTAAACTAATATTATACAGAACATTCACTTTCTTATAGTTTCCTAAGTTATAAAACCTTAGATTGTAAATGAAAGAAGTATTAAACATATCAAAACACAATATTAACACATGAAATTGTTTTTTAAAGGTATCATAAGTGTTTGACTCAATTAATAGACCTTAGATTGTAAAAAATATATGAAAACACAATTTTAACACGTGAAATTGTTTTTCGAATATATTCATAAGTGTTTCAACCAATTCATACACTAAGATTGTAAAAGAAATATTAAACATATCAAAACACAATTTTAACACATGAAATTGGTTTTCAAAGATATCATAAGTGTTTTTATTCAGTTAATAGCGAAAAGAACAAGTTGCAAACATTTAGCTAAGTAATACGCTTGTTTTCCATAGTTAAGATACTTTTAAACTATTATTATACAGAACATTCACTTTCTTATAGTTTCCTAGGTTATAAAACCTTAGATTGTAAATGAAAGAAGTATTAAACATATCAAAACACAATATTAACACATGAAATTGTTTTTCAAAGATATCATAAGTGTTTGAATCAATTAATAGACCTTAGATTGTAAAAAATATATGAAAACACAATTTTAACACGTGAAATTATTTTTCGAATATATTCATAAGTGTTTCAATCAATTCATACACTAAGATTGTAAAAGAAATATTAAACATATCAAAACACAGTTTTAACACATGAAATTGGTTTTCAAAGATATCATAAGTGTTTTCATTCAGTTAATAGCGAAAAGAACAAGTTGCAAACATTTAGCTAAGTAATACGGTTGTTTTCCATAGTTAAGATACTTTTAAACTATTATTATACAGAACATTCACTTTCTTATAGTTTCCTAGGTTATAAAACCTTAGATTGTAAATGAAAGAAGTATTAAACATATCAAAACACAATATTAACACATGAAATTGTTTTTCAAAGATATCATAAGTGTTTCAATCAATGAATAGACCTTGGATTGTAAAAGAAGTATTAAACATATCAAAATACAATTTGAACACATGAAATGGTTTTTCAAAGGTACCATAAGTGTTTGAATCAATTAATAGACCTTAGATTGTAAAAAATATATGAAAACACAATTTTAACACGTGAAATTATTTTTCGAATATATTCATAAGTGTTTCAATCAATTCATACACTAAGATTGTAAAAGAAATATTAAACATATCAAAACACAATTTTAACACATGAAATTGGTTTTCAAAGATATCATAAGTGTTTTGATTCAGTTAATAGCGAAAAGAACAAGTTGCAAACATTTAGCTAAGTAATACGCTTGTTTTCCATAGTTAAGATACTTTTAAACTATTATTATACAGAACATTCACCTTCTTATAGTTTCCTAGGTTATAAAACCTTAGATTGTAAATGAAAGAAGTATTAAACATATCAAAACACAATATTAACACATGAAATTGTTTTTCAAAGATATCATAAGTGTTTCAATCAATGAATAGACCTTGGATTGTAAAAGAAGTATTAAACATATCAAAATACAATTTGAACACATGAAATGGTTTTTAAAAGGTACCATAAGTGTTTGAATCAATTAATAGACCTTAGATTGTAAAAAATATATGAAAACACAATTTTAACACGTGAAATTGTTTTTCGAATATAATCATAAGTGTTTCAATCAATTCATACACTAAGATTGTAAAAGAAATGTTAAACATATCAAAACACATTTTTAACACATGAAATTGGTTTTCAAAGATATCATAAGTGTTTTCATTCAGTTAATTGCGAAAAGAACAAGTTGGAAACATTTAGCTAAGTAATACGCTTGTTTTCCATAGTTAAGATACTTTTAAACTATTATTGTACAGAACATTCACTTTCTTATAGTTTCCTAGGTTATAAAACCTTAGATTGTAAATGAAAGAAGTATTAAACATATCAAAACACAATTTTAACACCTGAAATTGTTTTTCAAGGATATCATAAGTGTTTCAATCAATTCATACACTAAGATTGTAAAAGAAATATTAAACATATCAAAACACAGTTTTAACACATGAAATTGGTTTTCAAAGATATCATAAGTGGTTTTATTCAGTTAATAGCGAAAAGAACAAGTTGCAAACATTTAGCTAAGTAATACGCTTGTTTTCCATAGTTAAGGTACTTTTAAACTATTATTATACAGAACATTCACCTTCTTATAGTTTCCTAGGTTATAAAACCTTAGATTGTAAATGAAATAACTATTAAACATATCAAAACACAATATTAACACATGAAATTGTTTTTCAAAGATATCATAAGTGTTTCAATCAATGAATAGACCTTAGATTGTAAAAGAAGTATTAAACATATCAAAATACAATTTGAACACATGAAATGGTTTTTAAAAGGTACCATAAGTGTTTGAATCAATTAATAGACCTTAGATTGTAAAAAATATATGAAAACACAATTTTAACACGTGAAATTGTTTTTCGAATATATTCATAAGTGTTTCAATCAATTCATACACTTAGATTGTAAAAGAAATGTTAAACATATCAAAACACAATTTTAACACATGAAATTGGTTTTCAAAGATATCATAAGTGTTTTCATTCAGTTAATTGCGAAAAGAACAAGTTGCAAACATTTAGCTAAGTAATACGCTTGTTTTCCATAGTTAAGATACTTTTAAACTATTATTATACAGAACATTCACTTTCTTATAGTTTCCTAGGTTATAAAACCTTAGATTGTAAATGAAAGAAGTATTAAACATATCAAAACACAATATTAACACATGAAATTGTTTTTCAAAGATATCATAAGTGTTTGAATCAATTAATAGACCTTATATTGTAAAAAATATATGTAAACACAATTTTACCACGTGAAATTGTTTTTCGAATATATTCATAAGTGTTTCAACCAATTCATACACTAAGATTGTAAAAGAAATATTAAACATATCAAAACACAATTTTAACACATGAAATTGGTTTTCAAAGATATCATAAGTGTTTTTATTCAGTTAATAGCGAAAAGAACAAGTTGCAAACATTTAGCTAAGTAATACGCTTGTTTTCCATAGTTAAGATACTTTTAAACTATTATTATACAGAACATTCACTTTCTTATAGTTACCTAGGTTATAAAACCTTAGATTGTAAATGAAAGAAGTATTAACATATCAAAACACAATTTTAACACATGAAATTGTTTTTGAAAGATATCATAAGTGTTTCAATCAATGAATAGACCTTAGATTGTAAAAGAAGTATTAAACATATCAAAATACAATTTTAACACATGAAATTGGATTTCAAAGATATCATAAGTGTTTTTTATTTAGTTAATAGCGAAAAGAACAAGTTGCAAACATTTAGCTAAGTAATACGCTTGTTTTCCATAGTTAAGATACTTTTAAACTATTATTATACAGAACATTCACTTTCTTATAGTTTCCTAGGTTATAAAACCTTAGTTTGTAAATGAAAGAAGTATTAAACATATCAAAACACAATTTTAACACATGAAATTGTTTTTCAAAGATATCATAAGTGTTTCAATCAATGAATAGGCCTTAGATTGTAAAAGAAGTATTAAACATATCAAAATACAATTTTAACACATGAAATTGGATTTCAAAGATATCATAAGTGTTTTTTATTTAGTTAATAGCGAAAAGAACAAGTTGCAAACATTTAGCTAAGTAATACGCTTGTTTTCCATAGTTAAGATACTTTTAAACTATTATTATACAGAACATTCACTTTCTTATAGTTTCCTAGGTTATAAAACCTTAGATTGTAAATGAAAGAAGTATTAAACATATGAAAACACAATTTTAACACATGAAATGGTTTTTCAAAGGTATCATAAGTGTTTGAATCAATTAATAGACCTTAGATTGTAAAAGAAATATTAAACATATCAAAACACAATTTTAACACATGAAATTGGTTTTCAAAGATATCATAAGTGTTTTTATTCAGTTAATAGCGAAAAGAACAAGTTGCAAACATTTAGCTAAGTAATACGCTTGTTTCCATAGTTAAGATACTTTTAAACTATTATTCTACAGAACATTCACTTTCTTATAGTTTCCTAGGTTATAAAACCTTAGATTGTAAATGAAAGAAGTATTAAACATATCAAAACACAATTTTAACACATGAAATTGTTTTTCAAGGATATCATAAGTGTTTCAATCAATTCATACACTAAGATTGTAAAAGAAATATTAAACATATCAAAACACAGTTTTAACACATGAAATTGGTTTTCAAAGATATCATAAGTGTTTTAATTCAGTTAATAGCGAAAAGAACAAGTTGCAAACATTTAGCTAAGTAATACGCTTGTTTTCCATAGTTAAGATACTTTTAAACTATTATTATACAGAACATTCACTTTCTTATAGTTTCCTAGGTTATAAAACCTTAGTTTGTAAATGAAAGAAGTATTAAACATATCAAAACACAATTTTAACACATGAAATTGTTTTTCAAAGATATCATAAGTGTTTCAATCAATGAATAGGCCTTAGATTGTAAAAGAAGTATTAAACATATCAAAACACAATTTGAACACATGAAATGGTTTTTCAAAGGTATCAGAAGTGTTTGAATCAATTAATAGACCTTAGATTGTAAAAAATATATGAAAACACAATTTTAACACGTGAAATTGTTTTTCGAATATATTCATAAGTGTTTCAATCAATTCATACACTAAGATTGTAAAAGAAATATTAAACATATCAAAACACAATTTTAACACATGAAATTGGTTTTCAAAGATATCATAAGTGTTTTTATTCAGTTAATAGCGAAAAGAACAAGTTCCAAACATTTAGCTAAGTAATACGCTTGTTTTCCATAGTTAAGGTACTTTTAAACTATTATTATACAGAACATTCACCTTCTTATAGTTTCCTAGGTTATAAAACCTTAGATTGTAAATGAAAGAAGTATTAAACATATCAAAACACAATATTAACACATGAAATTGTTTTTCAAAGATATCATAAGTGTTTCAATCAATGAATAGACCTTGGATTGTAAAAGAAGTATTAAACATATCAAAATACAATTTGAACACATGAAATGGTTTTTCAAAGGTACCATAAGTGTTTGAATCAATTAATAGACCTTAGATTGTAAAAAATATATGAAAACACAATTTTAACACGTGAAATTATTTTTCGAATATATTCATAAGTGTTTCAATCAATTCATACACTAAGATTGTAAAAGAAATATTAAACATATCAAAACACAATTTTAACACATGAAATTGGTTTTCAAAGATATCATAAGTGTTTTTATTCAGTTAATAGCGAAAAGAACAAGTTCCAAACATTTAGCTAAGTAATACGCTTGTTTTCCATAGTTAAGGTACTTTTAAACTATTATTATACAGAACATTCACCTTCTTATAGTTTCCTAGGTTATAAAACCTTAGATTGTAAATGAAATAAGTATTAAACATATCAAAACACAATATTAACACATGAAATTGTTTTTCAAAGATATCATAAGTGTTTCAATCAATGAATAGACCTTAGATTGTAAAAGAAGTATTAAACATATCAAAATACAATTTGAACACATGAAATGGTTTTTAAAAGTTACCATAAGTGTTTGAATCAATTAATAGACCTTAGATTGTAAAAAATATATGAAAACACAATTTTAACACGTGAAATTGTTTTTCGAATATATTCATAAGTGTTTCAATCAATTCATACACTAAGATTGTAAAAGAAATATTAAACATATCAAAACACAATTTTAACACATGAAATTGGTTTTCAAAGATATCATAAGTGGTTTTATTCAGTTAATAGCGAAAAGAACAAGTTGCAAACATTTAGCTAAGTAATACGCTTGTTTTCCATAGTTAAGGTACTTTTAAACTATTATTATACAGAACATTCACCTTCTTATAGTTTCCTAGGTTATAAAACCTTAGATTGTAAATGAAATAATTATTAAACATATCAAAACACAATATTAACACATGAAATTGTGTTTCAAAGATATCATAAGTGTTTCAATCAATGAATAGACCTTAGATTGTAAAAGAAGTATTAAACATATCAAAATACAATTTGAACACATGAAATGGTTTTTAAAAGGTACCATAAGTGTTTGAATCAATTAATAGACCTTAGATTGTAAAAAATATATGAAAACACAATTTTAACACGTGAAATTGTTTTTCGAATATATTCATAAGTGTTTCAATCAATTCATACACTAAGATTGTAAAAGAAATGTTAAACATATCAAAACACAATTTTAACACATGAAATTGGTTTTCAAAGATATCATAAGTGTTTTCATTCAGTTAATTGCGAAAAGAACAAGTTGCAAACATTTAGCTAAGTAATACGTTTGTTTTCCATAGTTAAGATACTTTTAAACTATTATTATACAGAACATTCACTTTCTTATAGTTTCCTAGGTTATAAAACCTTAGATTGTAAATGAAAGAAGTATTAAACATATCAAAACACAATATTAACACATGAAATTGGTTTTCAAAGATATCATAAGTGTTTTTATTCAGTTAATAGCGAAAAGAACAAGTTGCAAACATTTAGCTAAGTAATACGCTTGTTTCCATAGTTAAGATACTTTTAAACTATTATTCTACAGAACATTCACTTTCTTATAGTTTCCTAGGTTATAAAACCTTAGATTGTAAATGAAAGAAGTATTAAACATATCAAAACACAATTTTAACACATGAAATTGTTTTTCAAGGATATCATAAGTGTTTCAATCAATTCATACACTAAGATTGTAAAAGAAATATTAAACATATCAAAACACAGTTTTAACACATGAAATTGGTTTTCAAAGATATCATAAGTGTTTTAATTCAGTTAATAGCGAAAAGAACAAGTTGCAAACATTTAGCTAAGTAATACGCTTGTTTTCCATAGTTAAGATACTTTTAAACTAATATTATTATAGAACATTCACTTTCTTATAGTTTCCTAGGTTATAAAACCTTAGATTGTAAATGAAAGAAGTATTAAACATATCAAAACACAATATTAACACATGAAATTGTTTTTCAAAGATATCATAAGTGTTTCAATCAATGAATAGACCTTAGATTGTAAAAGAAGTATTAAACATATCAAAATACAATTTGAACACATGAAATGGTTTTTCAAATGTATGATAAGTGTTTGAATCAATTAATAGACCTTAGATTGTAAAAAATATATGAAAACACACTTTTAACACGTGAAATTGTTTTTCGAATATATTCATAAGTGTTTCAACAAATTCATACACTAAGATTGTAAAAGAAATATTAAACATATCAAAACACAATTTTAACACATGAAATTGGTTTTCAAAGATATCATAAGTGTTTTTATTCAGTTAATAGCGAAAAGAACAAGTTGCAAACATTTAGCTAAGTAATACGCTTGTTTTCCATAGTTAAGATACTTTTAAACTATTATTATACAGAACATTCACTTTCTTATAGTTTCCTAGGTTATAAAACCTTAGTTTGTAAATGAAAGAAGTATTAAACATATCAAAACACAATTTTAACACATGAAATTGTTTTTCAAAGATATCATAAGTGTTTCAATCAATGAATAGGCCTTAGATTGTAAAAGAAGTATTAAACATATCAAAACACAATTTGAACACATGAAATGGTTTTTCAAAGGTATCAGAAGTGTTTGAATCAATTAATAGACCTTAGATTGTAAAAAATATATGAAAACACAATTTTAACACGTGAAATTGTTTTTCGAATATATTCATAAGTGTTTCAATCAATTCATACACTAAGATTGTAAAAGAAATATTAAACATATCAAAACACAATTTTAACACATGAAATTGGTTTTCAAAGATATCATAAGTGTTTTTATTCAGTTAATAGCGAAAAGAACAAGTTCCAAACATTTAGCTAAGTAATACGCTTGTTTTCCATAGTTAAGGTACTTTTAAACTATTATTATACAGAACATTCACCTTCTTATAGTTTCCTAGGTTATAAAACCTTAGATTGTAAATGAAATAAGTATTAAACATATCAAAACACAATATTAACACATGAAATTGTTTTTCAAAGATATCATAAGTGTTTCAATCAATGAATAGACCTTAGATTGTAAAAGAAGTATTAAACATATCAAAATACAATTTGAACACATGAAATGGTTTTTAAAAGTTACCATAAGTGTTTGAATCAATTAATAGACCTTAGATTGTAAAAAATATATGAAAACACAATTTTAACACGTGAAATTGTTTTTCGAATATATTCATAAGTGTTTCAATCAATTCATACACTAAGATTGTAAAAGAAATATTAAACATATCAAAACACAATTTTAACACATGAAATTGGTTTTCAAAGATATCATAAGTGGTTTTATTCAGTTAATAGCGAAAAGAACAAGTTGCAAACATTTAGCTAAGTAATACGCTTGTTTTCCATAGTTAAGGTACTTTTAAACTATTATTATACAGAACATTCACCTTCTTATAGTTTCCTAGGTTATAAAACCTTAGATTGTAAATGAAATAAGTATTAAACATATCAAAACACAATATTAACACATGAAATTGTGTTTCAAAGATATCATAAGTGTTTCAATCAATGAATAGACCTTAGATTGTAAAAGAAGTATTAAACATATCAAAATACAATTTGAACACATGAAATGGTTTTTAAAAGGTACCATAAGTGTTTGAATCAATTAATAGACCTTAGATTGTAAAAAATATATGAAAACACAATTTTAACACGTGAAATTGTTTTTCGAATATATTCATAAGTGTTTCAATCAATTCATACACTAAGATTGTAAAAGAAATGTTAAACATATCAAAACACAATTTTAACACATGAAATTGGTTTTCAAAGATATCATAAGTGTTTTCATTCAGTTAATTGCGAAAAGAACAAGTTGCAAACATTTAGCTAAGTAATACGTTTGTTTTCCATAGTTAAGATACTTTTAAACTATTATTATACAGAACATTCACTTTCTTATAGTTTCCTAGGTTATAAAACCTTAGATTGTAAATGAAAGAAGTATTAAACATATCAAAACACAATATTAACACATGAAATTGGTTTTCAAAGATATCATAAGTGTTTTTATTCAGTTAATAGCGAAAAGAACAAGTTGCAAACATTTAGCTAAGTAATACGCTTGTTTCCATAGTTAAGATACTTTTAAACTATTATTCTACAGAACATTCACTTTCTTATAGTTTCCTAGGTTATAAAACCTTAGATTGTAAATGAAAGAAGTATTAAACATATCAAAACACAATTTTAACACATGAAATTGTTTTTCAAGGATATCATAAGTGTTTCAATCAATTCATACACTAAGATTGTAAAAGAAATATTAAACATATCAAAACACAGTTTTAACACATGAAATTGGTTTTCAAAGATATCATAAGTGTTTTAATTCAGTTAATAGCGAAAAGAACAAGTTGCAAACATTTAGCTAAGTAATACGCTTGTTTTCCATAGTTAAGATACTTTTAAACTAATATTATTATAGAACATTCACTTTCTTATAGTTTCCTAGGTTATAAAACCTTAGATTGTAAATGAAAGAAGTATTAAACATATCAAAACACAATATTAACACATGAAATTGTTTTTCAAAGATATCATAAGTGTTTCAATCAATGAATAGACCTTAGATTGTAAAAGAAGTATTAAACATATCAAAATACAATTTGAACACATGAAATGGTTTTTCAAATGTATGATAAGTGTTTGAATCAATTAATAGACCTTAGATTGTAAAAAATATATGAAAACACACTTTTAACACGTGAAATTGTTTTTCGAATATATTCATAAGTGTTTCAACCAATTCATACACTAAGATTGTAAAAGAAATATTAAACATATCAAAACACAATTTTAACACATGAAATTGGTTTTCAAAGATATCATAAGTGTTTTTATTCAGTTAATAGCGAAAAGAACAAGTTGCAAACATTTAGCTAAGTAATACGCTTGTTTTCCATAGTTAAGATACTTTTAAACTATTATTATACAGAACATTCACTTTCTTATAGTTTCCTAGGTTATAAAACCTTAGTTTGTAAATGAAAGAAGTATTAAACATATCAAAACACAATTTTAACACATGAAATTGTTTTTCAAAGATATCATAAGTGTTTCAATCAATGAATAGGCCTTAGATTGTAAAAGAAGTATTAAACATATCAAAACACAATTTGAACACATGAAATGGTTTTTCAAAGGTATCAGAAGTGTTTGAATCAATTAATAGACCTTAGATTGTAAAAAATATATGAAAACACAATTTTAACACGTGAAATTGTTTTTCGAATATATTCATAAGTGTTTCAATCAATTCATACACTAAGATTGTAAAAGAAATATTAAACATATCAAAACACAATTTTAACACATGAAATTGGTTTTCAAAGATATCATAAGTGTTTTTATTCAGTTAATAGCGAAAAGAACAAGTTCCAAACATTTAGCTAAGTAATACGCTTGTTTTCCATAGTTAAGGTACTTTTAAACTATTATTATACAGAACATTCACCTTCTTATAGTTTCCTAGGTTATAAAACCTTAGATTGTAAATGAAATAAGTATTAAACATATCAAAACACAATATTAACACATGAAATTGTTTTTCAAAGATATCATAAGTGTTTCAATCAATGAATAGACCTTGGATTGTAAAAGAAGTATTAAACATATCAAAATACAATTTGAACACATGAAATGGTTTTTCAAAGGTACCATAAGTGTTTGAATCAATTAATAGACCTTAGATTGTAAAAAATATATGAAAACACAATTTTAACACGTGAAATTATTTTTCGAATATATTCATAAGTGTTTCAATCAATTCATACACTAAGATTGTAAAAGAAATATTAAACATATCAAAACACAATTTTAACACATGAAATTGGTTTTCAAAGATATCATAAGTGTTTTTATTCAGTTAATAGCGAAAAGAACAAGTTGCAAACATTTAGCTAAGTAATACGCTTGTTTTCCATAGTTAAGATACTTTTAAACTATTATTATACAGAACATTCACTTTCTTATAGTTACCTAGGTTATAAAACCTTAGATTGTAAATGAAAGAAGTATTAACATATCAAAACACAATTTTAACACATGAAATTGTTTTTCAAAGATATCATAAGTGTTTCAATCAATGAATAGACCTTAGATTGTAAAAGAAGTATTAAACATATCAAAATACAATTTTAACACATGAAATTGGATTTCAAAGATATCATAAGTGTTTTTTATTTAGTTAATAGCGAAAAGAACAAGTTGCAAACATTTAGCTAAGTAATACGCTTGTTTCCATAGTTAAGATACTTTTAAACTATTATTCTACAGAACATTCACTTTCTTATAGTTTCCTAGGTTATAAAACCTTAGATTGTAAATGAAAGAAGTATTAAACATATCAAAACACAATTTTAACACATGAAATTGTTTTTCAAGGATATCATAAGTGTTTCAATCAATTCATACACTAAGATTGTAAAAGAAATATTAAACATATCAAAACACAGTTTTAACACATGAAATTGGTTTTCAAAGATATCATAAGTGTTTTCATTCAGTTAATAGCGAAAAGAACAAGTTGCAAACATTTAGCTAAGTAATACGTTTGTTTTCCATAGTTAAGATACTTTTAAACTATTATTATACAGAACATTCACCTTCTTATAGTTTCCTAGGTTATAAAACCTTAGATTGTAAATGAAAGAAGTATTAAACATATCAAAACACAATATTAACACATGAAATTGTTTTTCAAAGATATCATAAGTGTTTCAATCAATGAATAGACCTTTGATTGTAGAAGAAGTATTAAACATATCAAAATACAATTTGAACACATGAAATGGTTTTTCAAAGGTACCATAAGTGTTTGAATCAATTAATAGACCTTAGATTGTAAAAAATATATGAAAACACAATTTTAACACGTGAAATTGTTTTTCGAATATATTCATAAGTGTTTCAATCAATTCATACACTAAGATTGTAAAAGAAATGTTAAACATATCAAAACACAATTTTAACACATGAAATTGGTTTTCAAAGATATCATAAGTGTTTTCATTCAGTTAATTGCGAAAAGAACAAGTTGCAAACATTTAGCTAAGTAATACGCTTGTTTTCCATAGTTAAGATACTTTTAAACTATTATTATACAGAACATTCACTTTCTTATAGTTTCCTAGGTTATAAAACCTTAGATTGTAAATGAAAGAAGTATTAAACATATCAAAACACAATATTAACACATGAAATTGTTTTTCAAAGATATCATAAGTGTTTGAATCAATTAATAGACCTTAGATTGTAAAAAATATATGAAAACACAATTTTACCACGTGAAATTGTTTTTCGAATATTTTCATAAGTGTTTCAACCAATTCATACACTAAGATTGTAAAAGAAATATTAAACATATCAAAACACAATTTTAACACATGAAATTGGTTTTCAAAGATATCATAAGTGTTTTCATTCAGTTAATAGCGAAAAGAACAAGTTGCAAACATTTAGCTAAGTAATACGTTTGTTTTCCATAGTTAAGATACTTTTAAACTATTATTATACAGAACATTCACCTTCTTATAGTTTCCTAGGTTATAAAACCTTAGATTGTAAATGAAAGAAGTATTAAACATATCAAAACACAATATTAACACATGAAATTGTTTTTCAAAGATATCATAAGTGTTTCAATCAATGAATAGACCTTAGATTGTAAAAGAAGTATTAAACATATCAAAATACAATTTGAACACATGAAATGGTTTTTCAAAGGTACCATAAGTGTTTGAATCAATTAATAGATCTTAGATTGTAAAAAATATATGAAAACACTATTTTAACACGTGAAATTGTTTTTCGAATATATTCATAAGTGTTTCAATCAATTCATACACTAAGATTGTAAAAGAAATATTAAACATATCAAAACACAATTTTAACACATGAAATTGGTTTTCAAAGATATCATAAGTGTTTTCATTCAGTTAATAGCGAAAAGAACAAGTTGCAAACATTTAGCTAAGTAATACGGTTGTTTTCCATAGTTAAGATACTTTTAAACTATTATTCTACAGAACATTCACTTTCTTATAGTTTCCTAGGTTATAAAACCTTAGATTGTAAATGAAAGAAGTATTAAACATATCAAAACACAATTTTAACACATGAAATTGTTTTTCAAGGATATCATAAGTGTTTCAATCAATTCATACACTAAGATTGTAAAAGAAATATTAAACATATCAAAACACAATTTTAACACATGAAATTGGATTTCAAAGATATCATAAGTGTTTTTATTCAGTTAATAGCGTAAAGAACAAGTTGCAAACATTTAGCTAAGTAATACGCTTGTTTTCCATAGTTAAGATACTTTTAAACTATTATTATACAGAACATTCACCTTCTTATAGTTTCCTAGGTTATAAAACCTTAGATTGTAAATGAAATAAGTATTAAACATATCAAAACACAATATTAACACATGAAATTGTTTTTCAAAGATATCATAAGTGTTTCAATCAATGAATAGACCTTAGATTGTAAAAGAAGTATTAAACATATCAAAATACAATTTGAATACATGAAATGGTTTTTAAAAGGTACCATAAGTGTTTGAATCAATTAATAGACCTTAGATTGTAAAAAATATATGAAAACACAATTTTAACACGTGAAATTGTTTTTCGAATATATTCATAAGTGTTTCAATCAATTCATACACTAAGATTGTAAAAGAAATGTTAAACATATCAAAACACAATTTTAACACATGAAATTGGTTTTCAAAGATATCATAAGTGTTTTCATTCAGTTAATTGCGAAAAGAACAAGTTGCAAACATTTAGCTAAGTAATACGCTTGTTTTCCATAGTTAAGATACTTTTAAACTATTATTATACAGAACATTCACTTTCTTATAGTTTCCTAGGTTATAAAACCTTAGATTGTAAATGAAAGAAGTATTAAACATATCAAAACACAATATTAACACATGAAATTGTTTTTCAAAGATATCATAAGTGTTTGAATCAATTAATAGACCTTAGATTGTAAAAAATATATGAAAACACAATTTTACCACGTGAAATTGTTTTTCGAATATATTCATAAGTGTTTCAACCAATTCATACACTAAGATTGTAAAAGAAATATTAAACATATCAAAACACAATTTTAACACATGAAATTGGTTTTCAAAGATATCATAAGTGTTTTTATTCAGTTAATAGCGAAAAGAGCAAGTTGCAAACATTTAGCTAAGTAATACGCTTGTTTTCCATAGTTAAGATACTTTTAAACTATTATTATACAGAACATTCACTTTCTTATAGTTACCTAGGTTATAAAACCTTAGATTGTAAATGAAAGAAGTATTAAACATATCAAAACACAATTTTAACACATGAAATTGTTTTTCAAAGATATCATAAGTGTTTCAATCAATGAATAGGCCTTAGATTGTAAAAGAAGTATTAAACATATCAAAATACAATTTTAACACATGAAATTGGATTTCAAAGATATCATAAGTGTTTTTTATTTAGTTAATAGCGAAACGAACAAGTTGCAAACATTTAGCTAAGTAATACGCTTGTTTTCCATAGTTAAGATACTTTTAAACTATTATTATACAGAACATTCACTTTCTTATAGTTTCCTAGGTTATAAAACCTTAGATTGTAAATTAAAGAAGTATTAAACATATGAAAACACAATTTTAACACATGAAATGGTTTTTCAAAGGTATCATAAGTGTTTGAATCAATAAATAGACCTTAGATTGTAAAAGAAATATTAAACATATCAAAACACAATTTTAACACATGAAATTGGTTTTCAAAGATATCATAAGTGTTTTTATTCAGTTAATAGCGAAAAGAACAAGTTGCAAACATTTAGCTAAGTAATACGCTTGTTTCCATAGTTAAGATACTTTTAAACTATTATTCTACAGAACATTCACTTTCTTATAGTTTCCTAGGTTATAAAACCTTAGATTGTAAATGAAAGAAGTATTAAACATATCAAAACACAATTTTAACACATGAAATTGTTTTTCAAGGATATCATAAGTGTTTCAATCAATTCATACACTAAGATTGTAAAAGAAATATTAAACATATCAAAACACAGTTTTAACACATGAAATTGGTTTTCAAAGATATCATAAGTGTTTTCATTCAGTTAATAGCGAAAAGAACAAGTTGCAAACATTTAGCTAAGTAATACGTTTGTTTTCCATAGTTAAGATACTTTTAAACTATTATTATACAGAACATTCACCTTCTTATAGTTTCCTAGGTTATAAAACCTTAGATTGTAAATGAAAGAAGTATTAAACATATGAAAACACAATTTTAACACATGAAATGGTTTTTCAAAGGTATCATAAGTGTTTGAATCAATTAATAGACCTTAGATTGTAAAAGAAATATTAAACATATCAAAACACAATTTTAACACATGAAATTGGTTTTCAAAGATATCATAAGTGTTTTTATTCAGTTAATAGCGAAAAGAACAAGTTGCAAACATTTAGCTAAGTTATACGCTTGTTTCCATAGTTAAGATACTTTTAAACTATTATTCTACAGAACATTCACTTTCTTATAGTTTCCTAGGTTATAAAACCTTAGATTGTAAATGAAAGAAGTATTAAACATATCAAAACACAATTTTAACACATGAAATTGTTTTTCAAGGATATCATAAGTGTTTCAATCAATTCATACACTAAGATTGTAAAAGAAATATTAAACATATCAAAACACAGTTTTAACACATGAAATTGGTTTTCAAAGATATCATAAGTGTTTTCATTCAGTTAATAGCGAAAAGAACAAGTTGCAAACATTTAGCTAAGTAATACGTTTGTTTTCCATAGTTAAGATACTTTTAAACTATTATTATACAGAACATTCACCTTCTTATAGTTTCCTAGGTTATAAAACCTTAGATTGTAAATGAAAGAAGTATTAAACATATCAAAACACAATATTAACACATGAAATTGTTTTTCAAAGATATCATAAGTGTTTCAATCAATGAATAGACCTTTGATTGTAGAAGAAGTATTAAACATATCAAAATACAATTTGAACACATGAAATGGTTTTTCAAAGGTACCATAAGTGTTTGAATCAATTAATAGACCTTAGATTGTAAAAAATATATGAAAACACAATTTTAACACGTGAAATTGTTTTTCGAATATATTCATAAGTGTTTCAATCAATTCATACACTAAGATTGTAAAAGAAATGTTAAACATATCAAAACACAATTTTAACACATGAAATTGGTTTTCAAAGATATCATAAGTGTTTTCATTCAGTTAATTGCGAAAAGAACAAGTTGCAAACATTTAGCTAAGTAATACGCTTGTTTTCCATAGTTAAGATACTTTTAAACTATTATTATACAGAACATTCACTTTCTTATAGTTTCCTAGGTTATAAAACCTTAGATTGTAAATGAAAGAAGTATTAAACATATCAAAACACAATATTAACACATGAAATTGTTTTTCAAAGATATCATAAGTGTTTGAATCAATTAATAGACCTTAGATTGTAAAAAATATATGAAAACACAATTTTACCACGTGAAATTGTTTTTCGAATATTTTCATAAGTGTTTCAACCAATTCATACACTAAGATTGTAAAAGAAATATTAAACATATCAAAACACAATTTTAACACATGAAATTGGTTTTCAAAGATATCATAAGTGTTTTCATTCAGTTAATAGCGAAAAGAACAAGTTGCAAACATTTAGCTAAGTAATACGTTTGTTTTCCATAGTTAAGATACTTTTAAACTATTATTATACAGAACATTCACCTTCTTATAGTTTCCTAGGTTATAAAACCTTAGATTGTAAATGAAATAAGTATTAAACATATCAAAACACAATATTAACACATGAAATTGTTTTTCAAAGATATCATAAGTGTTTCAATCAATGAATAGACCTTAGATTGTAAAAGAAGTATTAAACATATCAAAATACAATTTGAATACATGAAATGGTTTTTAAAAGGTACCATAAGTGTTTGAATCAATTAATAGACCTTAGATTGTAAAAAATATATGAAAACACAATTTTAACACGTGAAATTGTTTTTCGAATATATTCATAAGTGTTTCAATCAATTCATACACTAAGATTGTAAAAGAAATGTTAAACATATCAAAACACAATTTTAACACATGAAATTGGTTTTCAAAGATATCATAAGTGTTTTCATTCAGTTAATTGCGAAAAGAACAAGTTGCAAACATTTAGCTAAGTAATACGCTTGTTTTCCATAGTTAAGATACTTTTAAACTATTATTATACAGAACATTCACTTTCTTATAGTTTCCTAGGTTATAAAACCTTAGATTGTAAATGAAAGAAGTATTAAACATATCAAAACACAATATTAACACATGAAATTGTTTTTCAAAGATATCATAAGTGTTTGAATCAATTAATAGACCTTAGATTGTAAAAAATATATGAAAACACAATTTTACCACGTGAAATTGTTTTTCGAATATATTCATAAGTGTTTCAACCAATTCATACACTAAGATTGTAAAAGAAATATTAAACATATCAAAACACAATTTTAACACATGAAATTGGTTTTCAAAGATATCATAAGTGTTTTTATTCAGTTAATAGCGAAAAGAACAAGTTGCAAACATTTAGCTAAGTAATACGCTTGTTTTCGATAGTTAAGATACTTTTAAACTATTATTATACAGAACATTCACTTTCTTATAGTTTCCTAGGTTATAAAACCTTAGTTTGTAAATGAAAGAAGTATTAAACATATCAAAACACAATTTTAACACATAAAATTGTTTTTCAAAGATATCATAAGTGTTTCACTCAATGAATAGGCCTTAGATTGTAAAAGAAGTTTTAAACATATCAAAACACATTTTAACACATGAAATGGTTTTTCAAAGGTATCAGAAGTGTTTGAATCAATTAATAGACCTTCTTAGATTGTAAAAAATATATGAAAACACAATTTTAACACGTGAAATTGTTTTTCGAATATATTCATAAGTGTTTCAATCAATTCATACACTAAGATTGTAAAAGAAATATTAAACATATCAAAACACAATTTTAACACATGAAATTGGTTTTCAAAGATATCATAAGTGTTTTTATTCAGTTAATAGCGAAAAGAACAAGTTGCAAACATTTAGCTAAGTAATACGCTTGTTTTCCATAGTTAAGATACTTTTAAACTATTATTATACAGAACATTCACCTTCTTATAGTTTCCTAGGTTATAAAACCTTAGATTGTAAATGAAAGAAGTATTAAACATATCAAAACACAATATTAACACATGAAATTGTTTTTCAAAGATATCATAAGTGTTTCAATCAATGAATAGACCTTAGATTGTAAAAGAAGTATTAAACATTTCAAAATACAATTTGAACACATGAAATGGTTTTTCAAAGGTACCATAAGTGTTTGAATCAATTAATAGATCTTAGATTGTAAAAAATATATGAAAACACAATTTTAACACGTGAAATTGTTTTTCGAATATATTCATAAGTGTTTCAATCAATTCATATACTAAGATTGTAAAAGAAATATTAAACATATCAAAACACAATTTTAACACATGAAATTGGTTTTCAAAGATATCATAAGTGTTTTTATTCAGTTAATAGCGAAAAGAACAAGTTGCAAACATTTAGCTAAGTAATACGCTTGTTTTCCATAGTTAAGATACTTTTAAACTATTATTATACAGAACATTCACTTTCTTATAGTTACCTAGGTTATATAACCTTAGATTGTAAATGAAAGAAGTATTAAACATATCAAAACACAATATTAGCACATGAAATTGTTTTTCAAAGATATCATAAGTGTTTCAATCAATGAATAGACCTTAGATTGTAAAAGAAGTATTAAACATATCAAAACACAATTTGAACACATGAAATGGTTTTTCAAAGGTATCATAAGTGTTTGAATCAATTAATAGACCTTAGATTGTAAAAAATATATGAAAACACAATTTTAACACGTGAAATTGTTTTTCGAATATATTCATAAGTGTTTCAATCAATTCATACACTAAGATTGTAAAAGAAATATTAAACATATCAAAACACAATTTTAACACATGAAATTGGTTTTCAAAGATATCATAAGTGTTTTTATTCAGTTAATAGCGAAAAGAACAAGTTGCAAACATTTAGCTAAGTAATACTCTTGTTTTCCATAGTTAAGATACTTTTAAACTATTATTCTACAGAACATTCACTTTCTTATAGTTTCCTAGGTTATAAAACCTTAGACTGTAAATGAAAGAAGTATTAAATATATCAAAACACAATTTTAACACATGAAATTGTTTTTCAAAGATATCATAAGTGTTTCAATAAATGAATAGACCTTAGATTGTAAAAGAAGTATTAAACATATCAAAATACAATTTGAACACATGAAATTGGTTTTCAAAGATATCATAAGTGTTTTTATTCAGTTAATAGCGAAAAGAACAAGTTGCAAACATTTAGCTAAGTAATCCGCTTGTTTTCCATAGTTAAGATACTTTTAAACTATTATTATACAGAACATTCACTTTCTTATAGTTACCTAGGTTATAAAACCTTAGATTGTAAATGAAAGAAGTATTAAACATATCAAAACACAATATTAGCACATGAAATTGTTTTTCAAAGATATCATAAGTGTTTCAATCAATGAATAGACCTTAGATTGTAAAAGAAGTATTAAACATATCAAAACACAATTTGAACACATGAAATGGTTTTTCAAAGGTATCATATGTGTTTGAATCAATTAATAGACCTTAGATTGTAAAAAATATATGAAAACACAATTTTAACACGTGAAATTGTTTTTCGAATATATCATAAGTGTTTCAATCAATGAATAGACCTTATATTGTAAAAGAAGTATTAAACATATCACAATACAATTTGAACACATGAAATGGTTTTTCAAAGGTATCATAAGTGTTTGAATCAATTAATAAACCTTAGATTGTAATAAATATATGAAAACACAATTTTAACACGTGAAATTGTTTTTCGAATATATTCATAAGTGTTTCAATCAATTCATATACTAAGATTGTAAAAGAAATATTAAACATATCAAAACACAATTTTAACACATGAAATTGGTTTTCAAAGATATCATAAGTGTTTTTATTCAGTTAATAGCGAAAAGAACAAGTTGCAAACATTTAGCTAAGTAATACGCTTGTTTTCCATAGTTAAGATACTTTTAAACTATTATTATACAGAACATTCACTTTCTTATAGTTACCTAGGTTATAAAACCTTAGATTGTAAATGAAAGAAGTATTAAACATATCAAAACACAATATTAGCACATGAAATTGTTTTTCAAAGATATCATAAGTGTTTCAATCAATGAATAGACCTTAGATTGTAAAAGAAGTATTAAACATATCAAAACACAATTTGAACACATGAAATGGTTTTTCAAAGGTATCATAAGTGTTTGAATCAATTAATAGACCTTAGATTGTAAAAAATATATGAAAACACAATTTTAACACGTGAAATTGTTTTTCGAATATATTCATAAGTGTTTCAATCAATTCATACACTAAGATTGTAAAAGAAATATTAAACATATCAAAACACAATTTTAACACATGAAATTGGTTTTCAAAGATATCATAAGTGTTTTTATTCAGTTAATAGCGAAAAGAACAAGTTGCAAACATTTAGCTAAGTAATACTCTTGTTTTCCATAGTTAAGATACTTTTAAACTATTATTCTACAGAACATTCACTTTCTTATAGTTTCCTAGGTTATAAAACCTTAGACTGTAAATGAAAGAAGTATTAAACATATCAAAACACAATTTTAACACATGAAATTGTTTTTCAAAGATATTATAAGTGTTTCAATCAATGAATAGACCTTAGATTGTAAAAGAAGTATTAAACATATCAAAATACAATTTTAACACATTAAATTGGATTTCAAAGATATCATAAGTGTTTTTTATTTAGTTAATAGCGAAAAGAACAAGTTGCAAACATTTAGCTAAGTAATACGCTTGTTTTCCATAGTTAAGATACTTTTAAACTATTATTATACAGAACATTCACTTTCTTATAGTTTCCTAGGTTATAAAACCTTAGTTTGTAAATGAAAGAAGTATTAAACATATGAAAACACAATTTTAACACATGAAATTGTTTTTCAAAGATATCATAAGTGTTTCAATCAATGAATAGGCCTTAGATTGTAAAAGAAGTATTAAACATATCAAAATACAATTTTAACACATGAAATTGGATTTCAAAGATATCATAAGTGTTTTTTATTTAGTTAATAGCGAAAAGAACAAGTTGCAAACATTTAGCTAAGTAATACGCTTGTTTTCCATAGTTAAGATACTTTTAAACTATTATTATACAGAACATTCACTTTCTTATAGTTTCCTAGGTTATAAAACCTTAGATTGTAAATGAAAGAAGTATTAAACATATGAAAACACAATTTTAACACATGAAATGGTTTTTCAAAGGTATCATAAGTGTTTAAATCAATTAATAGACCTTAGATTGTAAAAGAAATATTAAACATATCAAAACACAATTTTAACACATGAAATTGGTTTTCAAAGATATCATAAGTGTTTTTATTCAGTTAATAGCGAAAAGAACAAGTTGCAAACATTTAGCTAAGTAATACGCTTGTTTCCATAGTTAAGATACTTTTAAACTATTATTCTACAGAACATTCACTTTCTTATAGTTTCCTAGGTTATAAAACCTTAGATTGTAAATGAAAGAAGTATTAAACATATCAAAACACAATTTTAACACATGAAATTGTTTTTCAAGGATATCATAAGTGTTTCAATCAATTCATACACTAAGATTGTAAAAAAAATATTAAACATATCAAAACACAGTTTTAACACATGAAATTGGTTTTCAAAGATATCATAAGTGTTTTCATTCAGTTAATAGCGAAAAGAACAAGTTGCAAACATTTAGCTAAGTAATACGTTTGTTTTCCATAGTTAAGATACTTTTAAACTATTATTATACAGAACATTCACCTTCTTATAGTTTCCTAGGTTATAAAACCTTAGATTGTAAATGAAAGAAGTATTAAACATATGAAAACACAATTTTAACACATGAAATGGTTTTTCAAAGGTATCATAAGTGTTTGAATCAATTAATAGACCTTAGATTGTAAAAGAAATATTAAACATATCAAAACACAATTTTAACACATGAAATTGGTTTTCAAAGATATCATAAGTGTTTTTATTCAGTTAATAGCGAAAAGAACAAGTTGCAAACATTTAGCTAAGTAATACGCTTGTTTCCATAGTTAAGATACTTTTAAACTATTATTCTACAGAACATTCACTTTCTTATAGTTTCCTAGGTTATAAAACCTTAGATTGTAAATGAAAGAAGTATTAAACATATCAAAACACAATTTTAACACATGAAATTGTTTTTCAAGGATATCATAAGTGTTTCAATCAGTTCATAGACTAAGATTGTAAAAGAAATATTAAACATATCAAAACACAGTTTTAACACATGAAATTGGTTTTCAAAGATATCATAAGTGTTTTCATTCAGTTAATAGCGAAAAGAACAAGTTGCAAACATTTAGCTAAGTAATACGTTTGTTTTCCATAGTTAAGATACTTTTAAACTATTATTATACAGAACATTCACCTTCTTATAGTTTCCTAGGTTATAAAACCTTAGATTGTAAATGAAAGAAGTATTAAACATATCAAAACACAATATTAACACATGAAATTGTTTTTCAAAGATATCATAAGTGTTTCAATCAATGAATAGACCTTTGATTGTAGAAGAAGTATTAAACATATCAAAATACAATTTGAACACATGAAATGGTTTTTCAAAGGTACCATAAGTGTTTGAATCAATTAATAGACCTTAGATTGTAAAAAATATATGAAAACACAATTTTAACACGTGAAATTGTTTTTCGAATATATTCATAAGTGTTTCAATCAATTCATACACTAAGATTGTAAAAGAAATGTTAAACATATCAAAACACAATTTTAACACATGAAATTGGTTTTCAAAGATATCATAAGTGTTTTCATTCAGTTAATTGCGAAAAGAACAAGTTGCAAACATTTAGCTAAGTAATACGCTTGTTTTCCATAGTTAAGATACTTTTAAACTATTATTATACAGAACATTCACTTTCTTATAGTTTCCTAGGTTATAAAACCTTAGATTATAAATGAAAGAAGTATTAAACATATCAAAACACAATATTAACACATGAAATTGTTTTTCAAAGATATCATAAGTGTTTGAATCAATTAATAGACCTTAGATTGTAAAAAATATATGAAAACACAATTTTACCACGTGAAATTGTTTTTCGAATATATTCATAAGTGTTTCAACCAATTCATACACTAAGATTGTAAAAGAAATATTAAACATATCAAAACACAATTTTAACACATGAAATTGGTTTTCAAAGATATCATAAGTGTTTTTATTCAGTTAATAGCGAAAAGAACAAGTTGCAAACATTTAGCTAAGTAATACTCTTGTTTTCCATAGTTAAGATACTTTTAAACTATTATTCTACAGAACATTCACTTTCTTATAGTTTCCTAGGTTATAAAACCTTAGACTGTAAATGAAAGAAGTATTAAATATATCAAAACACAATTTTAACACATGAAATTGTTTTTCAAAGATATCATAAGTGTTTCAATAAATGAATAGACCTTAGATTGTAAAAGAAGTATTAAACATATCAAAATACAATTTGAACACATGAAATTGGTTTTCAAAGATATCATAAGTGTTTTTATTCAGTTAATAGCGAAAAGAACAAGTTGCAAACATTTAGCTAAGTAATCCGCTTGTTTTCCATAGTTAAGATACTTTTAAACTATTATTATACAGAACATTCACTTTCTTATAGTTACCTAGGTTATAAAACCTTAGATTGTAAATGAAAGAAGTATTAAACATATCAAAACACAATATTAGCACATGAAATTGTTTTTCAAAGATATCATAAGTGTTTCAATCAATGAATAGACCTTAGATTGTAAAAGAAGTATTAAACATATCAAAACACAATTTGAACACATGAAATGGTTTTTCAAAGGTATCATATGTGTTTGAATCAATTAATAGACCTTAGATTGTAAAAAATATATGAAAACACAATTTTAACACGTGAAATTGTTTTTCGAATATATCATAAGTGTTTCAATCAATGAATAGACCTTATATTGTAAAAGAAGTATTAAACATATCACAATACAATTTGAACACATGAAATGGTTTTTCAAAGGTATCATAAGTGTTTGAATCAATTAATAAACCTTAGATTGTAATAAATATATGAAAACACAATTTTAACACGTGAAATTGTTTTTCGAATATATTCATAAGTGTTTCAATCAATTCATATACTAAGATTGTAAAAGAAATATTAAACATATCAAAACACAATTTTAACACATGAAATTGGTTTTCAAAGATATCATAAGTGTTTTTATTCAGTTAATAGCGAAAAGAACAAGTTGCAAACATTTAGCTAAGTAATACGCTTGTTTTCCATAGTTAAGATACTTTTAAACTATTATTATACAGAACATTCACTTTCTTATAGTTACCTAGGTTATAAAACCTTAGATTGTAAATGAAAGAAGTATTAAACATATCAAAACACAATATTAGCACATGAAATTGTTTTTCAAAGATATCATAAGTGTTTCAATCAATGAATAGACCTTAGATTGTAAAAGAAGTATTAAACATATCAAAACACAATTTGAACACATGAAATGGTTTTTCAAAGGTATCATAAGTGTTTGAATCAATTAATAGACCTTAGATTGTAAAAAATATATGAAAACACAATTTTAACACGTGAAATTGTTTTTCGAATATATTCATAAGTGTTTCAATCAATTCATACACTAAGATTGTAAAAGAAATATTAAACATATCAAAACACAATTTTAACACATGAAATTGGTTTTCAAAGATATCATAAGTGTTTTTATTCAGTTAATAGCGAAAAGAACAAGTTGCAAACATTTAGCTAAGTAATACTCTTGTTTTCCATAGTTAAGATACTTTTAAACTATTATTCTACAGAACATTCACTTTCTTATAGTTTCCTAGGTTATAAAACCTTAGACTGTAAATGAAAGAAGTATTAAACATATCAAAACACAATTTTAACACATGAAATTGTTTTTCAAAGATATTATAAGTGTTTCAATCAATGAATAGACCTTAGATTGTAAAAGAAGTATTAAACATATCAAAATACAATTTTAACACATTAAATTGGATTTCAAAGATATCATAAGTGTTTTTTATTTAGTTAATAGCGAAAAGAACAAGTTGCAAACATTTAGCTAAGTAATACGCTTGTTTTCCATAGTTAAGATACTTTTAAACTATTATTATACAGAACATTCACTTTCTTATAGTTTCCTAGGTTATAAAACCTTAGTTTGTAAATGAAAGAAGTATTAAACATATGAAAACACAATTTTAACACATGAAATTGTTTTTCAAAGATATCATAAGTGTTTCAATCAATGAATAGGCCTTAGATTGTAAAAGAAGTATTAAACATATCAAAATACAATTTTAACACATGAAATTGGATTTCAAAGATATCATAAGTGTTTTTTATTTAGTTAATAGCGAAAAGAACAAGTTGCAAACATTTAGCTAAGTAATACGCTTGTTTTCCATAGTTAAGATACTTTTAAACTATTATTATACAGAACATTCACTTTCTTATAGTTTCCTAGGTTATAAAACCTTAGATTGTAAATGAAAGAAGTATTAAACATATGAAAACACAATTTTAACACATGAAATGGTTTTTCAAAGGTATCATAAGTGTTTGAATCAATTAATAGACCTTAGATTGTAAAAGAAATATTAAACATATCAAAACACAATTTTAACACATGAAATTGGTTTTCAAAGATATCATAAGTGTTTTTATTCAGTTAATAGCGAAAAGAACAAGTTGCAAACATTTAGCTAAGTAATACGCTTGTTTCCATAGTTAAGATACTTTTAAACTATTATTCTACAGAACATTCACTTTCTTATAGTTTCCTAGGTTATAAAACCTTAGATTGTAAATGAAAGAAGTATTAAACATATCAAAACACAATTTTAACACATGAAATTGTTTTTCAAGGATATCATAAGTGTTTCAATCAGTTCATAGACTAAGATTGTAAAAGAAATATTAAACATATCAAAACACAGTTTTAACACATGAAATTGGTTTTCAAAGATATCATAAGTGTTTTCATTCAGTTAATAGCGAAAAGAACAAGTTGCAAACATTTAGCTAAGTAATACGTTTGTTTTCCATAGTTAAGATACTTTTAAACTATTATTATACAGAACATTCACCTTCTTATAGTTTCCTAGGTTATAAAACCTTAGATTGTAAATGAAAGAAGTATTAAACATATCAAAACACAATATTAACACATGAAATTGTTTTTCAAAGATATCATAAGTGTTTCAATCAATGAATAGACCTTTGATTGTAGAAGAAGTATTAAACATATCAAAATACAATTTGAACACATGAAATGGTTTTTCAAAGGTACCATAAGTGTTTGAATCAATTAATAGACCTTAGATTGTAAAAAATATATGAAAACACAATTTTAACACGTGAAATTGTTTTTCGAATATATTCATAAGTGTTTCAATCAATTCATACACTAAGATTGTAAAAGAAATGTTAAACATATCAAAACACAATTTTAACACATGAAATTGGTTTTCAAAGATATCATAAGTGTTTTCATTCAGTTAATTGCGAAAAGAACAAGTTGCAAACATTTAGCTAAGTAATACGCTTGTTTTCCATAGTTAAGATACTTTTAAACTATTATTATACAGAACATTCACTTTCTTATAGTTTCCTAGGTTATAAAACCTTAGATTATAAATGAAAGAAGTATTAAACATATCAAAACACAATATTAACACATGAAATTGTTTTTCAAAGATATCATAAGTGTTTGAATCAATTAATAGACCTTAGATTGTAAAAAATATATGAAAACACAATTTTACCACGTGAAATTGTTTTTCGAATATATTCATAAGTGTTTCAACCAATTCATACACTAAGATTGTAAAAGAAATATTAAACATATCAAAACACAATTTTAACACATGAAATTGGTTTTCAAAGATATCATAAGTGTTTTTATTCAGTTAATAGCGAAAAGAACAAGTTGCAAACATTTAGCTAAGTAATACGCTTGTTTTCGATAGTTAAGATACTTTTAAACTATTATTATACAGAACATTCACTTTCTTATAATTTCCTAGGTTATAAAACCTTAGTTTGTAAATGAAAGAAGTATTAAACATATCAAAACACAATTTTAACACATAAAATTGTTTTTCAAAGATATCATAAGTGTTTCACTCAATGAATAGGCCTTAGATTGTAAAAGAAGTTTTAAACATATCAAAACACATTTTAACACATGAAATGGTTTTTCAAAGGTATCAGAAGTGTTTGAATCAATTAATAGACCTTCTTAGATTGTAAAAAATATATGAAAACACAATTTTAACACGTGAAATTGTTTTTCGAATATATTCATAAGTGTTTCAATCAATTCATACACTAAGATTGTAAAAGAAATATTAAACATATCAAAACACAATTTTAACACATGAAATTGGTTTTCAAAGATATCATAAGTGTTTTTATTCAGTTAATAGCGAAAAGAACAAGTTGCAAACATTTAGCTAAGTAATACGCTTGTTTTCCATAGTTAAGATACTTTTAAACTATTATTATACAGAACATTCACCTTCTTATAGTTTCCTAGGTTATAAAACCTTAGATTGTAAATGAAAGAAGTATTAAACATATCAAAACACAATATTAACACATGAAATTGTTTTTCAAAGATATCATAAGTGTTTCAATCAATGAATAGACCTTAGATTGTAAAAGAAGTATTAAACATTTCAAAATACAATTTGAACACATGAAATGGTTTTTCAAAGGTACCATAAGTGTTTGAATCAATTAATAGATCTTAGATTGTAAAAAATATATGAAAACACAATTTTAACACGTGAAATTGTTTTTCGAATATATTCATAAGTGTTTCAATCAATTCATACACTAAGATTGTAAAAGAAATATTAAACATATCAAAACACAATTTTAACACATGAAATTGGTTTTCAAAGATATCATAAGTGTTTTTATTCAGTTAATAGCGAAAAGAACAAGTTGCAAACATTTAGCTAAGTAATACTCTTGTTTTCCATAGTTAAGATACTTTTAAACTATTATTCTACAGAACATTCACTTTCTTATAGTTTCCTAGGTTATAAAACCTTAGACTGTAAATGAAAGAAGTATTAAACATATCAAAACACAATTTTAACACATGAAATTGTTTTTCAAAGATATTATAAGTGTTTCAATCAATGAATAGACCTTAGATTGTAAAAGAAGTATTAAACATATCAAAATACAATTTTAACACATTAAATTGGATTTCAAAGATATCATAAGTGTTTTTTATTTAGTTAATAGCGAAAAGAACAAGTTGCAAACATTTAGCTAAGTAATACGCTTGTTTTCCATAGTTAAGATACTTTTAAACTATTATTATACAGAACATTCACTTTCTTATAGTTTCCTAGGTTATAAAACCTTAGTTTGTAAATGAAAGAAGTATTAAACATATGAAAACACAATTTTAACACATGAAATTGTTTTTCAAAGATATCATAAGTGTTTCAATCAATGAATAGGCCTTAGATTGTAAAAGAAGTATTAAACATATCAAAATACAATTTTAACACATGAAATTGGATTTCAAAGATATCATAAGTGTTTTTTATTTAGTTAATAGCGAAAAGAACAAGTTGCAAACATTTAGCTAAGTAATACGCTTGTTTTCCATAGTTAAGATACTTTTAAACTATTATTATACAGAACATTCACTTTCTTATAGTTTCCTAGGTTATAAAACATTAGATTGTAAATGAAAGAAGTATTAAACATATGAAAACACAATTTTAACACATGAAATGGTTTTTCAAAGGTATCATAAGTGTTTGAATCAATTAATAGACCTTAGATTGTAAAAGAAATATTAAACATATCAAAACACAATTTTAACACATGAAATTGGTTTTCAAAGATATCATAAGTGTTTTTATTCAGTTAATAGCGAAAAGAACAAGTTGCAAACATTTAGCTAAGTAATACGCTTGTTTCCATAGTTAAGATACTTTTAAACTATTATTCTACAGAACATTCACTTTCTTATAGTTTCCTAGGTTATAAAACCTTAGATTGTAAATGAAAGAAGTATTAAACATATCAAAACACAATTTTAACACATGAAATTGTTTTTCAAGGATATCATAAGTGTTTCAATCAATTCATACACTAAGATTGTAAAAAAAATATTAAACATATCAAAACACAGTTTTAACACATGAAATTGGTTTTCAAAGATATCATAAGTGTTTTCATTCAGTTAATAGCGAAAAGAACAAGTTGCAAACATTTAGCTAAGTAATACGTTTGTTTTCCATAGTTAAGATACTTTTAAACTATTATTATACAGAACATTCACCTTCTTATAGTTTCCTAGGTTATAAAACCTTAGATTGTAAATGAAAGAAGTATTAAACATATGAAAACACAATTTTAACACATGAAATGGTTTTTCAAAGGTATCATAAGTGTTTAAATCAATTAATAGACCTTAGATTGTAAAAGAAATATTAAACATATCAAAACACAATTTTAACACATGAAATTGGTTTTCAAAGATATCATAAGTGTTTTTATTCAGTTAATAGCGAAAAGAACAAGTTGCAAACATTTAGCTAAATAATACGCTTGTTTCCATAGTTAAGATACTTTTAAACTATTATTCTACAGAACATTCACTTTCTTATAGTTTCCTAGGTTATAAAACCTTAGATTGTAAATGAAAGAAGTATTAAACATATCAAAACACAATTTTAACACATGAAATTGTTTTTCAAGGATATCATAAGTGTTTCAATCAATTCATACACTAAGATTGTAAAAGAAATATTAAACATATCAAAACACAGTTTTAACACATGAAATTGGTTTTCAAAGATATCATAAGTGTTTTCATTCAGTTAATAGCGAAAAGAACAAGTTGCAAACATTTAGCTAAGTAATACGTTTGTTGTCCATAGTTAAGATACTTTTAAACTATTATTATACAGAACATTCACCTTCTTATAGTTTCCTAGGTTATAAAACCTTAGATTGTAAATGAAAGAAGTATTAAACATATCAAAACACAATATTAACACATGAAATTGTTTTTCAAAGATATCATAAGTGTTTCAATCAATGAATAGACCTTTGATTGTAGAAGAAGTATTAAACATATCAAAATACAATTTGAACACATGAAATGGTTTTTCAAAGGTACCATAAGTGTTTGAATCAATTAATAGACCTTAGATTGTAAAAAATATATGAAAACACAATTTTAACACGTGAAATTGTTTTTCGAATATATTCATAAGTGTTTCAATCAATTCATACACTAAGATTGTAAAAGAAATGTTAAACATATCAAAACACAATTTTAACACATGAAATTGGTTTTCAAAGATATCATAAGTGTTTTCATTCAGTTAATTGCGAAAAGAACAAGTTGCAAACATTTAGCTAAGTAATACGCTTGTTTTCCATAGTTAAGATACTTTTAAACTATTATTATACAGAACATTCACTTTCTTATAGTTTCCTAGGTTATAAAACCTTAGATTATAAATGAAAGAAGTATTAAACATATCAAAACACAATATTAACACATGAAATTGTTTTTCAAAGATATCATAAGTGTTTGAATCAATTAATAGACCTTAGATTGTAAAAAATATATGAAAACACAATTTTACCACGTGAAATTGTTTTTCGAATATATTCATAAGTGTTTCAACCAATTCATACACTAAGATTGTAAAAGAAATATTAAACATATCAAAACACAATTTTAACACATGAAATTGGTTTTCAAAGATATCATAAGTGTTTTTATTCAGTTAATAGCGAAAAGAACAAGTTGCAAACATTTAGCTAAGTAATACGCTTGTTTTCGATAGTTAAGATACTTTTAAACTATTATTATACAGAACATTCACTTTCTTATAGTTTCCTAGGTTATAAAACCTTAGTTTGTAAATGAAAGAAGTATTAAACATATCAAAACACAATTTTAACACATAAAATTGTTTTTCAAAGATATCATAAGTGTTTCACTCAATGAATAGGCCTTAGATTGTAAAAGAAGTTTTAAACATATCAAAACACATTTTAACACATGAAATGGTTTTTCAAAGGTATCAGAAGTGTTTGAATCAATTAATAGACCTTCTTAGATTGTAAAAAATATATGAAAACACAATTTTAACACGTGAAATTGTTTTTCGAATATATTCATAAGTGTTTCAATCAATTCATACACTAAGATTGTAAAAGAAATATTAAACATATCAAAACACAATTTTAACACATGAAATTGGTTTTCAAAGATATCATAAGTGTTTTTATTCAGTTAATAGCGAAAAGAACAAGTTGCAAACATTTAGCTAAGTAATACGCTTGTTTTCCATAGTTAAGATACTTTTAAACTATTATTATACAGAACATTCACCTTCTTATAGTTTCCTAGGTTATAAAACCTTAGATTGTAAATGAAAGAAGTATTAAACATATCAAAACACAATATTAACACATGAAATTGTTTTTCAAAGATATCATAAGTGTTTCAATCAATGAATAGACCTTAGATTGTAAAAGAAGTATTAAACATTTCAAAATACAATTTGAACACATGAAATGGTTTTTCAAAGGTACCATAAGTGTTTGAATCAATTAATAGATCTTAGATTGTAAAAATATATGAAAACACAATTTTAACACGTGAAATTGTTTTTCGAATATATTCATAAGTGTTTCAATCAATTCATATACTAAGATTGTAAAAGAAATATTAAACATATCAAAACACAATTTTAACACATGAAATTGGTTTTCAAAGATATCATAAGTGTTTTTATTCAGTTAATAGCGAAAAGAACAAGTTGCAAACATTTAGCTAAGTAATACGCTTGTTTTCCATAGTTAAGATACTTTTAAACTATTATTATACAGAACATTCACTTTCTTATAGTTACCTAGGTTATATAACCTTAGATTGTAAATGAAAGAAGTATTAAACATATCAAAACACAATATTAGCACATGAAATTGTTTTTCAAAGATATCATAAGTGTTTCAATCAATGAATAGACCTTAGATTGTAAAAGAAGTATTAAACATATCAAAACACAATTTGAACACATGAAATGGTTTTTCAAAGGTATCATAAGTGTTTGAATCAATTAATAGACCTTAGATTGTAAAAAATATATGAAAACACAATTTTAACACGTGAAATTGTTTTTCGAATATATTCATAAGTGTTTCAATCAATTCATACACTAAGATTGTAAAAGAAATATTAAACATATCAAAACACAATTTTAACACATGAAATTGGTTTTCAAAGATATCATAAGTGTTTTTATTCAGTTAATAGCGAAAAGAACAAGTTGCAAACATTTAGCTAAGTAATACTCTTGTTTTCCATAGTTAAGATACTTTTAAACTATTATTCTACAGAACATTCACTTTCTTATAGTTTCCTAGGTTATAAAACCTTAGACTGTAAATGAAAGAAGTATTAAACATATCAAAACACAATTTTAACACATGAAATTGTTTTTCAAAGATATCATAAGTGTTTCAATAAATGAATAGACCTTAGATTGTAAAAGAAGTATTAAACATATCAAAATACAATTTGAACACATGAAATTGGTTTTCAAAGATATCATAAGTGTTTTTATTCAGTTAATAGCGAAAAGAACAAGTTGCAAACATTTAGCTAAGTAATCCGCTTGTTTTCCATAGTTAAGATACTTTTAAACTATTATTATACAGAACATTCACTTTCTTATAGTTACCTAGGTTATAAAACCTTAGATTGTAAATGAAAGAAGTATTAAACATATCAAAACACAATATTAGCACATGAAATTGTTTTTCAAAGATATCATAAGTGTTTCAATCAATGAATAGACCTTAGATTGTAAAAGAAGTATTAAACATATCAAAACACAATTTGAACACATGAAATGGTTTTTCAAAGGTATCATATGTGTTTGAATCAATTAATAGACCTTAGATTGTAAAAAATATATGAAAACACAATTTTAACACGTGAAATTGTTTTTCGAATATATCATAAGTGTTTCAATCAATGAATAGACCTTATATTGTAAAAGAAGTATTAAACATATCACAATACAATTTGAACACATGAAATGGTTTTTCAAAGGTATCATAAGTGTTTGAATCAATTAATAAACCTTAGATTGTAAAAAATATATGAAAACACAATTTTAACACGTGAAATTGTTTTTCGAATATATTCATAAGTGTTTCAATCAATTCATATACTAAGATTGTAAAAGAAATATTAAACATATCAAAACACAATTTTAACACATGAAATTGGTTTTCAAAGATATCATAAGTGTTTTTATTCAGTTAATAGCGAAAAGAACAAGTTGCAAACATTTAGCTAAGTAATACGCTTGTTTTCCATAGTTAAGATACTTTTAAACTATTATTATACAGAACATTCACTTTCTTATAGTTACCTAGGTTATAAAACCTTAGATTGTAAATGAAAGAAGTATTAAACATATCAAAACACAATATTAGCACATGAAATTGTTTTTCAAAGATATCATAAGTGTTTCAATCAATGAATAGACCTTAGATTGTAAAAGAAGTATTAAACATATCAAAACACAATTTGAACACATGAAATGGTTTTTCAAAGGTATCATAAGTGTTTGAATCAATTAATACACCTTAGATTGTAAAAAATATATGAAAACACAATTTTAACACGTGAAATTGTTTTTCGAATATATTCATAAGTGTTTCAATCAATTCATACACTAAGATTGTAAAAGAAATATTAAACATATCAAAACACAATTTTAACACATGAAATTGGTTTTCAAAGATATCATAAGTGTTTTTATTCAGTTAATAGCGAAAAGAACAAGTTGCAAACATTTAGCTAAGTAATACTCTTTTTCCATAGTTAAGATACTTTTAAACTATTATTCTACAGAACATTCACTTTCTTATAGTTTCCTAGGTTATAAAACCTTAGACTGTAAATGAAAGAAGTATTAAACATATCAAAACACAATTTTAACACATGAAATTGTTTTTCAAAGATATTATAAGTGTTTCAATCAATGAATAGACCTTAGATTGTAAAAGAAGTATTAAACATATCAAAATACAATTTTAACACATTAAATTGGATTTCAAAGATATCATAAGTGTTTTTTATTTAGTTAATAGCGAAAAGAACAAGTTGCAAACATTTAGCTAAGTAATACGCTTGTTTTCCATAGTTAAGATACTTTTAAACTATTATTATACAGAACATTCACTTTCTTATAGTTTCCTAGGTTATAAAACCTTAGATTGTAAATGAAAGAAGTATTAAACATATCAAAACACAATTTTAACACATGAAATTGTTTTTCAAAGATATCATAAGTGTTTTAATCAATGAATAGACCTTAGATTGTAAAAGAAGTATTAAACATATCAAAACACAATTTGAACACATGAAATGGTTTTTCAAAGGTATCATAAGTGTTTGAATCAATTAATAGATCTTAGATTGTAAAAGATATATGAAAACACAATTTTAACACGTGAAATTGTTTTTCGAATATATTCATAAGTGTTTCAATCAATTCATACAGTAAGATTGTAAAAGAAATATTAAACATATCAAAACACAATTTTAACACATGAAATTGGTTTTCAAAGATATCATAAGTGTTTTCATTCAGTTAATAGCGAAAAGAACAAGTTGCAAACATTTAGCTAAGTAATACGCTTGTTTTCCATAGTTAAGATACTTTTAAACTATTATTATACAGAACATTCACTTTCTTATAGTTTCCTAGGTTATAAAACCTTAGATTGTAAATGAAAGAAGTATTAAACATATCAAAACACAATTTTAACACATGAAATTGTTTTTCAAAGATATCATAAGTGTTTCAATCAATGAATAGACCTTAGATTGTAAAAGAAGTATTAAACATATCAAAATACAATTTTAACACATTAAATTGGATTTCAAAGATATCATAAGTGTTTTTTATTTAGTTAATAGCGAAAAGAACAAGTTGCAAACATTTAGCTAAGTAATACGCTTGTTTTCCATAGTTAAGATACTTTTAAACTATTATTATACAGAACATTCACTTTCTTATAGTTTCCTAGGTTATAAAACCTTAGTTTGTAAATGAAAGAAGTATTAAACATATCAAAACACAATTTTAACACATGAAATTGTTTTTCAAAGATATCATAAGTGTTTCAATCAATGAATAGACCTTAGATTGTAAAAGAAGTATTAAACATATCAAAACACAATTTGAACACATGAAATGGTTTTTCAAAGGTATCAGAAGTGTTTGAATCAATTAATAGACCTTAGATTGTAAAAAATATATGAAAACACAATTTTAACACGTGAAATTGTTTTTCGAATATATTCATGAGTGTTTCAATCAATTCATACACTAAGATTGTAAAAGAAATATTAAACATATCAAAACACAATTTTAACACATGAAATTGGTTTTCAAAGATATCATAAGTGTTTTCATTCAGTTCATAGCGAAAAGAACAAGTTGCCAACATTTAGCTAAGTAATACGCTTGTTTCCATAGTTAAGATACTTTTAAACTATTATTATACAGAACATTCACTTTCTTATAGTTTCCTAGGTTATAAAACCTTAGATTGTAAATGAAAGAAGTATTAAACATATCAAAACACAATTTTAACACATGAAATTGTTTTTCAAAGATATCATAAGTGTTTCAATCAATGAATAGACCTTAGATTGTAAAAGAAGTATTAAACATATCAAAACACAATTTGAACACATGAAATGGTTTTTCAAAGGTATCATAAGTGTTTGAATCAATTAATAGATCTTATATTGTAAAAAATATATGAAAACACAATTTTAACACGTGAAATTGTTTTTCGAATATATTCATAAATGTTTCAATCAATTCATACACTAAGATTGTAAAAGAAATATTAAACATATCAAAACACAATTTTAACACATGAAATTGGTTTTCAAAGATATCATAAGTGTTTTCATTCAGTTAATAGCGAAAAGAACAAGTTGCAAACATTTAGCTAAGTAATACGCTTATTTTCCATAGTTAAGATACTTTTAAACTATTATTATACAGAACATTCACTTTCTTATAGTTACCTAGGTTATAAAACCTTAGATTGTAAATGAAAGAAGTTTTAAACATATGAAAACACAATTTTAACACGTGAAATTGTTTTTCGAATATGTTCATAAGTGTTTCAACCAATTCATACACTAAGATTGTAAAAGAAATATTAAACATATCAAAACACAATTTTAACACATGAAATTGGTTTTCAAAGATATCATAAGTGTTTTTATTCAGTTAATAGCGAAAAGAACAAGTTGCAAACATTTAGCTAAGTAATACGCTTGTTTTCCATAGTTAAGATACTTTTAAACTATTATTCTACAGAACATTCACTTTCTTATAGTTTCCTAGGTTATAAAACCTTAGATTGTAAATGAAAGAAGTATTAAACATATCAAAACACAATTTTAACACATGAAATTGTTTTTCAAAGATATCATAAGTGTTTCAATCAATGAATAGACCTTAGATTGTAAAAGAAGTATTAAACATATCAAAATACAATTTTAACACATTAAATTGGATTTCAAATATATCATAAGTGTTTTTTATTTAGTTAATAGCGAAAAGAACAAGTTCAAACATTTAGCTAAGTAATACGCTTGTTTTCCATAGTTAAGATACTTTTAAACTATCATTATACAGAACATTCACTTTCTTATAGTTTCCTAGGTTATAAAACCTTAGATTGTAAATGAAAGAAGTATTAAACATATCAAAACACAATTTTAACACATGAAATTGGTTTTCAAAGATATCATAAGTGTTTTTATTCAGTTAATAGCGAAAAGAACAAGTTGCAAACATTTAGCTAAGTAATACGCTTGTTTTCCATAGTTAAGATACTTTTAAACTAATATTATACAGAACATTCACTTTCTTATAGTTTCCTAGGTTATAAAACCTTAGTTTGTAAACGAAAGAAGTATTAAACATATCAAAACACAATTTTAACACATGAAATTGTTTTTCAAAGATATCATAAGTGTTTCAATCAATGAATAGACCTTAGATTGTAAAAGAAGTATTAAACATATCAAAACAAAATTTGAACACATGAAATAGTTTTTCAAACGTATCAGAAGTGTTTGAATCAATTAATAGACCTTAGATTCTAAAAAATATATGAAAACACAATTTTAACACGTGAAATTGTTTTTCGAATATATTCATGAGTGTTTCAATCAATTCATACACTAAGATTGTAAAAGAAATATTAAACATATCAAAACACAATTTTAACACATGAAATTGGTTTTCAAAGATATCATAAGTGTTTTTATTCAGTCAATAGTGAAAAGAACAAGTTGCAAACATTTAGCTAAGTAATACGCTTGTTTTCCATAGTTAAGATACTTTTAAACTATTATTCTACAGAACATTCACTTTCTTATAGTTTCCTAGGTTATAAAACCTTAGATTGTAAATGAAAGAAGTATTAAACATATCAAAATACAATTTTAACACATGAAATTGTTTTTCAAAGATATCATAAGTGTTTCAATCACTGAATAGACCTTAGATTGTAAAAGAAGTATTAAACATATCAAAATACAATTTTAACACATGAAATTGGATTTCAAAGATATCATAAGTGTTTTTATTCAGTCAATAGCGAAAAGAACAAGTTGCAAACATTTAGCTAAGTAATACGCTTGTTTTCCATAGTTAAGATACTTTTAAACTATTATTCTACAAAACATTCACTTTCTTATAGTTTCCTAGGTTATAAAACCTTAGATTGTAAATGAAAGAAGTATTAAACATATCAAAACACAATTTTAACACATGAAATTGTTTTTCAAAGATATCATAAGTGTTTCAATCAATGAATAGACCTTAGATTGTAAAGGAAGTATTAAACATATCAAAATACAATTTGAACACATGAAATGGTTTTTAAAAGGTACCATAAGTGTTTGAATCAATTAATAGACCTTAGATTGTAAAAAATATATGAAAACAGAATTTTAACACATGAAATTGTTTTTCGAATATATTCATAAGTGTTTCAACCAATTCATACACTAAGATTGTAAAAGAAGTATTAAACATATCAAAATACAATTTTAACACATTAAATTGGATTTCAAATATATCATAAGTGTTTTTTATTTAGTTAATAGCGAAAAGAACAAGTTCAAACATTTAGCTAAGTAATACGCTTGTTTTCCTTAGTTAAGATACTTTTAAACTATCATTATACAGAACATTCACTTTCTTATAGTTTCCTAGGTTATAAAACCTTAGATTGTAAATGAAAGAAGTATTAAACATATCAAAACACAATTTTAACACATGAAATTGGTTTTCAATGATATCATAAGTGTTTTTATTCAGTTAATAGCGAAAAGAACAAGTTGCAAACATTTAGCTAAGTAATACGCTTGTTTTCCATAGTTAAGATACTTTTAAACTAATATTATACAGAACATTCACTTTCTTATAGTTTCCTAGGTTATAAAACCTTAGTTTGTAAACGAAAGAAGTATTAAACATATCAAAACACAATTTTAACACATGAAATTGTTTTTCAAAGATATCATAAGTGTTTCAATCAATGAATAGACCTTAGATTGTAAAAGAAGTATTAAACATATCAAAACAAAATTTGAACACATGAAATAGTTTTTCAAACGTATCAGAAGTGTTTGAATCAATTAATAGACCTTAGATTGTAAAAAATATATGAAAACACAATTTTAACACGTGAAATTGTTTTTCGAATATATTCATGAGTGTTTCAATCAATTCATACACTACGATTGTAAAAGAAATATTAAACATATCAAAACACAATTTTAACACATGAAATTGGTTTTCAAAGATATCATAAGTGTTTTTATTCAGTCAATAGTGAAAAGAACAAGTTGCAAACATTTAGCTAAGTAATACGCTTGTTTTCCATAGTTAAGATACTTTTAAACTATTATTCTACAGAACATTCACTTTCTTATAGTTTCCTAGGTTATAAAACCTTAGATTGTAAATGAAAGAAGTATTAAACATATCAAAACACAATTTTAACACATGAAATTGTTTTTCAAAGATATCATAAGTGTTTCAATCACTGAATAGACCTTAGATTGTAAAAGAAGTATTAAACATATCAAAATACAATTTTAACACATGAAATTGGATTTCAAAGATATCATAAGTGTTTTTATTCAGTCAATAGCGAAAAGAACAAGTTGCAAACATTTAGGTAAGTAATACGCTTGTTTTCCATAGTTAAGATACTTTTAAACTATTATTCTACAAAACATTCACTTTCTTATAGTTTCCTAGGTTATAAAACCTTAGATTGTAAATGAAAGAAGTATTAAACATATCAAAACACAATTTTAACACATGAAATTGTTTTTCAAAGATATCATAAGTGTTTCAATCAATGAATAGACCTTAGATTGTAAAGGAAGTATTAAACATATCAAAATACAATTTTAACACATGAAATTGGATTTCAACGATATCATAAGTGTTTTTATTCAGTTAATAGCGTAAAGAACAAGTTGCAAACATTTAGCTAAGTAATACGCTTGTTTTCCATAGTTAAGATACTTTTAAACTATTATTATACAGAACATTCACTTTCTTATAGTTTCCTAGGTTATAAAACCTTAGATTGTAAATGAAAGAAGTATTAAACATCTCAAAACACAATTTTAACACATGAAATTGTTTTTCAAAGATATCATAAGTGTTTCAATCAATGAATAGACCTTAGATTGTAAAAGAAGTATTAAACATATCAAAATACAATTTGAACACATGAAATGGTTTTTCAAAGGTATCATAAGTGTTTCAATCAATCAATAGACCTTAGATTGTAAAAAATATATGAAAACACAATTTTAACACGTGAAATTGTTTTTCGAATATATTCATGAGTGTTTCAATCAATTCATACACTAAGATTGTAAAAGAAATATTAAACATATCAAAACACAATTTTAACACATGAAATTGGTTTTCAAAGATATCATAAGTGTTTTCATTCAGTTAATAGCGAAAAGAACAAGTTGCAAACATTTAGCTAAGTAATACGCTTGTTCTCCATAGTTAAGATACTTTTAAACTATTATTATACAGAACATTCACTTTCTTATAGTTTCCTAGGTTATAAAACCTTAGATTGTAAATGAAAGAAGTATTAAACATATCAAAACACAATTTTAACACATGAAATTGGATTTCAAAGATATCATAAGTGTTTTTATTCAGTTAATAGCGTAAAGAACAAGTTGCAAACATTTAGCTAAGTAATACGCTTGTTTTCCATAGTTAAGATACTTTTAAACTATTATTATACAGAACATTCACTTTCTTATAGTTTCCTAGGTTATAAAACCTTAGATTGTAAATGAAAGAAGTATTAAAGAAATCAAAACACAATTTTAACACATGAAATTGTTTTTCAAAGATATCATAAGTGTTTCAATCAATGAATAGACCTTAGATTGTAAAAGAAGTATTAAACATATCAAAAGACAATTTGAACACATGAAATGGTTTTTCAAAGGTATCATAAGTGTTTCAATCAATGAATAGACCTTAGATTGTAAAAGAAGTATTAAACATATCAAAATACAATTTTAACACATGAAATTGGATTTCAAAGATATCATAAGTGTTTTTATTCAGTCAATAGTGAAAAGAACAAGTTGCAAACATTTAGCTAAGTAATACGCTTGTTTTCCATAGTTAAGATACTTTTAAACTATTATTCTACAGAACATTCACTTTCTTATAGTTTCCTAGGTTATAAAACCTTTGATTGTAAATGAAAGAAGTATTAAACATATCAAAACACAATTTTAACACATGAAATTGTTTTTCAAAGATATCATAAGTGTTTCAATCAATGAATAGACCTCAGATTGTAAAAGAAGTATTAAACATATCAAAATACAATTTTAACACATGAAATTGGATTTCAACGATATCATAAGTGTTTTTATTCAGTTAATAGCGTAAAGAACAAGTTGCAAACATTTAGCTAAGTAATACGCTTGTTTTCCATAGTTAAGATACTTTTAAACTATTATTATACAGAACATTCACTTTCTTATAGTTTCCTAGGTTATAAAACCTTAGATTGTAAATGAAAGACGTATTTAAACATATCAAAACACAATTTTAACACATGAAATTGGATTTCAAAGATATCATAAGTGTTTTTATTCAGGTAATAGCGTAAAGAACAAGTTGCAAACATTTAGCTAAGTAATACGCTTGTTTTCCATAGTTAAGATACTTTTAAACTATTATTATACAGAACATTCACTTTCTTATAGTTTCCTAGGTTATAAAACCTTAGATTGTAAATGAAAGAAGTATTAAAGAAATCAAAACACAATTTTAACACATGAAATTGTTTTTCAAAGATATCATGTGTTTCAATCAATGAATAGACCTTAGATTGTAAAAGAAGTATTAAACATATCAAAATACAATTTGAACACATGAAATGGTTTTTCAAAGGTATCATAAGTGTTTCAATCAATGAATAGACCTTAGATTGTAAAAGAAGTATTAAACATATCAAAATACAATTTTAACACATGAAATTGGATTTCAACGATATCATAAGTGTTTTTATTCAGTTAATAGCGTAAAGAACAAGTTGCAAACATTTAGCTAAGTAATACGCTTGTTTTCCATAGTTAAGATACTTTTAAACTATTATTCTACAGAACATTCACTTTCTTATAGTTTCCTAGGTTATAAAACCTTAGATTGTAAATGAAAGAAGTACTAAACATATCAAAACACAATTTTAACACATGAAATTGTTTTTCAAAGATATCATAAGTGTTTCAATCAATGAATAGACCTTAGATTGTAAAAGAAGTATTAAACATATCAAAATACAATTTGAACACATGAAATGGTTTTTCAAAGGTATCATAAGTGTTTCAATCAATGAATAGACCTTAGATTGTAAAAGAAGTATTGAACATATCAAAATACAATTTTAACACATGAAATTCGATTTAAAAGATATCATAAGTGTTTTTATTCAGTCAATAGCGAAAAGAACAAGTTGCAAACATTTAGCTAAGTAATACGCTTGTTTTCCATAGTTAAGATACTTTTAAACTATTATTCTACAGAACATTCACTTTCTTATAGTTTCCTAGGTTATAAAACCTTAGATTGTAAATGAAAGAAGTACTAAACATATCAAAACACAATTTTAACACATGAAATTGTTTTTCAAAGATATCATAAGTGTTTCAATCAATGAATAGACCTTAGATTGTAAAAGAAGTATTAAACATATCAAAATACAATTTGAACACATGAAATGGTTTTTCAAAGGTATCATAAGTGTTTCAATCAAGTAATAGACCTTAGATTGTAAAAAATATATGAAAACACAATTTTAACACGTTAAATTGTTTGTCGAATATATTCATGAGTGTTTCAATCAATTCATACACTAAGATTGTAAAAGAAATATTAAACATATCAAAACACAATTTTAACACATGAAATTGGTTTTCAAAGATATCATAAGTGTTTTCATTCAGTTAATAGCGAAAAGAACAAGTTGCAAACATTTAGCTAAGTAATACGCTTGTTCTCCATAGTTAAGATACTTTTAAACTATTATTATACAGAACATTCACTTTCTTATAGTTTCCTAGGTTATAAAACCTTAGATTGTAAATGAAAGAAGTATTAAACATATCAAAACACAATTTTAACACATGAAATTGGATTTCAAAGATATCATAAGTGTTTTTATTCAGTTAATAGCGTAAAGAACAAGTTGCAAACATTTAGCTAAGTAATACGCTTGTTTTCCATAGTTAAGATACTTTTAAACTATTATTATACAGAACATTCACTTTCTTATAGTTTCCTAGGTTATAAAACCTTAGATTGTAAATGAAAGAAGTATTAAAGAAATCAAAACACAATTTTAACACATGAAATTGTTTTTCAAAGATATCATAAGTGTTTCAATCAATGAATAGACCTTAGATTGTAAAAGAAGTATTAAACATATCAAAAGACAATTTGAACACATGAAATGGTTTTTCAAAGGTATCATAAGTGTTTCAATCAATGAATAGACCTTAGATTGTAAAAGAAGTATTAAACATATCAAAATACAATTTTAACACATGAAATTGGATTTCAAAGATATCATAAGTGTTTTTATTCAGTCAATAGTGAAAAGAACAAGTTGCAAACATTTAGCTAAGTAATACGCTTGTTTTCCATAGTTAAGATACTTTTAAACTATTATTCTACAGAACATTCACTTTCTTATAGTTTCCTAGGTTATAAAACCTTAGATTGTAAATGAAAGAAGTATTAAACATATCAAAACACAATTTTAACACATGAAATTGTTTTTCAAAGATATCATAAGTGTTTCAATCAATGAATAGACCTTAGATTGTAAAAGAAGTATTAAACATATCAAAATACAATTTTAACACATGAAATTGGATTTCAACGATATCATAAGTGTTTTTATTCAGTTAATAGCGTAAAGAACAAGTTGCAAACATTTAGCTAAGTAATACGCTTGTTTTCCATAGTTAAGATACTTTTAAACTATTATTATACAGAACATTCACTTTCTTATAGTTTCCTAGGTTATAAAACCTTAGATTGTAAATGAAAGAAGTATTAAACATATCAAAACACAATTTTAACACATGAAATTGTTTTTCAAAGATATCATAAGTGTATTCATTCAGTTAATAGCGAAAAGAACAAGTTGCAAACATTTAGCTAGGTAATACGCTTGTTTTCCATAGTTAAGATACTTTTAAACTATTATTATACAGAACATTCACTTTCTTATAGTTTCCTAGGTTATAAAACCTTAGATTGTAAATGAAAGAAGTATTAAACATCTCAAAACACAATTTTAACACATGAAATTGTTTTTCAAAGATATCATAAGTGTTTCAATCAATGAATAGACCTTAGATTGTAAAAGAAGTATTAAACATATCAAAATACAATTTGAACACATGAAATGGTTTTTCAAAGGTATCATAAGTGTTTCAATCAAGTAATAGACCTTAGATTGTAAAAAATATATGAAAACACAATTTTAACACGTGAAATTGTTTTTCGAATATATTCATGAGTGTTTCAATCAATTCATACACTAAGATTGTAAAAGAAATATTAAACATATCAAAACACAATTTTAACACATGAAATTGGTTTTCAAAGATATCATAAGTGTTTTCATTCAGTTAATAGCGAAAAGAACAAGTTGCAAACATTTAGCTAAGTAATACGCTTGTTCTCCATAGTTAAGATACTTTTAAACTATTATTATACAGAACATTCACTTTCTTATAGTTTCCTAGGTTATAAAACCTTAGATTGTAAATGAAAGAAGTATTAAACATATCAAAACACAATTTTAACACATGAAATTGGATTTCAAAGATATCATAAGTGTTTTTATTCAGTTAATAGCGTAAAGAACAAGTTGCAAACATTTAGCTAAGTAATACGCTTGTTTTCCATAGTTAAGATACTTTTAAACTATTATTATAGAACATTCACTTTCTTATAGTTTCCTAGGTTATAAAACCTTAGATTGTAAATGAAAGAAGTATTAAACATATCAAAACACAATTTTAACACATGAAATTGGATTTCAAAGATATCATAAGTGTTTTTATTCAGTTAATAGCGTAAAGAACAAGTTGCAAACATTTAGCTAAGTAATACGCTTGTTTTCCATAGTTAAGATACTTTTAAACTATTATTATACAGAAAATTCACTTTCTTATAGTTTCCTAGGTTATAAAACCTTAGATTGTAACTGAAAGAAGTATTTAAACATATCAAAACACAATTTTAACACATGAAATTGGATTTCAAAGATATCATAAGTGTTTTTATTCAGTTAATAGCGTAAAGAACAAGTTGCAAACATTTAGCTAAGTAATACGCTTGTTTTCCATAGTTAAGATACTTTTAAACTATTATTATACAGAACATTCACTTCTTATAGTTTCCTAGGTTATAAAACCTTAGATTGTAAATGAAAGAAGTATTAAAGAAATCAAAACACAATTTTAACACATGAAATTGTTTTTCAAAGATATCATAAGTGTTTCAATCAATGAATAGACCTTAGATTGTAAAAGAAGTATTAAACATATCAAAATACAATTTGAACACATGAAATGGTTTTTCAAAGGTATCATAAGTGTTTCAATCAATGAATAGACCTTAGATTGTAAAAGAAGTATTAAACATATCAAAATACAATTTTAACACATGAAATTGGATTTCAAAGATATCATAAGTGTTTTTATTCAGTCAATAGTGAAAAGAACAAGTTGCAAACATTTAGCTAAGTAATACGCTTGTTTTCCATAGTTAAGATTCTTTTAAACTATTATTCTACAGAACATTCACTTTCTTATAGTTTCCTAGGTTATAAAACCTTAGATTGTAAATGAAAGAAGTATTAAACATATCAAAACACAATTTTAACACATGAAATTGGATTTCAAAGATATCATAAGTGTTTTTATTCAGTTAATAGCGTAAAGAACAAGTTGCAAACATTTAGCTAAGTAATACGCTTGTTTTCCATAGTTAAGATACTTTTAAACTATTATTCTACAGAACATTCACTTTCTTATAGTTTCCTAGGTTATAAAACCTTAGATTGTAAATGAAAGAAGTATTAAACATATCAAAACAATATTTTAACACATGAAATTGTTTTTCAAAGATATCATAAGTGTTTCAATCAATGAATAGACCTTAGATTGTAAAAGAAGTATTAAACATATCAAAATACAATTTTAACACATGAAATTGGATTTCAAAGATATCATAAGTGTTTTTATTCAGTCAATAGTGAAAAGAACAAGTTGCAAATATTTAGCTAAGTAATACGCTTGTTTTCCATAGTTAAGATACTTTTAAACTATTATTCTACAGAACATTCACTTTCTTATAGTTTCCTAGGTTATAAAACCTTAGATTGTAAATGAAAGAAGTATTAAACATATCAAAACACAATTTTAACACATGAAATTGTTTTTCAAAGATATCATAAGTGTTTCAATCAATGAATAGACCTTAGATTGTAAAAGAAGTATTAAACATATCAAAATACAATTTTAACACATGAAATTGGATTTCAACGATATCATAAGTGTTTTTATTCAGTTAATAACGTAAAGAACAAGTTGCAAACATTTAGCTAAGTAATACGCTTGTTTTCCATAGTTAAGATACTTTTAAACTATTATTATACAGAACATTCACTTTCTTATAGTTTCCTAGGTTATAAAACCTTAGATTGTAAATGAAAGAAGTATTAAACATATCAAAACACAATTTTAACACATGAAATTGTTTTTCAAAGATATCATAAGTGTTTCAATCAATGAATAGACCTTAGATTGTAAAAGAAGTATTAAACATATCAAAATACAATTTTAACACATGAAATTGGATTTCAACGATATCATAAGTGTTTTTATTCAGTTAATAGCGTAAAGAACAAGTTGCAAACATTTAGCTAAGTAATACGCTTGTTTTCCATAGTTAAGATACTTTTAAACTATTATTATACAGAAAATTCACTTTCTTATAGTTCCTAGGTTATAAAACCTTAGATTGTAAATGAAAGAAGTATTTAAACATATCAAAACACAATTTTAACACATGAAATTGGATTTCAAAGATATCATAAGTGTTTTTATTCAGTTAATAGCGTAAAGAACAAGTTGCAAACATTTAGCTAAGTAATACGCTTGTTTTCCATAGTTAAGATACTTTTAAACTATTATTATACAGAACATTCACTTTCTTATAGTTTCCTAGGTTATAAAACCTTAGATTGTAAATGAAAGAAGTATTAAAGAAATCAAAACACAATTTTAACACATGAAATTGTTTTTCAAAGATATCATAAGTGTTTCAATCAATGAATAGACCTTAGATTGTAAAAGAAGTATTAAACATATCAAAATACAATTTGAACACATGAAATGGTTTTTCAAAGGTATCATAAGTGTTTCAATCAATGAATAGACCTTAGATTGTAAAAGAAGTATTAAACATATCAAAATACAATTTTAACACATGAAATTGGATTTCAAAGATATCATAAGTGTTTTTATTCAGTCAATAGTGAAAAGAACAAGTTGCAAACATTTAGCTAAGTAATACGCTTGTTTTCCATAGTTAAGATACTTTTAAACTATTATTCTACAGAACATTCACTTTCTTATAGTTTCCTAGGTTATAAAACCTTAGATTGTAAATGAAAGAAGTATTAAACATATCAAAACACAATATTAACACATGAAATTGTTTTTCAAAGATATCATAAGTGTTTCAATTAATGAATAGACCTTAGATTGTAAAAGAAGTATTAAACATATCAAAATACAATTTTAACACATGAAATTGGATTTCAAAGATATCATAATTGTTTTTATTCAGTTAATAGCGTAAAGAACAAGTTGCAAACATTTAGCTAAGTAATACGCTTGTTTTCCATAGTTAAGATACTTTTAAACTATTATTCTACAGAACATTCACTTTCTTATAGTTTCCTAGGTTATAAAACCTTAGATTGTAAATGAAAGAAGTATTAAACATATCAAAACACAATTTTAACACATGAAATTGTTTTTCAAAGATATCATAAGTGTTTCAATCAATGAATAGACCTTAGATTGTAAAAGAAGTATTAAACATATCAAAATACAATTTTAACACATGAAATTGGATTTCAAAGATATCATAAGTGTTTTTATTCAGTCAATAGTGAAAAGAACAAGTTGCAAACATTTAGCTAAGTAATACGCTTGTTTTCCATAGTTAAGATTCTTTTAAACTATTATTCTACAGAACATTCACTTTCTTATAGTTTCCTAGGTTATAAAACCTTAGATTGTAAATGAAAGAAGTATTAAACATATCAAAACACAATTTTAACACATGAAATTGTTTTTCAAAGATATCATAAGTGTTTCAATCAATGAATAGACCTTAGATTGTAAAAGAAGTATTAAACATATCAAAATACAATTTTAACACATGAAATTGGATTTCAACGATATCATAAGTGTTTTTATTCAGTTAATAGCGTAAAGAACAAGTTGCAAACATTTAGCTAAGTAATACGCTTGTTTTCCATAGTTAAGATACTTTTAAACTATTATTCTACAGAACATTCACTTTCTTATAGTTTCCTAGGTTATAAAACCTTAGATTTTAAATGAAAGAAGTATTAAACATATCAAAACACAATTTTAACACATGAAATTGGTTTTCAAAGATATCATAAGTGTTTTCATTCAGTTAATAGCGAAAAGAACAAGTTGCAAACATTTAGCTAAGTAATACGCTTGTTCTCCATAGTTAAGATACTTTTAAACTATTATTATACAGAACATTCACTTTCTTATAGTTTCCTAGGTTATAAAACCTTAGATTGTAAATGAAAGAAGTATTAAACATATCAAAACACAATTTTAACACATGAAATTGGATTTCAAAGATATCATAAGTGTTTTTATTCAGTTAATAGCGTAAAGAACAAGTTGCAAACATTTAGCTAAGTAATACGCTTGTTTTCCATAGTTAAGATACTTTTAAACTATTATTATACAGAACATTCACTTTCTTATAGTTTCCTAGGTTATAAAACCTTAGATTGTAAATGAAAGAAGTATTAAAGAAATCAAAACACAATTTTAACACATGAAATTGTTTTTCAAAGATATCATAAGTGTTTCAATCAATGAATAGACCTTAGATTGTAAAAGAAGTATTAAACATATCAAAATACAATTTGAACACATGAAATGGTTTTTCAAAGGTATCATAAGTGTTTCAATCAATGAATAGACCTTAGATTGTAAAAGAAGTATTAAACATATCAAAATACAATTTTAACACATGAAATTGGATTTCAAAGATATCATAAGTGTTTTTATTCAGTCAATAGTGAAAAGAACAAGTTGCAAAATTTTAGATAAGTAATACGCTTGTTTTCCATAGTTAAGATTCTTTTAAACTATTATTCTACAGAACATTCACTTTCTTATAATTTCCTAGGTTATAAAACCTTAGATTGTAAATGAAAGAAGTATTAAACATATCAAAACACAATTTTAACACATGAAATTGGATTTCAAAGATATCATAAGTGTTTTTATTCAGTTAATAGCGTAAAGAACAAGTTGCAAACATTTAGCTAAGTAATACGCTTGTTTTCCATAGTTAAGATACTTTTAAACTATTATTCTACAGAACATTCACTTTCTTATAGTTTCCTAGGTTATAAAACCTTAGATTGTAAATGAAAGAAGTATTAAACATATCAAAACAATATTTTAACACATGAAATTGTTTTTCAAAGATATCATAAGTGTTTCAATCAATGAATAGACCTTAGATTGTAAAAGAAGTATTAAACATATCAAAATACAATTTTAATACATGAAATTGGATTTTCAACGATATCATAAGTGTTTTTATTCAGTTAATAGCGTAAAGAACAAGTTGCAAACATTTAGCTAAGTAATACGCTTGTTTTCCATAGTTAAGATACTTTTAAACTATTATTATACAGAACATTCACTTTCTTATAGTTTCCTAGGTTATAAAACCTTAGATTGTAAATGAAAGAAGTATTAAAGAAATCAAAACACAATTTTAACACATGAAATTGTTTTTCAAAGATATCATAAGTGTTTCAATCAATGAATAGACCTTAGATTGTAAAAGAAGTATTAAACATATCAAAATACAATTTGAACACATGAAATGGTTTTTCAAAGGTATCATAAGTGTTTCAATCAAGTAATAGACCTTAGATTGTAAAAAATATATGAAAACACAATTTTAACACGTGAAATTGTTTTTCGAATATATTCATGAGTGTTTCAATCAATTCATACACTAAGATTGTAAAAGAAATATTAAACATATCAAAACACAATTTTAACACATGAAATTGTTTTTCAAAGATATCATAAGTGTTTCAATCAATGAATAGACCTTAGATTGTAAAAGAAGTATTAAACATATCAAAATACAATTTTAACACATGAAATTGGATTTCAACGATATCATAAGTGTTTTTATTCAGTTAATAGCGTAAAGAACAAGTTGCAAACATTTAGCTAAGTAATACGCTTGTTTTCCATAGTTAAGATACTTTTAAACTATTATTCTACAGAACATTCACTTTCTTATAGTTTCCTAGGTTATAAAACCTTAGATTTTAAATGAAAGAAGTATTAAACATATCAAAACACAATTTTAACACATGAAATTGGTTTTCAAAGATATCATAAGTGTTTTCATTCAGTTAATAGCGAAAAGAACAAGTTGCAAACATTTAGCTAAGTAATACGCTTGTTCTCCATAGTTAAGATACTTTTAAACTATTATTATACAGAACATTCACTTTCTTATAGTTTCCTAGGTTATAAAACCTTAGATTGTAAATGAAAGAAGTATTAAACATATCAAAACACAATTTTAACACATGAAATTGGATTTCAAAGATATCATAAGTGTTTTTATTCAGTTAATAGCGTAAAGAACAAGTTGCAAACATTTAGCTAAGTAATACGCTTGTTTTCCATAGTTAAGATACTTTTAAACTATTATTATACAGAACATTCACTTTCTTATAGTTTCCTAGGTTATAAAACCTTAGATTGTAAATGAAAGAAGTATTAAAGAAATCAAAACACAATTTTAACACATGAAATTGTTTTTCAAAGATATCATAAGTGTTTCAATCAATGAATAGACCTTAGATTGTAAAAGAAGTATTAAACATATCAAAATACAATTTGAACACATGAAATGGTTTTTCAAAGGTATCATAAGTGTTTCAATCAATGAATAGACCTTAGATTGTAAAAGAAGTATTAAACATATCAAAATACAATTTTAACACATGAAATTGGATTTCAAAGATATCATAAGTGTTTTTATTCAGTCAATAGTGAAAAGAACAAGTTGCAAAATTTTAGATAAGTAATACGCTTGTTTTCCATAGTTAAGATTCTTTTAAACTATTATTCTACAGAACATTCACTTTCTTATAATTTCCTAGGTTATAAAACCTTAGATTGTAAATGAAAGAAGTATTAAACATATCAAAACACAATTTTAACACATGAAATTGGATTTCAAAGATATCATAAGTGTTTTTATTCAGTTAATAGCGTAAAGAACAAGTTGCAAACATTTAGCTAAGTAATACGCTTGTTTTCCATAGTTAAGATACTTTTAAACTATTATTCTACAGAACATTCACTTTCTTATAGTTTCCTAGGTTATAAAACCTTAGATTGTAAATGAAAGAAGTATTAAACATATCAAAACAATATTTTAACACATGAAATTGTTTTTCAAAGATATCATAAGTGTTTCAATCAATGAATAGACCTTAGATTGTAAAAGAAGTATTAAACATATCAAAATACAATTTTAATACATGAAATTGGATTTTCAACGATATCATAAGTGTTTTTATTCAGTTAATAGCGTAAAGAACAAGTTGCAAACATTTAGCTAAGTAATACGCTTGTTTTCCATAGTTAAGATACTTTTAAACTATTATTATACAGAACATTCACTTTCTTATAGTTTCCTAGGTTATAAAACCTTAGATTGTAAATGAAAGAAGTATTAAAGAAATCAAAACACAATTTTAACACATGAAATTGTTTTTCAAAGATATCATAAGTGTTTCAATCAATGAATAGACCTTAGATTGTAAAAGAAGTATTAAACATATCAAAATACAATTTGAACACATGAAATGGTTTTTCAAAGGTATCATAAGTGTTTCAATCAAGTAATAGACCTTAGATTGTAAAAAATATATGAAAACACAATTTTAACACGTGAAATTGTTTTTCGAATATATTCATGAGTGTTTCAATCAATTCATACACTAAGATTGTAAAAGAAATATTAAACATATCAAAACACAATTTTAACACATGAAATTGTTTTTCAAAGATATCATAAGTGTTTCAATCAATGAATAGACCTTAGATTGTAAAAGAAGTATTAAACATATCAAAATACAATTTTAACACATGAAATTGGATTTCAACGATATCATAAGTGTTTTTATTCAGTTAATAGCGTAAAGAACAAGTTGCAAACATTTAGCTAAGTAATACGCTTGTTTTCCATAGTTAAGATACTTTTAAACTATTATTATACAGAACATTCACTTTCTTATAGTTTCCTAGGTTATAAAACCTTAGATTGTAAATGAAAGAAGTATTAAACATCTCAAAACACAATTTTAACACATGAAATTGTTTTTCAAAGATATCATAAGTGTTTCAATCAATGAATAGACCTTAGATTGTAAAAGAAGTATTAAACATATCAAAATACAATTTGAACACATGAAATGGTTTTTCAAAGGTATCATAAGTGTTTCAATCAAGTAATAGACCTTAGATTGTAAAAAATATATGAAAACACAATTTTAACACGTGAAATTGTTTTTCGAATATATTCATGAGTGTTTCAATCAATTCATACACTAAGATTGTAAAAGAAATATTAAACATATCAAAACACAATTTTAACACATGAAATTGGTTTTCAAAGATATCATAAGTGTTTTCATTCAGTTAATAGCGAAAAGAACAAGTTGCAAACATTTAGCTAAGTAATACGCTTGTTCTCCATAGTTAAGATACTTTTAAACTATTATTATACAGAACATTCACTTTCTTATAGTTTCCTAGGTTATAAAACCTTAGATTGTAAATGAAAGAAGTATTAAACATATCAAAACACAATTTTAACACATGAAATTGGATTTCAAAGATATCATAAGTGTTTTTATTCAGTTAATAGCGTAAAGAACAAGTTGCAAACATTTAGCTAAGTAATACACTTGTTTTCCATAGTTAAGATACTTTTAAACTATTATTATACAGAACATTCACTTTCTTATAGTTTCCTAGGTTATAAAACCTTAGATTGTAAATGAAAGAAGTATTAAAGAAATCAAAACACAATTTTAACACATGAAATTGTTTTTCAAAGATATCATAAGTGTTTCAATCAATGAATAGACCTTAGATTGTAAAAGAAGTATTAAACATATCAAAATACAATTTGAACACATGAAATGGTTTTTCAAAGGTATCATAAGTGTTTCAATCAATGAATAGACCTTAGATTGTAAAAGAAGTATTAAACATATCAAAATACAATTTTAACACATGAAATTGGATTTCAAAGATATCATAAGTGTTTTTATTCAGTCAATAGTGAAAAGAACAAGTTGCAAACATTTAGCTAAGTAATACGCTTGTTTTCCATAGTTAAGATTCTTTTAAACTATTATTCTACAGAACATTCACTTTCTTATAGTTTCCTAGGTTATAAAACCTTAGATTGTAAATGAAAGAAGTATTAAACATATCAAAACACAATTTTAACACATGAAATTGGATTTCAAAGATATCATAAGTGTTTTTATTCAGTTAATAGCGTAAAGAACAAGTTGCAAACATTTAGCTAAGTAATACGCTTGTTTTCCATAGTTAAGATACTTTTAAACTATTATTCTACAGAACATTCACTTTCTTATAGTTTCCTAGGTTATAAAACCTTAGATTGTAAATGAAAGAAGTATTAAACATATCAAAACACAATTTTAACACATGAAATTGTTTTTCAAAGATATCATAAGTGTTTCAATCAATGAATAGACCTTAGATTGTAAAAGAAGTATTAAACATATCAAAATACAATTTTAACACATGAAATTGGATTTCAACGATATCATAAGTGTTTTTATTCAGTTAATAGCGTAAAGAACAAGTTGCAAACATTTAGCTAAGTAATACGCTTGTTTTCCATAGTTAAGATACTTTTAAACTATTATTATACAGAACATTCACTTTCTTATAGTTTCCTAGGTTATAAAACCTTAGATTGTAAATGAAAGAAGTATTAAACATATCAAAACAATATTTTAACACATGAAATTGTTTTTCAAAGATATCATAAGTGTTTCAATCAATGAATAGACCTTAGATTGTAAAAGAAGTATTAAACATATCAAAATACAATTTTAACACATGAAATTGGATTTCAAAGATATCATAAGTGTTTTTATTCAGTCAATAGTGAAAAGAACAAGTTGCAAACATTTAGCTAAGTAATACGCTTGTTTTCCATAGTTAAGATACTTTTAAACTATTATTATACAGAACATTCACTTTCTTATAGTTTCCTAGGTTATAAAACCTTAGATTGTAAATGAAAGAAGTATTAAAGAAATCAAAACACAATTTTAACACATGAAATTGTTTTTCAAAGATATCATAAGTGTTTCAATCAATGAATAGACCTTAGATTGTAAAAGAAGTATTAAACATATCAAAATACAATTTGAACACATGAAATGGTTTTTCAAAGGTATCATAAGTGTTTCAATCAAGTAATAGACCTTAGATTGTAAAAAATATATGAAAACACAATTTTAACACGTGAAATTGTTTTTCGAATATATTCATGAGTGTTTCAATCAATTCATACACTAAGATTGTAAAAGAAATATTAAACATATCAAAACACAATTTTAACACATGAAATTGGTTTTCAAAGATATCATAAGTGTTTTCATTCAGTTAATAGCGAAAAGAACAAGTTGCAAACATTTAGCTAAGTAATACGCTTGTTCTCCATAGTTAAGATACTTTTAAACTATTATTATACAGAACATTCACTTTCTTATAGTTTCCTAGGTTATAAAACCTTAGATTGTAAATGAAAGAAGTATTAAACATATCAAAACACAATTTTAACACATGAAATTGGATTTCAAAGATATCATAAGTGTTTTTATTCAGTTAATAGCGTAAAGAACAAGTTGCAAACATTTAGCTAAGTAATACGCTTGTTTTCCATAGTTAAGATACTTTTAAACTATTATTATACAGAACATTCACTTTCTTATAGTTTCCTAGGTTATAAAACCTTAGATTGTAAATGAAAGAAGTATTAAAGAAATCAAAACACAATTTTAACACATGAAATTGTTTTTCAAAGATATCATAAGTGTTTCAATCAATGAATAGACCTTAGATTGTAAAAGAAGTATTAAACATATCAAAATACAATTTGAACACATGAAATGGTTTTTCAAAGGTATCATAAGTGTTTCAATCAATGAATAGACCTTAGATTGTAAAAGAAGTATTAAACATATCAAAATACAATTTTAACACATGAAATTGGATTTCAAAGATATCATAAGTGTTTTTATTCAGTCAATAGTGAAAAGAACAAGTTGCAAACATTTAGCTAAGTAATACGCTTGTTTTCCATAGTTAAGATTCTTTTAAACTATTATTCTACAGAACATTCACTTTCTTATAGTTTCCTAGGTTATAAAACCTTAGATTGTAAATGAAAGAAGTATTAAACATATCAAAACACAATTTTAACACATGAAATTGTTTTTCAAAGATATCATAAGTGTTTCAATCAATGAATAGACCTTAGATTGTAAAAGAAGTATTAAACATATCAAAATACAATTTTAACACATGAAATTGGATTTCAACGATATCATAAGTGTTTTTATTCAGTTAATAGCGTAAAGAACAAGTTGCAAACATTTAGCTAAGTAATACGCTTGTTTTCCATAGTTAAGATACTTTTAAACTATTATTATACAGAACATTCACTTTCTTATAGTTTCCTAGGTTATAAAACCTTAGATTGTAAATGAAAGAAGTATTTAAACATATCAAAACACAATTTTAACACATGAAATTGGATTTCAAAGATATCATAAGTGTTTTTATTCAGTTAATAGCGTAAAGAACAAGTTGCAAACATTTAGCTAAGTAATACGCTTGTTTTCCATAGTTAAGATACTTTTAAACTATTATTATACAGAACATTCACTTTCTTATAGTTTCCTAGGTTATAAAACCTTAGATTGTAAATGAAAGAAGTATTAAAGAAATCAAAACACAATTTTAACACATTAAATTGTTTTTCAAAGATATCATAAGTGTTTCAATCAATGAATAGACCTTAGATTGTAAAAGAAGTATTAAACATATCAAAATACAATTTGAACACATGAAATGGTTTTTCAAAGGTATCATAAGTGTTTCAATCAATGAATAGACCTTAGATTGTAAAAGAAGTATTAAACATATCAAAATACAATTTTAACACATGAAATTGGATTTCAAAGATATCATAAGTGTTTTTATTCAGTCAATAGTGAAAAGAACAAGTTGCAAACATTTAGCTAAGTAATACGCTTGTTTTCCATAGTTAAGATACTTTTAAACTATTATTCTACAGAACATTCACTTTCTTATAGTTTCCTAGGTTATAAAACCTTAGATTGTAAATGAAAGAAGTATTAAACATATCAAAACACAATTTTAACACATGAAATTGGATTTCAAAGATATCATAAGTGTTTTTATTCAGTTAATAGCGTAAAGAACAAGTTGCAAACATTTAGCTAAGTAATACGCTTGTTTTCCATAGTTAAGATACTTTTAAACTATTATTCTACAGAACATTCACTTTCTTATAGTTTCCTAGGTTATAAAACCTTAGATTGTAAATGAAAGAAGTATTAAACATATCAAAACAATATTTTAACACATGAAATTGTTTTTCAAAGATATCATAAGTGTTTCAATCAATGAATAGACCTTAGATTGTAAAAGAAGTATTAAACATATCAAAATACAATTTGAACACATGAAATGGTTTTTCAAAGGTATCATAAGTGTTTCAATCAATGAATAGACCTTAGATTGTAAAAGAAGTATTAAACATATCAAAATACAATTTTAACACATGAAATTGGATTTCAAAGATATCATAAGTGTTTTTATTCAGTCAATAGTGAAAAGAACAAGTTGCAAACATTTAGCTAAGTAATACGCTTGTTTTCCATAGTTAAGATACTTTTAAACTATTATTCTACAGAACATTCACTTTCTTATAGTTTCCTAGGTTATAAAACCTTAGATTGTAAATGAAAGAAGTATTAAACATATCAAAACACAATTTTAACACATGAAATTGTTTTTCAAAGATATCATAAGTGTTTCAATCAATGAATAGACCTTAGATTGTAAAAGAAGTATTAAACATATCAAAATACAATTTTAACACATGAAATTGGATTTCAACGATATCATAAGTGTTTTTATTCAGTTAATAGCGTAAAGAACAAGTTGCAAACATTTAGCTAAGTAATACGCTTGTTTTCCATAGTTAAGATACTTTTAAACTATTATTATACAGAACATTCACTTTCTTATAGTTTCCTAGGTTATAAAACCTTAGATTGTAAATGAAAGAAGTATTAAACATCTCAAAACACAATTTTAACACATGAAATTGTTTTTCAAAGATATCATAAGTGTTTCAATCAATGAATAGACCTTAGATTGTAAAAGAAGTATTAAACATATCAAAATACAATTTGAACACATGAAATGGTTTTTCAAAGGTATCATAAGTGTTTCAATCAAGTAATAGACCTTAGATTGTAAAAAATATATGAAAACACAATTTTAACACGTGAAATTGTTTTTCGAATATATTCATGAGTGTTTCAATCAATTCATACACTAAGATTGTAAAAGAAATATTAAACATATCAAAACACAATTTTAACACATGAAATTGGTTTTCAAAGATATCATAAGTGTTTTCATTCAGTTAATAGCGAAAAGAACAAGTTGCAAACATTTAGCTAAGTAATACGCTTGTTCTCCATAGTTAAGATACTTTTAAACTATTATTATACAGAACATTCACTTTCTTATAGTTTCCTAGGTTATAAAACCTTAGATTGTAAATGAAAGAAGTATTAAACATATCAAAACACAATTTTAACACATGAAATTGGATTTCAAAGACATCATAAGTGTTTTTATTCAGTTAATAGCGTAAAGAACAAGTTGCAAACATTTAGCTAAGTAATACGCTTGTTTTCCATAGTTAAGATACTTTTAAACTATTATTATACAGAACATTCACTTTCTTATAGTTTCCTAGGTTATAAAACCTTAGATTGTAAATGAAAGAAGTATTAAAGAAATCAAAACACAATTTTAACACATGAAATTGTTTTTCAAAGATATCATAAGTGTTTCAATCAATGAATAGACCTTAGATTGTAAAAGAAGTATTAAACATATCAAAATACAATTTGAACACATGAAATGGTTTTTCAAAGGTATCATAAGTGTTTCAATCAATGAATAGACCTTAGATTGTAAAAGAAGTATTAAACATATCAAAATACAATTTTAACACATGAAATTGGATTTCAAAGATATCATAAGTGTTTTTATTCAGTCAATAGTGAAAAGAACAAGTTGCAAACATTTAGATAAGTAATACGCTTGTTTTCCATAGTTAAGATTCTTTTAAACTATTATTCTACAGAACATTCACTTTCTTATAGTTTCCTAGGTTATAAAACCTTAGATTGTAAATGAAAGAAGTATTAAACATATCAAAACACAATTTTAACACATGAAATTGGATTTCAAAGATATCATAAGTGTTTTTATTCAGTTAATAGCGTAAAGAACAAGTTGCAAACATTTAGCTAAGTAATACGCTTGTTTTCCATAGTTAAGATACTTTTAAACTATTATTCTACAGAACATTCACTTTCTTATAGTTTCCTAGGTTATAAAACCTTAGATTGTAAATGAAAGAAGTATTAAACATATCAAAACAATATTTTAACACATGAAATTGTTTTTCAAAGATATCATAAGTGTTTCAATCAATGAATAGACCTTAGATTGTAAAAGAAGTATTAAACATATCAAAACACAATTTTAACACATGAAATTGGATTTCAAAGATATCATAAGTGTTTTTATTCAGTCAATAGTGAAAAGAACAAGTTGCAAACATTTAGCTAAGTAATACGCTTGTTTTCCATAGTTAAGATACTTTTAAACTATTATTCTACAGAACATTCACTTTCTTATAGTTTCCTAGGTTATAAAACCTTAGATTGTAAATGAAAGAAGTATTAAACATATCAAAACACAATTTTAACACATGAAATTGTTTTTCAAAGATATCATAAGTGTTTCAATCAATGAATAGACCTTAGATTGTAAAAGAAGTATTAAACATATCAAAATACAATTTTAACACATGAAATTGGATTTCAACGATATCATAAGTGTTTTTATTCAGTTAATAGCGTAAAGAACAAGTTGCAAACATTTAGCTAAGTAATACGCTTGTTTTCCATAGTTAAGATACTTTTAAACTATTATTATACAGAACATTCACTTTCTTATAGTTTCCTAGGTTATAAAACCTTAGATTGTAAATGAAAGAAGTATTTAAACATATCAAAACACAATTTTAACACATGAAATTGGATTTCAAAGATATCATAAGTGTTTTTATTCAGTTAATAGCGTAAAGAACAAGTTGCAAACATTTAGCTAAGTAATACGCTTGTTTTCCATAGTTAAGATACTTTTAAACTATTATTATACAGAACATTCACTTTCTTATAGTTTCCTAGGTTATAAAACCTTAGATTGTAAATGAAAGAAGTATTAAAGAAATCAAAACACAATTTTAACACATGAAATTGTTTTTCAAAGATATCATAAGTGTTTCAATCAATGAATAGACCTTAGATTGTAAAAGAAGTATTAAACATATCAAAATACAATTTTAACACATGAAATGGTTTTTCAAAGGTATCATAAGTGTTTCAATCAATGAATAGACCTTAGATTGTAAAAGAAGTATTAAACATATCAAAATACAATTTTAACACATGAAATTGGATTTCAAAGATATCATAAGTGTTTTTATTCAGTCAATAGTGAAAAGAACAAGTTGCAAACATTTAGCTAAGTAATACGCTTGTTTTCCATAGTTAAGATACTTTTAAACTATTATTCTACAGAACATTCACTTTCTTATAGTTTCCTAGGTTATAAAACCTTAGATTGTAAATGAAAGAAGTATTAAACATATCAAAACAATATTTTAACACATGAAATTGTTTTTCAAAGATATCATAAGTGTTTCAATCAATGAATAGACCTTAGATTGTAAAAGAAGTATTAAACATATCAAAATACAATTTGAACACATGAAATGGTTTTTCAAAGGTATCATAAGTGTTTCAATCAATGAATAGACCTTAGATTGTAAAAGAAGTATTAAACATATCAAAATACAATTTTAACACATGAAATTGGATTTCAAAGATATCATAAGTGTTTTTATTCAGTCAATAGTGAAAAGAACAAGTTGCAAACATTTAGCTAAGTAATACGCTTGTTTTCCATAGTTAAGATACTTTTAAACTATTATTCTACAGAACATTCACTTTCTTATAGTTTCCTAGGTTATAAAACCTTAGATTGTAAATGAAAGAAGTATTAAACATATCAAAACACAATTTTAACACATGAAATTGTTTTTCAAAGATATCATAAGTGTTTCAATCAATGAATAGACCTTAGATTGTAAAAGAAGTATTAAACATATCAAAATACAATTTAAACACATGAAATTGGATTTCAACGATATCATGTGTTTTTATTCAGTTAATAGCGTAAATAACAAGTTGCAAACATTTAGCTAAGTAATACGCTTGTTTTCCATAGTTAAGATACTTTTAAACTATTATTATACAGAACATTCACTTTCTTATAGTTTCCTAGGTTATAAAACCTTAGATTGTAAATGAAAGAAGTATTAAACATCTCAAAACACAATTTTAACACATGAAATTGTTTTTCAAAGATATCATAAGTGTTTCAATCAATGAATAGACCTTAGATTGTAAAAGAAGTATTAAACATATCAAAATACAATTTTAACACATGAAATTGGATTTCAACGATATCATAAGTGTTTTTATTCAGTTAATAGCGTAAAGAACAAGTTGCAAACATTTAGCTAAGTAATACGCTTGTTTTCCATAGTTAAGATACTTTTAAACTATTATTATTATACAGAACATTCACTTTCTTATAGTTTCCTAGGTTATAAAACCTTAGATTGTAAATGAAAGAAGTATTTAAACATATCAAAACACAATTTTAACACATGAAATTGGATTTCAAAGATATCATAAGTGTTTTTATTCAGTTAATAGCGTAAAGAACAAGTTGCAAACATTTAGCTAAGTAATACGCTTGTTTTCCATAGTTAAGATACTTTTAAACTATTATTATACAGAACATTCACTTTCTTATAGTTTCCTAGGTTATAAAACCTTAGATTGTAAATGAAAGAAGTATTAAAGAAATCAAAACACAATTTTAACACATGAAATTGTTTTTCAAAGATATCATAAGTGTTTCAATCAATGAATAGACCTTAGATTGTAAAAGAAGTATTAAACATATCAAAATACAATTTGAACACATGAAATGGTTTTTCAAAGGTATCATAAGTGTTTCAATCAATGAATAGACCTTAGATTGTAAAAGAAGTATTAAACATATCAAAATACAATTTTAACACATGAAATTGGATTTCAAAGATATCATAAGTGTTTTTATTCAGTCAATAGTGAAAAGAACAAGTTGCAAACATTTAGCTAAGTAATACGCTTGTTTTCCATAGTTAAGATTCTTTTAAACTATTATTCTACAGAACATTCACTTTCTTATAGTTTCCTAGGTTATAAAACCTTAGATTGTAAATGAAAGAAGTATTAAACATATCAAAACACAATTTTAACACATGAAATTGGATTTCAAAGATATCATAAGTGTTTTTATTCAGTTAATAGCGTAAAGAACAAGTTGCAAACATTTAGCTAAGTAATACGCTTGTTTTCCATAGTTAAGATACTTTTAAACTATTATTCTACAGAACATTCACTTTCTTATAGTTTCCTAGGTTATAAAACCTTAGATTGTAAATGAAAGAAGTATTAAACATATCAAAACAATATTTTAACACATGAAATTGTTTTTCAAAGATATCATAAGTGTTTCAATCAATGAATAGACCTTAGATTGTAAAAGAAGTATTAAACATATCAAAATACAATTTTAACACATGAAATTGGATTTCAACGATATCATAAGTGTTTTTATTCAGTTAATAGCGTAAAGAACAAGTTGCAAACATTTAGCTAAGTAATACGCTTGTTTTCCATAGTTAAGATACTTTTAAACTATTATTATACAGAACATTCACTTTCTTATAGTTTCCTAGGTTATAAAACCTTAGATTGTAAATGAAAGAAGTATTAAACATCTCAAAACACAATTTTAACACATGAAATTGTTTTTCAAAGATATCATAAGTGTTTCAATCAATGAATAGACCTTAGATTGTAAAAGAAGTATTAAACATATCAAAATACAATTTGAACACATGAAATGGTTTTTCAAAGGTATCATAAGTGTTTCAATCAAGTAATAGACCTTAGATTGTAAAAAATATATGAAAACACAATTTTAACACGTGAAATTGTTTTTCGAATATATTCATGAGTGTTTCAATCAATTCATACACTAAGATTGTAAAAGAAATATTAAACATATCAAAACACAATTTTAACACATGAAATTGGTTTTCAAAGATATCATAAGTGTTTTCATTCAGTTAATAGCGAAAAGAACAAGTTGCAAACATTTAGCTAAGTAATACGCTTGTTCTCCATAGTTAAGATACTTTTAAACTATTATTATACAGAACATTCACTTTCTTATAGTTTCCTAGGTTATAAAACCTTAGATTGTAAATGAAAGAAGTATTAAACATATCAAAACACAATTTTAACACATGAAATTGGATTTCAAAGATATCATAAGTGTTTTTATTCAGTTAATAGCGTAAAGAACAAGTTGCAAACATTTAGCTAAGTAATACGCTTGTTTTCCATAGTTAAGATACTTTTAAACTATTATTATACAGAACATTCACTTTCTTATAGTTTCCTAGGTTATAAAACCTTAGATTGTAAATGAAAGAAGTATTAAAGAAATCAAAACACAATTTTAACACATGAAATTGTTTTTCAAAGATATCATAAGTGTTTCAATCAATGAATAGACCTTAGATTGTAAAAGAAGTATTAAACATATCAAAATACAATTTGAACACATGAAATGGTTTTTCAAAGGTATCATAAGTGTTTCAATCAATGAATAGACCTTAGATTGTAAAAGAAGTATTAAACATATCAAAATACAATTTTAACACATGAAATTGGATTTCAAAGATATCATAAGTGTTTTTATTCAGTCAATAGTGAAAAGAACAAGTTGCAAACATTTAGCTAAGTAATACGCTTGTTTTCCATAGTTAAGATTCTTTTAAACTATTATTCTACAGAACATTCACTTTCTTATAGTTTCCTAGGTTATAAAACCTTAGATTGTAAATGAAAGAAGTATTAAACATATCAAAACACAATTTTAACACATGAAATTGTTTTTCAAAGATATCATAAGTGTTTCAATCAATGAATAGACCTTAGATTGTAAAAGAAGTATTAAACATATCAAAATACAATTTTAACACATGAAATTGGATTTCAACGATATCATAAGTGTTTTTATTCAGTTAATAGCGTAAAGAACAAGTTGCAAACATTTAGCTAAGTAATACGCTTGTTTTCCATAGTTAAGATACTTTTAAACTATTATTATACAGAACATTCACTTTCTTATAGTTTCCTAGGTTATAAAACCTTAGATTGTAAATGAAAGAAGTATTAAACATCTCAAAACACAATTTTAACACATGAAATTGTTTTTCAAAGATATCATAAGTGTTTCAATCAATGAATAGACCTTAGATTGTAAAAGAAGTATTAAACATATCAAAATACAATTTGAACACATGAAATGGTTTTTCAAAGGTATCATAAGTGTTTCAATCAAGTAATAGACCTTAGATTGTAAAAAATATATGAAAACACAATTTTAACACGTGAAATTGTTTTTCGAATATATTCATGAGTGTTTCAATCAATTCATACACTAAGATTGTAAAAGAAATATTAAACATATCAAAACACAATTTTAACACATGAAATTGGTTTTCAAAGATATCATAAGTGTTTTCATTCAGTTAATAGCGAAAAGAACAAGTTGCAAACATTTAGCTAAGTAATACGCTTGTTCTCCATAGTTAAGATACTTTTAAACTATTATTATACAGAACATTCACTTTCTTATAGTTTCCTAGGTTATAAAACCTTAGATTGTAAATGAAAGAAGTATTAAACATATCAAAACACAATTTTAACACATGAAATTGGATTTCAAAGATATCATAAGTGTTTTTATTCAGTTAATAGCGTAAAGAACAAGTTGCAAACATTTAGCTAAGTAATACGCTTGTTTTCCATAGTTAAGATACTTTTAAACTATTATTATACAGAACATTCACTTTCTTATAGTTTCCTAGGTTATAAAACCTTAGATTGTAAATGAAAGAAGTATTAAAGAAATCAAAACACAATTTTAACACATGAAATTGTTTTTCAAAGATATCATAAGTGTTTCAATCAATGAATAGACCTTAGATTGTAAAAGAAGTATTAAACATATCAAAATACAATTTGAACACATGAAATGGTTTTTCAAAGGTATCATAAGTGTTTCAATCAATGAATAGACCTTAGATTGTAAAAGAAGTATTAAACATATCAAAATACAATTTTAACACATGAAATTGGATTTCAAAGATATCATAAGTGTTTTTATTCAGTCAATAGTGAAAAGAACAAGTTGCAAACATTTAGATAAGTAATACGCTTGTTTTCCATAGTTAAGATTCTTTTAAACTATTATTCTACAGAACATTCACTTTCTTATAGTTTCCTAGGTTATAAAACCTTAGATTGTAAATGAAAGAAGTATTAAACATATCAAAACACAATTTTAACACATGAAATTGGATTTCAAAGATATCATAAGTGTTTTTATTCAGTTAATAGCGTAAAGAACAAGTTGCAAACATTTAGCTAAGTAATACGCTTGTTTTCCATAGTTAAGATACTTTTAAACTATTATTCTACAGAACATTCACTTTCTTATAGTTTCCTAGGTTATAAAACCTTAGATTGTAAATGAAAGAAGTATTAAACATATCAAAACAATATTTTAACACATGAAATTGTTTTTCAAAGATATCATAAGTGTTTCAATCAATGAATAGACCTTAGATTGTAAAAGAAGTATTAAACATATCAAAACACAATTTTAACACATGAAATTGGATTTCAAAGATATCATAAGTGTTTTTATTCAGTCAATAGTGAAAAGAACAAGTTGCAAACATTTAGCTAAGTAATACGCTTGTTTTCCATAGTTAAGATACTTTTAAACTATTATTCTACAGAACATTCACTTTCTTATAGTTTCCTAGGTTATAAAACCTTAGATTGTAAATGAAAGAAGTATTAAACATATCAAAACACAATTTTAACACATGAAATTGTTTTTCAAAGATATCATAAGTGTTTCAATCAATGAATAGACCTTAGATTGTAAAAGAAGTATTAAACATATCAAAATACAATTTTAACACATGAAATTGGATTTCAACGATATCATAAGTGTTTTTATTCAGTTAATAGCGTAAAGAACAAGTTGCAAACATTTAGCTAAGTAATACGCTTGTTTTCCATAGTTAAGATACTTTTAAACTATTATTATACAGAACATTCACTTTCTTATAGTTTCCTAGGTTATAAAACCTTAGATTGTAAATGAAAGAAGTATTTAAACATATCAAAACACAATTTTAACACATGAAATTGGATTTCAAAGATATCATAAGTGTTTTTATTCAGTTAATAGCGTAAAGAACAAGTTGCAAACATTTAGCTAAGTAATACGCTTGTTTTCCATAGTTAAGATACTTTTAAACTATTATTATACAGAACATTCACTTTCTTATAGTTTCCTAGGTTATAAAACCTTAGATTGTAAATGAAAGAAGTATTAAAGAAATCAAAACACAATTTTAACACATGAAATTGTTTTTCAAAGATATCATAAGTGTTTCAATCAATGAATAGACCTTAGATTGTAAAAGAAGTATTAAACATATCAAAATACAATTTTAACACATGAAATGGTTTTTCAAAGGTATCATAAGTGTTTCAATCAATGAATAGACCTTAGATTGTAAAAGAAGTATTAAACATATCAAAATACAATTTTAACACATGAAATTGGATTTCAAAGATATCATAAGTGTTTTTATTCAGTCAATAGTGAAAAGAACAAGTTGCAAACATTTAGCTAAGTAATACGCTTGTTTTCCATAGTTAAGATACTTTTAAACTATTATTCTACAGAACATTCACTTTCTTATAGTTTCCTAGGTTATAAAACCTTAGATTGTAAATGAAAGAAGTATTAAACATATCAAAACAATATTTTAACACATGAAATTGTTTTTCAAAGATATCATAAGTGTTTCAATCAATGAATAGACCTTAGATTGTAAAAGAAGTATTAAACATATCAAAATACAATTTTAACACATGAAATTGGATTTCAAAGATATCATAAGTGTTTTTATTCAGTCAATAGTGAAAAGAACAAGTTGCAAACATTTAGCTAAGTAATACGCTTGTTTTCCATAGTTAAGATACTTTTAAACTATTATTCTACAGAACATTCACTTTCTTATAGTTTCCTAGGTTATAAAACCTTAGATTGTAAATGAAAGAAGTATTAAACATATCAAAACACAATTTTAACACATGAAATTGGTTTTCAAAGATATCATAAGTGTTTTCATTCAGTTAATAGCGAAAATAACAAGTTGCAAACATTTAGCTAAGTAATACGCTTGTTCTCCATAGTTAAGATACTTTTAAACTATTATTATACAGAACATTCACTTTCTTATAGTTTCCTAGGTTATAAAACCTTAGATTGTAAATGAAAGAAGTATTAAACATATCAAAACACAATTTTAACACATGAAATTGGATTTCAAAGATATCATAAGTGTTTTTATTCAGTTAATAGCGTAAAGAACAAGTTGCAAACATTTAGCTAAGTAATACGCTTGTTTTCCATAGTTAAGATACTTTTAAACTATTATTATACAGAACATTCACTTTCTTATAGTTTCCTAGGTTATAAAACCTTAGATTGTAAATGAAAGAAGTATTAAAGAAATCAAAACACAATTTTAACACATGAAATTGTTTTTCAAAGATATCATAAGTGTTTCAATCAATGAATAGACCTTAGATTGTAAAAGAAGTATTAAACATATCAAAATACAATTTGAACACATGAAATGGTTTTTCAAAGGTATCATAAGTGTTTCAATCAATGAATAGACCTTAGATTGTAAAAGAAGTATTAAACATATCAAAATACAATTTTAACACATGAAATTGGATTTCAAAGATATCATAAGTGTTTTTATTCAGTCAATAGTGAAAAGAACAAGTTGCAAACATTTAGCTAAGTAATACGCTTGTTTTCCATAGTTAAGATACTTTTAAACTATTATTATACAGAACATTCACTTTCTTATAGTTTCCTAGGTTATAAAACCTTAGATTGTAAATGAAAGAAGTATTAAAGAAATCAAAACACAATTTTAACACATGAAATTGTTTTTCAAAGATATCATAAGTGTTTCAATCAATGAATAGACCTTAGATTGTAAAAGAAGTATTAAACATATCAAAATACAATTTGAACACATGAAATGGTTTTTCAAAGGTATCATAAGTGTTTCAATCAATGAATAGACCTTAGATTGTAAAAGAAGTATTAAACATATCAAAATACAATTTTAACACATGAAATTGGATTTCAAAGATATCATAAGTGTTTTTATTCAGTCAATAGTGAAAAGAACAAGTTGCAAACATTTAGCTAAGTAATACGCTTGTTTTCCATAGTTAAGATACTTTTAAACTATTATTCTACAGAACATTCACTTTCTTATAGTTTCCTAGGTTATAAAACCTTAGATTGTAAATGAAAGAAGTATTAAACATATCAAAACACAATATTAACACATGAAATTGTTTTTCAAAGATATCATAAGTGTTTCAATTAATGAATAGACCTTAGATTGTAAAAGAAGTATTAAACATATCAAAATACAATTTTAACACATGAAATTGGATTTCAAAGATATCATAAGTGTTTTTATTCAGTTAATAGCGTAAAGAACAAGTTGCAAACATTTAGCTAAGTAATACGCTTGTTTTCCATAGTTAAGATACTTTTAAACTATTATTCTACAGAACATTCACTTTCTTATAGTTTCCTAGGTTATAAAACCTTAGATTGTAAATGAAAGAAGTATTAAAGAAATCAAAACACAATTTTAACACATGAAATTGTTTTTCAAAGATATCATAAGTGTTTCAATCAATGAATAGACCTTAGATTGTAAAAGAAGTATTAAACATATGAAAATACAATTTGAACACATGAAATGGTTTTTCAAAGGTATCATAAGTGTTTCAATCAAGTAATAGACCTTAGATTGTAAAAAATATATGAAAACACAATTTTAACACGTGAAATTGTTTTTCGAATATATTCATGAGTGTTTCAATCAATTCATACACTAAGATTGTAAAAGAAATATTAAACATATCAAAACACAATTTTAACACATGAAATTGTTTTTCAAAGATATCATAAGTGTTTCAATCAATGAATAGACCTTAGATTGTAAAAGAAGTATTAAACATATCAAAATACAATTTTAACACATGAAATTGGATTTCAACGATATCATAAGTGTTTTTATTCATTTAATAGCGTAAAGAACAAGTTGCAAACATTTAGCTAAGTAATACGCTTGTTTTCCATAGTTAAGATACTTTTAAACTATTATTATACAGAACATTCACTTTCTTATAGTTTCCTAGGTTATAAAACCTTAGATTGTAAATGAAAGAAGTATTAAACATCTCAAAACACAATTTTAACACATGAAATTGTTTTTCAAAGATATCATAAGTGTTTCAATCAATGAATAGACCTTAGATTGTAAAAGAAGTATTAAACATATCAAAATACAATTTGAACACATGAAATGGTTTTTCAAAGGTATCATAAGTGTTTCAATCAAGTAATAGACCTTAGATTGTAAAAAATATATGAAAACACAATTTTAACACGTGAAATTGTTTTTCGAATATATTCATGAGTGTTTCAATCAATTCATACACTAAGACTGTAAAAGAAATATTAAACATATCAAAACACAATTTTAACACATGAAATTGGTTTTCAAAGATATCATAAGTGTTTTCATTCAGTTAATAGCGAAAAGAACAAGTTGCAAACATTTAGCTAAGTAATACGCTTGTTCTCCATAGTTAAGATACTTTTAAACTATTATTATACAGAACATTCACTTTCTTATAGTTTCCTAGGTTATAAAACCTTAGATTGTAAATGAAAGAAGTATTAAACATATCAAAACACAATTTTAACACATGAAATTGTTTTTCAAAGATATCATAAGTGTTTCAATCAATGAATAGACCTTAGATTGTAAAAGAAGTATTAAACATATCAAAATACAATTTTAACACATGAAATTGGATTTCAACGATATCATAAGTGTTTTTATTCAGTTAATAGCGCAAAGAACAAGTTGCAAACATTTAGCTAAGTAATACGCTTGTTTTCCATAGTTAAGATACTTTTAAACTATTATTATACAGAACATTCACTTTCTTATAGTTTCCTAGGTTATAAAACCTTAGATTGTAAATGAAAGAAGTATTTAAACATATCAAAACACAATTTTAACACATGAAATTGGATTTCAAAGATATCATAAGTGTTTTTATTCAGTTAATAGCGTAAAGAACAAGTTGCAAACATTTAGTTAAGTAATACGCTTGTTTTCCATAGTTAAGATACTTTTAAACTATTATTATACAGAACATTCACTTTCTTATAGTTTCCTAGGTTATAAAACCTTAGATTGTAAATGAAAGAAGTATTAAAGAAATCAAAACACAATTTTAACACATGAAATTGTTTTTCAAAGATATCATAAGTGTTTCAATCAATGAATAGACCTTAGATTGTAAAAGAAGTATTAAACATATCAAAATACAATTTGAACACATGAAATGGTTTTTCAAAGGTATCATAAGTGTTTCAATCAATGAATAGACCTTAGATTGTAAAAGAAGTATTAAACATATCAAAATACAATTTTAACACATGAAATTGGATTTCAAAGATATCATAAGTGTTTTTATTCAGTCAATAGTGAAAAGAACAAGGTGCAAACATTTAGCTAAGTAATACGCTTGTTTTCCATAGTTAAGATACTTTTAAACTATTATTATACAGAACATTCACTTTCTTATAGTTTCCTAGGTTATAAAACCTTAGATTGTAAATGAAAGAAGTATTTAAACATATCAAAACACAATTTTAACACATGAAATTGGATTTCAAAGATATCATAAGTGTTTTTATTCAGTTAATAGCGTAAAGAACAAGTTGCAAACATTTAGCTAAGTAATACGCTTGTTTTCCATAGTTAAGATACTTTTAAACTATTATTATACAGAACATTCACTTTCTTATAGTTTCCTAGGTTATAAAACCTTAGATTGTAAATGAAAGAAGTATTAAAGAAATCAAAACACAATTTTAACACATGAAATTGTTTTTCAAAGATATCATAAGTGTTTCAATCAATGAATAGACCTTAGATTGTAAAAGAAGTATTAAACATATCAAAATACAATTTTAACACATGAAATGGTTTTTCAAAGGTATCATAAGTGTTTCAATCAATGAATAGACCTTAGATTGTAAAAGAAGTATTAAACATATCAAAATACAATTTTAACACATGAAATTGGATTTCAAAGATATCATAAGTGTTTTTATTCAGTCAATAGTGAAAAGAACAAGTTGCAAACATTTAGCTAAGTAATACGCTTGTTTTCCATAGTTAAGATACTTTTAAACTATTATTCTACAGAACATTCACTTTCTTATAGTTTCCTAGGTTATAAAACCTTAGATTGTAAATGAAAGAAGTATTAAACATATCAAAACAATATTTTAACACATGAAATTGTTTTTCAAAGATATCATAAGTGTTTCAATCAATGAATAGACCTTAGATTGTAAAAGAAGTATTAAACATATCAAAATACAATTTGAACACATGAAATGGTTTTTCAAAGGTATCATAAGTGTTTCAATCAATGAATAGACCTTAGATTGTAAAAGAAGTATTAAACATATCAAAATACAATTTTAACACATGAAATTGGATTTCAAAGATATCATAAGTGTTTTTATTCAGTCAATAGTGAAAAGAACAAGTTGCAAACATTTAGCTAAGTAATACGCTTGTTTTCCATAGTTAAGATACTTTTAAACTATTATTCTACAGAACATTCACTTTCTTATAGTTTCCTAGGTTATAAAACCTTAGATTGTAAATGAAAGAAGTATTAAACATATCAAAACAATATTTTAACACATGAAATTGTTTTTCAAAGATATCATAAGTGTTTCAATCAATGAATAGACCTTAGATTGTAAAAGAAGTATTAAACATATCAAAATACAATTTTAACACATGAAATTGGATTTCAAAGATATCATAAGTGTTTTTATTCAGTCAATAGTGAAAAGAACAAGTTGCAAACATTTAGCTAAGTAATACGCTTGTTTTCCATAGTTAAGATACTTTTAAACTATTATTCTACAGAACATTCACTTTCTTATAGTTTCCTAGGTTATAAAACCTTAGATTGTAAATGAAAGAAGTATTAAACATATCAAAACACAATTTTAACACATGAAATTGGTTTTCAAAGATATCATAAGTGTTTTCATTCAGTTAATAGCGAAAATAACAAGTTGCAAACATTTAGCTAAGTAATACGCTTGTTCTCCATAGTTAAGATACTTTTAAACTATTATTATACAGAACATTCACTTTCTTATAGTTTCCTAGGTTATAAAACCTTAGATTGTAAATGAAAGAAGTATTAAACATATCAAAACACAATTTTAACACATGAAATTGGATTTCAAAGATATCATAAGTGTTTTTATTCAGTTAATAGCGTAAAGAACAAGTTGCAAACATTTAGCTAAGTAATACGCTTGTTTTCCATAGTTAAGATACTTTTAAACTATTATTATACAGAACATTCACTTTCTTATAGTTTCCTAGGTTATAAAACCTTAGATTGTAAATGAAAGAAGTATTAAAGAAATCAAAACACAATTTTAACACATGAAATTGTTTTTCAAAGATATCATAAGTGTTTCAATCAATGAATAGACCTTAGATTGTAAAAGAAGTATTAAACATATCAAAATACAATTTGAACACATGAAATGGTTTTTCAAAGGTATCATAAGTGTTTCAATCAATGAATAGACCTTAGATTGTAAAAGAAGTATTAAACATATCAAAATACAATTTTAACACATGAAATTGGATTTCAAAGATATCATAAGTGTTTTTATTCAGTCAATAGTGAAAAGAACAAGTTGCAAACATTTAGCTAAGTAATACGCTTGTTTTCCATAGTTAAGATACTTTTAAACTATTATTATACAGAACATTCACTTTCTTATAGTTTCCTAGGTTATAAAACCTTAGATTGTAAATGAAAGAAGTATTAAAGAAATCAAAACACAATTTTAACACATGAAATTGTTTTTCAAAGATATCATAAGTGTTTCAATCAATGAATAGACCTTAGATTGTAAAAGAAGTATTAAACATATCAAAATACAATTTGAACACATGAAATGGTTTTTCAAAGGTATCATAAGTGTTTCAATCAATGAATAGACCTTAGATTGTAAAAGAAGTATTAAACATATCAAAATACAATTTTAACACATGAAATTGGATTTCAAAGATATCATAAGTGTTTTTATTCAGTCAATAGTGAAAAGAACAAGTTGCAAACATTTAGCTAAGTAATACGCTTGTTTTCCATAGTTAAGATACTTTTAAACTATTATTCTACAGAACATTCACTTTCTTATAGTTTCCTAGGTTATAAAACCTTAGATTGTAAATGAAAGAAGTATTAAACATATCAAAACACAATATTAACACATGAAATTGTTTTTCAAAGATATCATAAGTGTTTCAATTAATGAATAGACCTTAGATTGTAAAAGAAGTATTAAACATATCAAAATACAATTTTAACACATGAAATTGGATTTCAAAGATATCATAAGTGTTTTTATTCAGTTAATAGCGTAAAGAACAAGTTGCAAACATTTAGCTAAGTAATACGCTTGTTTTCCATAGTTAAGATACTTTTAAACTATTATTCTACAGAACATTCACTTTCTTATAGTTTCCTAGGTTATAAAACCTTAGATTGTAAATGAAAGAAGTATTAAAGAAATCAAAACACAATTTTAACACATGAAATTGTTTTTCAAAGATATCATAAGTGTTTCAATCAATGAATAGACCTTAGATTGTAAAAGAAGTATTAAACATATGAAAATACAATTTGAACACATGAAATGGTTTTTCAAAGGTATCATAAGTGTTTCAATCAAGTAATAGACCTTAGATTGTAAAAAATATATGAAAACACAATTTTAACACGTGAAATTGTTTTTCGAATATATTCATGAGTGTTTCAATCAATTCATACACTAAGATTGTAAAAGAAATATTAAACATATCAAAACACAATTTTAACACATGAAATTGTTTTTCAAAGATATCATAAGTGTTTCAATCAATGAATAGACCTTAGATTGTAAAAGAAGTATTAAACATATCAAAATACAATTTTAACACATGAAATTGGATTTCAACGATATCATAAGTGTTTTTATTCATTTAATAGCGTAAAGAACAAGTTGCAAACATTTAGCTAAGTAATACGCTTGTTTTCCATAGTTAAGATACTTTTAAACTATTATTATACAGAACATTCACTTTCTTATAGTTTCCTAGGTTATAAAACCTTAGATTGTAAATGAAAGAAGTATTAAACATCTCAAAACACAATTTTAACACATGAAATTGTTTTTCAAAGATATCATAAGTGTTTCAATCAATGAATAGACCTTAGATTGTAAAAGAAGTATTAAACATATCAAAATACAATTTGAACACATGAAATGGTTTTTCAAAGGTATCATAAGTGTTTCAATCAAGTAATAGACCTTAGATTGTAAAAAATATATGAAAACACAATTTTAACACGTGAAATTGTTTTTCGAATATATTCATGAGTGTTTCAATCAATTCATACACTAAGACTGTAAAAGAAATATTAAACATATCAAAACACAATTTTAACACATGAAATTGGTTTTCAAAGATATCATAAGTGTTTTCATTCAGTTAATAGCGAAAAGAACAAGTTGCAAACATTTAGCTAAGTAATACGCTTGTTCTCCATAGTTAAGATACTTTTAAACTATTATTATACAGAACATTCACTTTCTTATAGTTTCCTAGGTTATAAAACCTTAGATTGTAAATGAAAGAAGTATTAAACATATCAAAACACAATTTTAACACATGAAATTGTTTTTCAAAGATATCATAAGTGTTTCAATCAATGAATAGACCTTAGATTGTAAAAGAAGTATTAAACATATCAAAATACAATTTTAACACATGAAATTGGATTTCAACGATATCATAAGTGTTTTTATTCAGTTAATAGCGCAAAGAACAAGTTGCAAACATTTAGCTAAGTAATACGCTTGTTTTCCATAGTTAAGATACTTTTAAACTATTATTATACAGAACATTCACTTTCTTATAGTTTCCTAGGTTATAAAACCTTAGATTGTAAATGAAAGAAGTATTTAAACATATCAAAACACAATTTTAACACATGAAATTGGATTTCAAAGATATCATAAGTGTTTTTATTCAGTTAATAGCGTAAAGAACAAGTTGCAAACATTTAGTTAAGTAATACGCTTGTTTTCCATAGTTAAGATACTTTTAAACTATTATTATACAGAACATTCACTTTCTTATAGTTTCCTAGGTTATAAAACCTTAGATTGTAAATGAAAGAAGTATTAAAGAAATCAAAACACAATTTTAACACATGAAATTGTTTTTCAAAGATATCATAAGTGTTTCAATCAATGAATAGACCTTAGATTGTAAAAGAAGTATTAAACATATCAAAATACAATTTGAACACATGAAATGGTTTTTCAAAGGTATCATAAGTGTTTCAATCAATGAATAGACCTTAGATTGTAAAAGAAGTATTAAACATATCAAAATACAATTTTAACACATGAAATTGGATTTCAAAGATATCATAAGTGTTTTTATTCAGTCAATAGTGAAAAGAACAAGGTGCAAACATTTAGCTAAGTAATACGCTTGTTTTCCATAGTTAAGATACTTTTAAACTATTATTCTACAGAACATTCACTTTCTTATAGTTTCCTAGGTTATAAAACCTTAGATTGTAAATGAAAGAAGTATTAAACATATCAAAACACAATATTAACACATGAAATTGTTTTTCAAAGATATCATAAGTGTTTCAATTAATGAATAGACCTTAGATTGTAAAAGAAGTATTACACATATCAAAATACAATTTTAACACATGAAATTGGATTTCAAAGATATCATAAGTGTTTTTATTCAGTTAATAGCGTAAAGAACAAGTTGCAAACATTTAGCTAAGTAATACGCTTGTTTTCCATAGTTAAGATACTTTTAAACTATTATTCTACAGAACATTCACTTTCTTATAGTTTCCTAGGTTATAAAACCTTAGATTGTAAATGAAAGAAGTATTAAACATATCAAAACACAATTTTAACACATGAAATTGTTTTTCAAAGATATCATAAGTGTTTCACTCAATGAATAGACCTTAGATTGTAAAAGAAGTATTAAACATATCAAAATACAATTTTAACACATGAAATTGGATTTCAAAGATATCATAAGTGTTTTTATTCAGTCAATAGTGAAAAGAACAAGTTGCAAACATTTAGCTAAGTAATACGCTTGTTTTCCATAGTTAAGATTCTTTTAAACTATTATTCTACAGAACATTCACTTTCTTATAGTTTCCTAGGTTATAAAACCTTAGATTGTAAATGAAAGAAGTATTAAACATATCAAAACACAATTTTAACACATGAAATTGTTTTTCAAAGATATCATAAGTGTTTCACTCAATGAATAGACCTTAGATTGTAAAAGAAGTATTAAACATATCAAAATACAATTTTAACACATGAAATTGGATTTCAAAGATATCATAAGTGTTTTTATTCAGTCAATAGTGAAAAGAACAAGTTGCAAACATTTAGCTAAGTAATACGCTTGTTTTCCATAGTTAAGATACTTTTAAACTATTATTATACAGAACATTCACTTTCTTATAGTTTCCTAGGTTATAAAACCTTAGATTGTAAATGAAAGAAGTATTAAAGAAATCAAAACACAATTTTAACACATGAAATTGTTTTTCAAAGATATCATAAGTGTTTCAATCAATGAATAGACCTTAGATTGTAAAAGAAGTATTAAACATATCAAAATACAATTTGAACACATGAAATGGTTTTTCAAAGGTATCATAAGTGTTTCAATCAAGTAATAGACCTTAGATTGTAAAAAATATATGAAAACACAATTTTAACACGTGAAATTGTTTTTCGAATATATTCATGAGTGTTTCAATCAATTCATACACTACGATTGTAAAAGAAATATTAAACATATCAAAACACAATTTTAACACATGAAATTGGTTTTCAAAGATATCATAAGTGTTTTCATTCAGTTAATAGCGAAAAGAACAAGTTGCAAACATTTAGCTAAGTAATGCGCTTGTTCTCCATAGTTAAGATACTTTTAAACTATTATTATACAGAACATTCACTTTCTTATAGTTTCCTAGGTTATAAAACCTTAGATTGTAAATGAAAGAAGTATTAAACATATCAAAACACAATTTTAACACATGAAATTGGATTTCAAAGATATCATAAGTGTTTTTATTCAGTTAATAGCGTAAAGAACAAGTTGCAAACATTTAGCTAAGTAATACGCTTGTTTTCCATAGTTAAGATACTTTTAAACTATTATTATACAGAACATTCACTTTCTTATAGTTTCCTAGGTTATAAAACCTTAGATTGTAAATGAAAGAAGTATTAAAGAAATCAAAACACAATTTTAACACATGAAATTGTTTTTCAAAGTTATCATAAGTGTTTCAATCAATGAATAGACCTTAGATTGTAAAAGAAGTATTAAACATATCAAAATACAATTTGAACACATGAAATGGTTTTTCAAAGGTATCATAAGTGTTTCAATCAATGAATAGACCTTAGATTGTAAAAGAAGTATTAAACATATCAAAATACAATTTGAACACATGAAATGGTTTTTCAAAGGTATCATAAGTGTTTCAATCAATGAATAGACCTTAGATTGTAAAAGAAGTATTAAACATATCAAAATACAATTTTAACACATGAAATTGGATTTCAACGATATCATACGTGTTTTTATTCAGTTAATAGCGTAAAGAACAAGTTGCAAACATTTAGCTAAGTAATACGCTTGTTTTCCATAGTTAAGATACTTTTAAACTATTATTATACAGAACATTCACTTTCTTATAGTTTCCTAGGTTATAAAACCTTAGATTGTAAATGAAAGAAGTATTTAAACATATCAAAACACAATTTTAACACATGAAATTGGATTTCAAAGATATCATAAGTGTTTTTATTCAGTTAATAGCGTAAAGAACAAGTTGCAAACATTTAGCTAAGTAATACGCTTGTTTTCCATAGTTAAGATACTTTTAAACTATTATTATACAGAACATTCACTTTCTTATAGTTTCCTAGGTTATAAAACCTAAGATTGTAAATGAAAGAAGTATTAAAGAAATCAAAACACAATTTTAACACATGAAATTGTTTTTCAAAGATATCATAAGTGTTTCAATCAATGAATAGACCTTAGATTGTAAAAGAAGTATTAAACATATCAAAATACAATTTGAACACATGAAATGGTTTTTCAAAGGTATCATAAGTGTTTCAATCAATGAATAGACCTTAGATTGTAAAAGAAGTATTAAACATATCAAAATACAATTTTAACACATGAAATTGGATTTCAAAGATATCATAAGTGTTTTTATTCAGTCAATAGTGAAAAGAACAAGTTGCAAACATTTAGCTAAGTAATACGCTTGTTTTCCATAGTTAAGATACTTTTAAACTATTATTCTACAGAACATTCACTTTCTTATAGTTTCCTAGGTTATAAAACCTTAGATTGTAAATGAAAGAAGTATTAAACATATCAAAACACAATTTTAACACATGAAATTGTTTTTCAAAGATATCATAAGTGTTTCAATCAATGAATAGACCTTAGATTGTAAAAGAAGTATTAAACATATCAAAATACAATTTTAACACATGAAATTGGATTTCAACGATATCATGTGTTTTTATTCAGTTAATAGCGTAAATAACAAGTTGCAAACATTTAGCTAAGTAATACGCTTGTTTTCCATAGTTAAGATACTTTTAAACTATTATTATACAGAACATTCACTTTCTTATAGTTTCCTAGGTTATAAAACCTTAGATTGTAAATGAAAGAAGTATTAAACATCTCAAAACACAATTTTAACACATGAAATTGTTTTTCAAAGATATCATAAGTGTTTCAATCAATGAATAGACCTTAGATTGTAAAAGAAGTATTAAACATATCAAAATACAATTTTAACACATGAAATTGGATTTCAACGATATCATAAGTGTTTTTATTCAGTTAATAGCGTAAAGAACAAGTTGCAAACATTTAGCTAAGTAATACGCTTGTTTTCCATAGTTAAGATACTTTTAAACTATTATTATACAGAACATTCACTTTCTTATAGTTTCCTAGGTTATAAAACCTTAGATTGTAAATGAAAGAAGTATTTAAACATATCAAAACACAATTTTAACACATGAAATTGGATTTCAAAGATATCATAAGTGTTTTTATTCAGTTAATAGCGTAAAGAACAAGTTGCAAACATTTATCTAAGTAATACGCTTGTTTTCCATAGTTAAGATACTTTTAAACTATTATTATACAGAACATTCACTTTCTTATAGTTTCCTAGGTTATAAAACCTTAGATTGTAAATGAAAGAAGTATTAAAGAAATCAAAACACAATTTTAACACATGAAATTGTTTTTCAAAGATATCATAAGTGTTTCAATCAATGAATAGACCTTAGATTGTAAAAGAAGTATTAAACATATCAAAATACAATTTGAACACATGAAATGGTTTTTCAAAGGTATCATAAGTGTTTCAATCAATGAATAGACCTTAGATTGTAAAAGAAGTATTAAACATATCAAAATACAATTTTAACACATGAAATTGGATTTCAAAGATATCATAAGTGTTTTTATTCAGTCAATAGTGAAAAGAACAAGTTGCAAACATTTAGCTAAGTAATACGCTTGTTTTCCATAGTTAAGATTCTTTTAAACTATTATTCTACAGAACATTCACTTTCTTATAGTTTCCTAGGTTATAAAACCTTAGATTGTAAATGAAAGAAGTATTAAACATATCAAAACACAATTTTAACACATGAAATTGGATTTCAAAGATATCATAAGTGTTTTTATTCAGTTAATAGCGTAAAGAACAAGTTGCAAACATTTAGCTAAGTAATACGCTTGTTTTCCATAGTTAAGATACTTTTAAACTATTATTCTACAGAACATTCACTTTCTTATAGTTTCCTAGGTTATAAAACCTTAGATTGTAAATGAAAGAAGTATTAAACATATCAAAACAATATTTTAACACATGAAATTGTTTTTCAAAGATATCATAAGTGTTTCAATCAATGAATAGACCTTAGATTGTAAAAGAAGTATTAAACATATCAAAATACAATTTTAACACATGAAATTGGATTTCAACGATATCATAAGTGTTTTTATTCAGTTAATAGCGTAAAGAACAAGTTGCAAACATTTAGCTAAGTAATACGCTTGTTTTCCATAGTTAAGATACTTTTAAACTATTATTATACAGAACATTCACTTTCTTATAGTTTCCTAGGTTATAAAACCTTAGATTGTAAATGAAAGAAGTATTAAACATCTCAAAACACAATTTTAACACATGAAATTGTTTTTCAAAGATATCATAAGTGTTTCAATCAATGAATAGACCTTAGATTGTAAAAGAAGTATTAAACATATCAAAATACAATTTGAACACATGAAATGGTTTTTCAAAGGTATCATAAGTGTTTCAATCAAGTAATAGACCTTAGATTGTAAAAAATATATGAAAACACAATTTTAACACGTGAAATTGTTTTTCGAATATATTCATGAGTGTTTCAATCAATTCATACACTAAGATTGTAAAAGAAATATTAAACATATCAAAACACAATTTTAACACATGAAATTGGTTTTCAAAGATATCATAAGTGTTTTCATTCAGTTAATAGCGAAAAGAACAAGTTGCAAACATTTAGCTAAGTAATACGCTTGTTCTCCATAGTTAAGATACTTTTAAACTATTATTATACAGAACATTCACTTTCTTATAGTTTCCTAGGTTATAAAACCTTAGATTGTAAATGAAAGAAGTATTAAACATATCAAAACACAATTTTAACACATGAAATTGGATTTCAAAGATATCATAAGTGTTTTTATTCAGTTAATAGCGTAAAGAACAAGTTGCAAACATTTAGCTAAGTAATACGCTTGTTTTCCATAGTTAAGATAATTTTAAACTATTATTATACAGAACATTCACTTTCTTATAGTTTCCTAGGTTATAAAACCTTAGATTGTAAATGAAAGAAGTATTAAAGAAATCAAAACACAATTTTAACACATGAAATTGTTTTTCAAAGATATCATAAGTGTTTCAATCAATGAATAGACCTTAGATTGTAAAAGAAGTATTAAACATATCAAAATACAATTTGAACACATGAAATGGTTTTTCAAAGGTATCATAAGTGTTTCAATCAATGAATAGACCTTAGATTGTAAAAGAAGTATTAAACATATCAAAATACAATTTTAACACAAGAAATTGGATTTCAAAGATATCATAAGTGTTTTTATTCAGTCAATAGTGAAAAGAACAAGTTGCAAACATTTAGCTAAGTAATACGCTTGTTTTCCATAGTTAAGATTCTTTTAAACTATTATTCTACAGAACATTCACTTTCTTATAGTTTCCTAGGTTATAAAACCTTAGATTGTAAATGAAAGAAGTATTAAACATCTCAAAACACAATTTTAACACATGAAATTGTTTTTCAAAGATATCATAAGTGTTTTTATTCAGTTAATAGCGTAAAGAACAAGTTGCAAACATTTAGCTAAGTAATACGCTTGTTTTCCATAGTTAAGATACTTTTAAACTATTATTCTACAGAACATTCACTTTCTTATAGTTTCCTAGGTTATAAAACCTTAGATTGTAAATGAAAGAAGTATTAAACATATCAAAACAATATTTTAACACATGAAATTGTTTTTCAAAGATATCATAAGTGTTTCAATCAATGAATAGACCTTAGATTGTAAAAGAAGTATTAAACATATCAAAACACAATTTTAACACATGAAATTGGATTTCAAAGATATCATAAGTGTTTTTATTCAGTTAATAGCGTAAAGAACAAGTTGCAAACATTTAGCTAAGTAATACGCTTGTTTTCCATAGTTAAGATAATTTTAAACTATTATTATACAGAACATTCACTTTCTTATAGTTTCCTAGGTTATAAAACCTTAGATTGTAAATGAAAGAAGTATTAAAGAAATCAAAACACAATTTTAACACATGAAATTGTTTTTCAAAGATATCATAAGTGTTTCAATCAATGAATAGACCTTAGATTGTAAAAGAAGTATTAAACATATCAAAATACAATTTGAACACATGAAATGGTTTTTCAAAGGTATCATAAGTGTTTCAATCAATGAATAGACCTTAGATTGTAAAAGAAGTATTAAACATATCAAAATACAATTTTAACACATGAAATTGGATTTCAAAGATATCATAAGTGTTTTTATTCAGTCAATAGTGAAAAGAACAAGTTGCAAACATTTAGCTAAGTAATACGCTTGTTTTCCATAGTTAAGATTCTTTTAAACTATTATTCTACAGAACATTCACTTTCTTATAGTTTCCTAGGTTATAAAACCTTAGATTGTAAATGAAAGAAGTATTAAACATCTCAAAACACAATTTTAACACATGAAATTGTTTTTCAAAGATATCATAAGTGTTTTTATTCAGTTAATAGCGTAAAGAACAAGTTGCAAACATTTAGCTAAGTAATACGCTTGTTTTCCATAGTTAAGATACTTTTAAACTATTATTCTACAGAACATTCACTTTCTTATAGTTTCCTAGGTTATAAAACCTTAGATTGTAAATGAAAGAAGTATTAAACATATCAAAACAATATTTTAACACATGAAATTGTTTTTCAAAGATATCATAAGTGTTTCAATCAATGAATAGACCTTAGATTGTAAAAGAAGTATTAAACATATCAAAATACAATTTTAACACATGAAATTGGATTTCAACGATATCATAAGTGTTTTTATTCAGTTAATAGCGTAAAGAACAAGTTGCAAACATTTAGCTAAGTAATACGCTTGTTTTCCATAGTTAAGATACTTTCAAACTATTATTATACAGAACATTCACTTTCTTATAGTTTCCTAGGTTATAAAACCTTAGATTGTAAATGAAAGAAGTATTAAACATCTCAAAACACAATTTTAACACATGAAATTGTTTTTCAAAGATATCATAAGTGTTTCAATCAATGAATAGACCTTAGATTGTAAAAGAAGTATTAAACATATCAAAATACAATTTGAACACATGAAATGGTTTTTCAAAGGTATCATAAGTGTTTCAATCAAGTAATAGACCTTAGATTGTAAAAAATATATGAAAACACAATTTTAACACGTGAAATTGTTTTTCGAATATATTCATGAGTGTTTCAATCAATTCATACACTAAGATTGTAAAAGAAATATTAAACATATCAAAACACAATTTTAACACATGAAATTGGTTTTCAAAGATATCATAAGTGTTTTCATTCAGTTAATAGCGAAAAGAACAAGTTGCAAACATTTAGCTAAGTAATACGCTTGTTCTCCATAGTTAAGATACTTTTAAACTATTATTATACAGAACATTCACTTTCTTATAGTTTCCTAGGTTATAAAACCTTAGATTGTAAATGAAAGAAGTATTAAACATATCAAAACACAATTTTAACACATGAAATTGGATTTCAAAGATATCATAAGTGTTTTTATTCAGTTAATAGCGTAAAGAACAAGTTGCAAACATTTAGCTAAGTAATACGCTTGTTTTCCATAGTTAAGATACTTTTAAACTATTATTATACAGAACATTCACTTTCTTATAGTTTCCTAGGTTATAAAACCTTAGATTGTAAATGAAAGAAGTATTAAAGAAATCAAAACACAATTTTAACACATGAAATTGTTTTTCAAAGATATCATAAGTGTTTCAATCAATGAATAGACCTTAGATTGTAAAAGAAGTATTAAACATATCAAAATACAATTTGAACACATGAAATGGTTTTTCAAAGGTATCATAAGTGTTTCAATCAAGTAATAGACCTTAGATTGTAAAAAATATATGAAAACACAATTTTAACACGTGAAATTGTTTTTCGAATATATTCATGAGTGTTTCAATCAATTCATACACTAAGATTGTAAAAGAAGTATTAAACATATCAAAATACAATTTTAACACATGAAATTGGATTTCAAAGATATCATAAGTGTTTTTATTCAGTCAATAGTGAAAAGAACAAGTTGCAAACATTTAGCTAAGTAATACGCTTGTTTTCCATAGTTAAGATTCTTTTAAACTATTATTCTACAGAACATTCACTTTCTTATAGTTTCCTAGGTTATAAAACCTTAGATTGTAAATGAAAGAAGTATTAAACATATCAAAACACAATTTTAACACATGAAATTGGATTTCAAAGATATCATAAGTGTTTTTATTCAGTTAATAGCGTAAAGAACAAGTTGCAAACATTTAGCTAAGTAATACGCTTGTTTTCCATAGTTAAGATACTTTTAAACTATTATTATACAGAACATTCACTTTCTTATACTTTCCTAGGTTATAAAACCTTAGATTGTAAATGAAAGAAGTATTAAAGAAATCAAAACACAATTTTAACACATGAAATTGTTTTTCAAAGATATCATAAGTGTTTCAATCAATGAATAGACCTTAGATTGTAAAAGAAGTATTAAACATATCAAAATACAATTTGAATACATGAAATGGTTTTTCAAAGGTATCATAAGTGTTTCAATAATGAATAGACCTTAGATTGTAAAAGAAGTATTAAACATATCAAAATACAATTTTAACACATGAAATTGGATTTCTAAGATATCATAAGTGTTTTTATTCAGTCAATAGTGAAAAGAACAAGTTGCAAACATTTAGCTAAGTAATACGCTTGTTTTCCATAGTTAAGATACTTTTAAACTATTATTCTACAGAACATTCACTTTCTTATAGTTTCCTAGGTTATAAAACCTTAGATTGTAAATGAAAGAAGTATTAAACATATCAAAACACAATTTTAACACATGAAATTGTTTTTCAAAGATATCATAAGTGTTTCAATCAATGAATAGACCTTAGATTGTAAAAGAAGTATTAAACATATCAAAATACAATTTTAACACATGAAATTGGATTTCAACGATATCATAAGTGTTTTTATTCAGTTAATAGCGTAAAGAACAAGTTGCAAACATTTAGCTAAGTAATACGCTTGTTTTCCATAGTTAAGATACTTTTAAACTATTATTATACAGAACATTCACTTTCTTATAGTTTCCTAGGTTATAAAACCTTAGATTGTAAATGAAAGAAGTATTAAACATATCAAAACACAATTTTAACACATGAAATTGGATTTCAAAGATATCATAAGTGTTTTTATTCAGTTAATAGCGTAAAGAACAAGTTGCAAACATTTAGCTAAGTAATACGCTTGTTTTCCATAGTTAAGATACTTTTAAACTATTATTCTACAGAACATTCACTTTCTTATAGTTTCCTAGGTTATAAAACCTTAGATTGTAAATGAAAGAAGTATTAAACATATCAAAACAATATTTTAACACATGAAATTGTTTTTCAAAGATATCATAAGTGTTTCAATCAATGAATAGACCTTAGATTGTAAAAGAAGTATTAAACATATCAAAATACAATTTTAACACATGAAATTGGATTTCAAAGATATCATAAGTGTTTTTATTCAGTCAATAGTGAAAAGAACAAGTTGCAAACATTTAGCTAAGTAATACGCTTGTTTTCCATAGTTAAGATACTTTTAAACTATTATTCTACAGAACATTCACTTTCTTATAGTTTCCTAGGTTATAAAACCTTAGATTGTAAATGAAAGAAGTATTAAACATATCAAAACACAATTTTAACACATGAAATTGTTTTTCAAAGATATCATAAGTGTTTCAATCAATGAATAGACCTTAGATTGTAAAAGAAGTATTAAACATATCAAAATACAATTTTAACACATGAAATTGGATTTCAACGATATCATAAGTGTTTTTATTCAGTTAATAGCGTAAAGAACAAGTTGCAAACATTTAGCTAAGTAATACGCTTGTTTTCCATAGTTAAGATACTTTTAAACTATTATTATACAGAACATTCACTTTCTTATAGTTTCCTAGGTTATAAAACCTTAGATTGTAAATGAAAGAAGTATTTAAACATATCAAAACACAATTTTAACACATGAAATTGGATTTCAAAGATATCATAAGTGTTTTTATTCAGTTAATAGCGTAAAGAACAAGTTGCAAACATTTAGCTAAGTAATACGCTTGTTTTCCATAGTTAAGATACTTTTAAACTATTATTCTACAGAACATTCACTTTCTTATAGTTTCCTAGGTTATAAAACCTTAGATTGTAAATGAAAGAAGTATTAAACATATCAAAACACAATTTGAACACATGAAATGGTTTTTCAAAGGTATCATAAGTGTTTCAATCAATGAATAGACCTTAGATTGTAAAAGAAGTATTAAACATATCAAAATACAATTTTAACACATGAAATTGGATTTCAAAGATATCATAAGTGTTTTTATTCAGTCAATAGTGAAAAGAACAAGTTGCAAACATTTAGCTAAGTAATACGCTTGTTTTCCATAGTTAAGATACTTTTAAACTATTATTCTACAGAACATTCACTTTCTTATAGTTTCCTAGGTTATAAAACCTTAGATTGTAAATGAAAGAAGTATTAAACATATCAAAACACAATATTAACACATGAAATTGTTTTTCAAAGATATCATAAGTGTTTCAATTAATGAATAGACCTTAGATTGTAAAAGAAGTATTAAACATATCAAAATACAATTTTAACACATGAAATTGGATTTCAAAGATATCATAAGTGTTTTTATTCAGTCAATAGTGAAAAGAACAAGTTGCAAACATTTAGCTAAGTAATACGCTTGTTTTCCATAGTTAAGATACTTTTAAACTATTATTCTACAGAACATTCACTTTCTTATAGTTTCCTAGGTTATAAAACCTTAGATTGTAAATGAAAGAAGTATTAAACATATCAAAACACAATATTAACACATGAAATTGTTTTTCAAAGATATCATAAGTGTTTCAATTAATGAATAGACCTTAGATTGTAAAAGAAGTATTAAACATATCAAAATACAATTTTAACACATGAAATTGGATTTCAAAGATATCATAAGTGTTTTTATTCAGTTAATAGCGTAAAGAACAAGTTGCAAACATTTAGCTAAGTAATACGCTTGTTTTCCATAGTTAAGATACTTTTAAACTATTATTCTACAGAACATTCACTTTCTTATAGTTTCCTAGGTTATAAAACCTTAGATTGTAAATGAAAGAAGTATTAAACATATCAAAACACAATTTTAACACATGAAATTGTTTTTCAAAGATATCATAAGTGTTTCAATCAATGAATAGACCTTAGATTGTAAAAGAAGTATTAAACATATCAAAATACAATTTTAACACATGAAATTGGATTTCAAAGATATCATAAGTGTTTTTATTCAGTCAATAGTGAAAAGAACAAGTTGCAAACATTTAGCTAAGTAATACGCTTGTTTTCCATAGTTAAGATTCTTTTAAACTATTATTCTACAGAACATTCACTTTCTTATAGTTTCCTAGGTTATAAAACCTTAGATTGTAAATGAAAGAAGTATTAAACATATCAAAACACAATTTTAACACATGAAATTGTTTTTCAAAGATATCATAAGTGTTTCAATCAATGAATAGACCTTAGATTGTAAAAGAAGTATTAAACATATCAAAATACAATTTTAACACATGAAATTGGATTTCAACGATATCATAAGTGTTTTTATTCAGTTAATAGCGTAAAGAACAAGTTGCAAACATTTAGCTAAGTAATACGCTTGTTTTCCATAGTTAAGATACTTTTAAACTATTATTATACAGAACATTCACTTTCTTATAGTTTCCTAGGTTATAAAACCTTAGATTGTAAATGAAAGAAGTATTAAACATCTCAAAACACAATTTTAACACATGAAATTGTTTTTCAAAGATATCATAAGTGTTTCAATCAATGAATAGACCTTAGATTGTAAAAGAAGTATTAAACATATCAAAATACAATTTGAACACATGAAATGGTTTTTCAAAGGTATCATAAGTGTTTCAATCAAGTAATAGACCTTAGATTGTAAAAAATATATGAAAACACAATTTTAACACGTGAAATTGTTTCTCGAATATATTCATGAGTGTTTCAATCAATTCATACACTAAGATTGTAAAAGAAATATTAAACATATCAAAACACAATTTTAACACATGAAATTGGTTTTCAAAGATATCATAAGTGTTTTCATTCAGTTAATAGCGAAAAGAACAAGTTGCAAACATTTAGCTAAGTAATACGCTTGTTCTCCATAGTTAAGATACTTTTAAACTATTATTATACAGAACATTCACTTTCTTATAGTTTCCTAGGTTATAAAACCTTAGATTGTAAATGAAAGAAGTATTAAACATATCAAAACACAATTTTAACACATGAAATTGGATTTCAAAGATATCATAAGTGTTTTTATTCAGTTAATAGCGTAAAGAACAAGTTGCAAACATTTAGCTAAGTAATACGCTTGTTTTCCATAGTTAAGATACTTTTAAACTATTATTATACAGAACATTCACTTTCTTATAGTTTCCTAGGTTATAAAACCTTAGATTGTAAATGAAAGAAGTATTAAAGAAATCAAAACACAATTTTAACACATGAAATTGTTTTTCAAAGATATCATAAGTGTTTCAATCAATGAATAGACCTTAGATTGTAAAAGAAGTATTAAACATATCAAAATACAATTTGAACACATGAAATGGTTTTTCAAAGGTATCATAAGTGTTTCAATCAATGAATAGACCTTAGATTGTAAAAGAAGTATTAAACATATCAAAATACAATTTTAACACATGAAATTGGATTTCAAAGATATCATAAGTGTTTTTATTCAGTCAATAGTGAAAAGAACAAGTTGCAAACATTTAGCTAAGTAATACGCTTGTTTTCCATAGTTAAGATTCTTTTAAACTATTATTCTACAGAACATTCACTTTCTTATAGTTTCCTAGGTTATAAAACCTTAGATTGTAAATGAAAGAAGTATTAAACATATCAAAACACAATTTTAACACATGAAATTGGATTTCAAAGATATCATAAGTGTTTTTATTCAGTTAATAGCGTAAAGAACAAGTTGCAAACATTTAGCTAAGTAATACGCTTGTTTTCCATAGTTAAGATACTTTTAAACTATTATTATACAGAACATTCACTTTCTTATAGTTTCCTAGGTTATAAAACCTTAGATTGTAAATGAAAGAAGTATTAAAGAAATCAAAACACAATTTTAACACATGAAATTGTTTTTCAAAGATATCATAAGTGTTTCAATCAATGAATAGACCTTAGATTGTAAAAGAAGTATTAAACATATCAAAATACAATTTGAACACATGAAATGGTTTTTCAAAGGTATCATAAGTGTTTCAATCAATGAATAGACCTTAGATTGTAAAAGAAGTATTAAACATATCAAAATACAATTTTAACACATGAAATTGGATTTCAAAGATATCATAAGTGTTTTTATTCAGTCAATAGTGAAAAGAACAAGTTGCAAACATTTAGATAAGTAATACGCTTGTTTTCCATAGTTAAGATTCTTTTAAACTATTATTCTACAGAACATTCACTTTCTTATAGTTTCCTAGGTTATAAAACCTTAGATTGTAAATGAAAGAAGTATTAAACATATCAAAACACAATTTTAACACATGAAATTGGATTTCAAAGATATCATAAGTGTTTTTATTCAGTTAATAGCGTAAAGAACAAGTTGCAAACATTTAGCTAAGTAATACGCTTCTTTTCCATAGTTAAGATACTTTTAAACTATTATTCTACAGAACATTCACTTTCTTATAGTTTCCTAGGTTATAAAACCTTAGATTGTAAATGAAAGAAGTATTAAACATATCAAAACAATATTTTAACACATGAAATTGTTTTTCAAAGATATCATAAGTGTTTCAATCAATGAATAGACCTTAGATTGTAAAAGAAGTATTAAACATATCAAAATACAATTTTAACTCATGAAATTGGATTTCAACGATATCATAAGTGTTTTTATTCAGTTAATAGCGTAAAGAACAAGTTGCAAACATTTAGCTAAGTAATACGCTTGTTTTCCATAGTTAAGATACTTTTAAACTATTATTATACAGAACATTCACTTTCTTATAGTTTCCTAGGTTATAAAACCTTAGATTGTAAATGAAAGAAGTATTAAACATCTCAAAACACAATTTTAACACATGAAATTGTTTTTCAAAGATATCATAAGTGTTTCAATCAATGAATAGACCTTAGATTGTCAAAGAAGTATTAAACATATCAAAATACAATTTGAACACATGAAATGGTTTTTCAAAGGTATCATAAGTGTTTCAATCAAGTAATAGACCTTAGATTGTAAAAAATATATGAAAACACAATTTTAACACGTGAAATTGTTTCTCGAATATATTCATGAGTGTTTCAATCAATTCATACACTAAGATTGTAAAAGAAATATTAAACATATCAAAACACAATTTTAACACATGAAATTGGTTTTCAAAGATATCATAAGTGTTTTCATTCAGTTAATAGCGAAAAGAACAAGTTGCAAACATTTAGCTAAGTAATACGCTTGTTCTCCATAGTTAAGATACTTTTAAACTATTATTATACAGAACATTCACTTTCTTATAGTTTCCTAGGTTATAAAACCTTAGATTGTAAATGAAAGAAGTATTAAACATATCAAAACACAATTTTAACACATGAAATTGGATTTCAAAGATATCATAAGTGTTTTTATTCAGTTAATAGCGTAAAGAACAAGTTGCAAACATTTAGCTAAGTAATACGCTTGTTTTCCATAGTTAAGATACTTTTAAACTATTATTATACAGAACATTCACTTTCTTATAGTTTCCTAGGTTATAAAACCTTAGATTGTAAATGAAAGAAGTATTAAAGAAATCAAAACACAATTTTAACACATGAAATTGTTTTTCAAAGATATCATAAGTGTTTCAATCAATGAATAGACCTTAGATTGTAAAAGAAGTATTAAACATATCAAAATACAATTTGAACACATGAAATGGTTTTTCAAAGGTATCATAAGTGTTTCAATCAATGAATAGACCTTAGATTGTAAAAGAAGTATTAAACATATCAAAATACAATTTTAACACATGAAATTGGATTTCAAAGATATCATAAGTGTTTTTATTCAGTCAATAGTGAAAAGAACAAGTTGCAAACATTTAGCTAAGTAATACGCTTGTTTTCCATAGTTAAGATTCTTTTAAACTATTATTCTACAGAACATTCACTTTCTTATAGTTTCCTAGGTTATAAAACCTTAGATTGTAAATGAAAGAAGTATTAAACATATCAAAACACAATTTTAACACATGAAATTGGATTTCAAAGATATCATAAGTGTTTTTATTCAGTTAATAGCGTAAAGAACAAGTTGCAAACATTTAGCTAAGTAATACGCTTGTTTTCCATAGTTAAGATACTTTTAAACTATTATTATACAGAACATTCACTTTCTTATAGTTTCCTAGGTTATAAAACCTTAGATTGTAAATGAAAGAAGTATTAAAGAAATCAAAACACAATTTTAACACATGAAATTGTTTTTCAAAGATATCATAAGTGTTTCAATCAATGAATAGACCTTAGATTGTAAAAGAAGTATTAAACATATCAAAATACAATTTGAACACATGAAATGGTTTTTCAAAGGTATCATAAGTGTTTCAATCAATGAATAGACCTTAGATTGTAAAAGAAGTATTAAACATATCAAAATACAATTTTAACACATGAAATTGGATTTCAAAGATATCATAAGTGTTTTTATTCAGTCAATAGTGAAAAGAACAAGTTGCAAACATTTAGATAAGTAATACGCTTGTTTTCCATAGTTAAGATTCTTTTAAACTATTATTCTACAGAACATTCACTTTCTTATAGTTTCCTAGGTTATAAAACCTTAGATTGTAAATGAAAGAAGTATTAAACATATCAAAACACAATTTTAACACATGAAATTGGATTTCAAAGATATCATAAGTGTTTTTATTCAGTTAATAGCGTAAAGAACAAGTTGCAAACATTTAGCTAAGTAATACGCTTCTTTTCCATAGTTAAGATACTTTTAAACTATTATTCTACAGAACATTCACTTTCTTATAGTTTCCTAGGTTATAAAACCTTAGATTGTAAATGAAAGAAGTATTAAACATATCAAAACAATATTTTAACACATGAAATTGTTTTTCAAAGATATCATAAGTGTTTCAATCAATGAATAGACCTTAGATTGTAAAAGAAGTATTAAACATATCAAAATACAATTTTAACTCATGAAATTGGATTTCAACGATATCATAAGTGTTTTTATTCAGTTAATAGCGTAAAGAACAAGTTGCAAACATTTAGCTAAGTAATACGCTTGTTTTCCATAGTTAAGATACTTTTAAACTATTATTATACAGAACATTCACTTTCTTATAGTTTCCTAGGTTATAAAACCTTAGATTGTAAATGAAAGAAGTATTAAACATCTCAAAACACAATTTTAACACATGAAATTGTTTTTCAAAGATATCATAAGTGTTTCAATCAATGAATAGACCTTAGATTGTAAAAGAAGTATTAAACATATCAAAATACAATTTGAACACATGAAATGGTTTTTCAAAGGTATCATAAGTGTTTCAATCAAGTAATAGACCTTAGATTGTAAAAAATATATGAAAACACAATTTTAACACGTGAAATTGTTTTTCGAATATATTCATGAGTGTTTCAATCAATTCATACACTAAGATTGTAAAAGAAATATTAAACATATCAAAACACAATTTTAACACATGAAATTGGTTTTCAAAGATATCATAAGTGTTTTCATTCAGTTAATAGCGAAAATAACAAGTTGCAAACATTTAGCTAAGTAATACGCTTGTTCTCCATAGTTAAGATACTTTTAAACTATTATTATACAGAACATTCACTTTCTTATAGTTTCCTAGGTTATAAAACCTTAGATTGTAAATGAAAGAAGTATTAAACATATCAAAACACAATTTTAACACATGAAATTGGATTTCAAAGATATCATAAGTGTTTTTATTCAGTTAATAGCGTAAAGAACAAGTTGCAAACATTTAGCTAAGTAATACGCTTGTTTTCCATAGTTAAGATACTTTTAAACTATTATTATACAGAACATTCACTTTCTTATAGTTTCCTAGGTTATAAAACCTTAGATTGTAAATGAAAGAAGTATTAAAGAAATCAAAACACAATTTTAACACATGAAATTGTTTTTCAAAGATATCATAAGTGTTTCAATCAATGAATAGACCTTAGATTGTAAAAGAAGTATTAAACATATCAAAATACAATTTGAACACATGAAATGGTTTTTCAAAGGTATCATAAGTGTTTCAATCAATGAATAGACCTTAGATTGTAAAAGAAGTATTAAACATATCAAAATACAATTTTAACACATGAAATTGGATTTCAAAGATATCATAAGTGTTTTTATTCAGTCAATAGTGAAAAGAACAAGTTGCAAACATTTAGCTAAGTAATACGCTTGTTTTCCATAGTTAAGATTCTTTTAAACTATTATTCTACAGAACATTCACTTTCTTATAGTTTCCTAGGTTATAAAACCTTAGATTGTAAATGAAAGAAGTATTAAACATATCAAAACACAATTTTAACACATGAAATTGGATTTCAAAGATATCATAAGTGTTTTTATTCAGTTAATAGCGTAAAGAACAAGTTGCAAACATTTAGCTAAGTAATACGCTTGTTTTCCATAGTTAAGATACTTTTAAACTATTATTATACAGAACATTCACTTTCTTATAGTTTCCTAGGTTATAAAACCTTAGATTGTAAATGAAAGAAGTATTAAAGAAATCAAAACACAATTTTAACACATGAAATTGTTTTTCAAAGATATCATAAGTGTTTCAATCAATGAATAGACCTTAGATTGTAAAAGAAGTATTAAACATATCAAAATACAATTTGAACACATGAAATGGTTTTTCAAAGGTATCATAAGTGTTTCAATCAATGAATAGACCTTAGATTGTAAAAGAAGTATTAAACATATCAAAATACAATTTTAACACATGAAATTGGATTTCAAAGATATCATAAGTGTTTTTATTCAGTCAATAGTGAAAAGAACAAGTTGCAAACATTTAGATAAGTAATACGCTTGTTTTCCATAGTTAAGATTCTTTTAAACTATTATTCTACAGAACATTCACTTTCTTATAGTTTCCTAGGTTATAAAACCTTAGATTGTAAATGAAAGAAGTATTAAACATATCAAAACACAATTTTAACACATGAAATTGGATTTCAAAGATATCATAAGTGTTTTTATTCAGTTAATAGCGTAAAGAACAAGTTGCAAACATTTAGCTAAGTAATACGCTTGTTTTCCATAGTTAAGATACTTTTAAACTATTATTCTACAGAACATTCACTTTCTTATAGTTTCCTAGGTTATAAAACCTTAGATTGTAAATGAAAGAAGTATTAAACATATCAAAACAATATTTTAACACATGAAATTGTTTTTCAAAGATATCATAAGTGTTTCAATCAATGAATAGACCTTAGATTGTAAAAGAAGTATTAAACATATCAAAATACAATTTTAACACATGAAATTGGATTTCAAAGATATCATTAGTGTTTTTATTCAGTCAATAGTGAAAAGAACAAGTTGCAAACATTTAGCTAAGTAATACGCTTGTTTTCCATAGTTAAGATACTTTTAAACTATTATTCTACAGAACATTCACTTTCTTATAGTTTCCTAGGTTATAAAACCTTAGATTGTAAATGAAAGAAGTATTAAACATATCAAAACACAATATTAACACATGAAATTGTTTTTCAAAGATATCATAAGTGTTTCAATCAATGAATAGACCTTAGATTGTAAAAGAAGTATTAAACATATCAAAATACAATTTTAACACATGAAATTGGATTTCAAAGATATCATAAGTGTTTTTATTCAGTTAATAGCGTAAAGAACAAGTTGCAAACATTTAGCTAAGTAATACGCTTGTTTTCCATAGTTAAGATACTTTTAAACTATTATTCTACAGAACATTCACTTTCTTATAGTTTCCTAGGTTATAAAACCTTAGATTGTAAATGAAAGAAGTATTAAACATATCAAAACACAATTTTAACACATGAAATTGTTTTTCAAAGATATCATAAGTGTTTCAATCAATGAATAGACCTTAGATTGTAAAAGAAGTATTAAACATATCAAAATACAATTTTAACTCATGATATTGGATTTCAACGATATCATAAGTGTTTTTATTCAGTTAATAGCGTAAAGAACAAGTTGCAAACATTTAGCTAAGTAATACGCTTGTTTTCCATAGTTAAGATACTTTTAAACTATTATTATACAGAACATTCACTTTCTTATAGTTTCCTAGGTTATAAAACCTTAGATTGTAAATGAAAGAAGTATTAAACATCTCAAAACACAATTTTAACACATGAAATTGTTTTTCAAAGATATCATAAGTGTTTCAATCAATGAATAGACCTTAGATTGTAAAAGAAGTATTAAACATATCAAAATACAATTTGAACACATGAAATGGTTTTTCAAAGGTATCATAAGTGTTTCAATCAAGTAATAGACCTTAGATTGTAAAAAATATATGAAAACACAATTTTAACACGTGAAATTGTTTTTCGAATATATTCATGAGTGTTTCAATCAATTCATACACTAAGATTGTAAAAGAAATATTAAACATATCAAAACACAATTTTAACACATGAAATTGGTTTTCAAAGATATCATAAGTGTTTTCATTCAGTTAATAGCGAAAAGAACAAGTTGCAAACATTTAGCTAAGTAATACGCTTGTTCTCCATAGTTAAGATACTTTTAAACTATTATTATACAGAACATTCACTTTCTTATAGTTTCCTAGGTTATAAAACCTTAGATTGTAAATGAAAGAAGTATTAAACATATCAAAACACAATTTTAACACATGAAATTGGATTTCAAAGATATCATAAGTGTTTTTATTCAGTTAATAGCGTAAAGAACAAGTTGCAAACATTTAGCTAAGTAATACGCTTGTTTTCCATAGTTAAGATACTTTTAAACTATTATTATACAGAACATTCACTTTCTTATAGTTTCCTAGGTTATAAAACCTTAGATTGTAAATGAAAGAAGTATTAAAGAAATCAAAACACAATTTTAACACATGAAATTGTTTTTCAAAGATATCATAAGTGTTTCAATCAATGAATAGACCTTAGATTGTAAAAGAAGTATTAAACATATCAAAATACAATTTGAACACATGAAATGGTTTTTCAAAGGTATCATAAGTGTTTCAATCAATGAATAGACCTTAGATTGTAAAAGAAGTATTAAACATATCAAAATACAATTTTAACACATGAAATTGGATTTCAAAGATATCATAAGTGTTTTTATTCAGTTAATAGCGTAAAGAACAAGTTGCAAACATTTAGCTAAGTAATACGCTTGTTTTCCATAGTTAAGATACTTTTAAACTATTATTATACAGAACATTCACTTTCTTATAGTTTCCTAGGTTATAAAACCTTAGATTGTAAATGAAAGAAGTATTAAAGAAATCAAAACACAATTTTAACACATGAAATTGTTTTTCAAAGATATCATAAGTGTTTCAATCAATGAATAGACCTTAGATTGTAAAAGAAGTATTAAACATATCAAAATACAATTTGAACACATGAAATGGTTTTTCAAAGGTATCATAAGTGTTTCAATCAATGAATAGATCTTAGATTGTAAAAGAAGTATTAAACATATCAAAATACAATTTTAACACATGAAATTGGATTTCAAAGATATCATAAGTGTTTTTATTCAGTCAATAGTGAAAAGAACAAGTTGGAAACATTTAGCTAAGTAATACGCTTGTTTTCCATAGTTAAGATACTTTTAAACTATTATTCTACAGAACATTCACTTTCTTATAGTTTCCTAGGTTATAAAACCTTAGATTGTAAATGAAAGAAGTATTAAACATATCAAAACACAATTTTAACACATGAAATTGTTTTTCAAAGATATCATAAGTGTTTCAATCAATGAATAGACCTTAGATTGTAAAAGAAGTATTAAACATATCAAAATACAATTTTAACACATGAAATTGGATTTCAACGATATCATAAGTGTTTTTATTCAGTTAATAGCGTAAAGAACAAGTTGCAAACATTTAGCTAAGTAATACGCTTGTTTTCCATAGTTAAGATACTTTTAAACTATTATTATTCAGAACATTCACTTTCTTATAGTTTCCTAGGTTATAAAACCTTAGATTGTAAATGAAAGAAGTATTAAACATATCAAAACACAATTTTAACACATGAAATTGGATTTCAAAGATATCATAAGTGTTTTTATTCAGTTAATAGCGTAAAGAACAAGTTGCAAACATTTACCTAAGTAATACGCTTGTTTTCCATAGTTAAGATACTTTTAAACTATTATTATACAGAACATTCACTTTCTTATAGTTTCCTAGGTTATAAAACCTTAGATTGTAAATGAAAGAAGTATTAAACATATCAAAACACAATTTTAACACATGAAATTGGATTTCAAAGATATCATAAGTGTTTTTATTCAGTTAATAGCGTAAAGAACAAGTTGCAAACATTTAGCTAAGTAATACGCTTGTTTTCCATAGTTAAGATACTTTTAAACTATTATTCTACAGAACATTCACTTTCTTATAGTTTCCTAGGTTATAAAACCTTATATTGTAAATGAAAGAAGTATTAAACAAATCAAAACACAATTTTAACACATGAAATTGTTTTTCAAAGATATCATAAGTGTTTCAATCAATGAATAGACCTTAGATTGTAAAAGAAATATTAAACATATCAAAATACAATTTTATGACATGAAATTGGATTTCAAAGATATCATAAGTGTTTTTATTCAGTTAATAGCGTAAAGAACAAGTTGCAAACATTTAGCTAAGTAATACGCCTTTTTTCCATAGTTAAGATACTTTTAAACTATTATTATACAGAACATTCACTTTCTTATAGTTTCCTAGGTTATAAAACCTTAGATTGTAAATGAAAGAAGTATTAAACATATCAAAACACAATTTTAACACATGAAATTGTTTTTCAAAGATATCATAAGTGTTTCAATCAATGAATAGACCTTAGATTGTAAAAGAAGTATTAAACATATCAAAATACAATTTTAACACATGAAATTGGATTTCAAAGATATCATAAGTGTTTTTATTCAGTTAATAGCGTAAAGAACAAGTTGCAAACATTTAGCTAAGTAATACGCTTGTTTTCCATAGTTAAGATACTTTTAAACTATTATTATACAGAACATTCACTTTGTTATAGTTTCCTAGGTTATAAAACCTTAGATTGTAAATGAAAGAAGTATTAAACATATCAAAACACAATTTTAACACATGAAATTGTTTTTCAAAGATATCATAAGTGTTTCAATCAATGAATAGACCTTAGATTGCAAAAGAAGTATTAAACATATCAAAATACAATTTTAACACATGAAATTGGATTTCAACGATATCATAAGTGTTTTTATTCAGTTAATAGCGTAAAGAACAAGTTGCAAACATTTAACTAAGTAATACGCTTGTTTTCCATAGTTAAGACACTTTTAAACTATTATTATACAGAACATTCACTTTCTTATAGTTTCCTAGGTTATAAAACCTTAGATTGTAAATGAAAGAAGTATTAAACATATCAAAACACAATTTTAACACATGAAATTGTTTTTCAAAGATATCATAAGTGTTTCAATCAATGAATAGACCTTAGATTGTAAAAGAAATATTAAACATATCAAAATACAATTTTATGACATGAAATTGGATTTCAAAGATATCATAAGTGTTTTTATTCAGTTAATAGCGTAAAGAACAAGTTGCAAACATTTAGCTAAGTAATACGCCTTTTTTCCATAGTTAAGATACTTTTAAACTATTATTATACAGAACATTCACTTTCTTATAGTTTCCTAGGTTATAAAACCTTAGATTGTAAATGAAAGAAGTATTAAACATATCAAAACACAATTTTAACACATGAAATTGTTTTTCAAAGATATCATAAGTGTTTCAATCAATGAATAGACCTTAGATTGTAAAAGAAGTATTAAACATATCAAAATACAATTTTAACACATGAAATTGGATTTCAAAGATATCATAAGTGTTTTTATTCAGTTAATAGCGTAAAGAACAAGTTGCAAACATTTAGCTAAGTAATACGCTTGTTTTCCATAGTTAAGATACTTTTAAACTATTATTATACAGAACATTCACTTTCTTATAGTTTCCTAGGTTATAAAACCTTAGATTGTAAATGAAAGAAGTATTAAACATATCAAAACACAATTTTAACACATGAAATTGTTTTTCAAAGATATCATAAGTGTTTCAATCAATGAATAGACCTTAGATTGCAAAAGAAGTATTAAACATATCAAAATACAATTTTAACACATGAAATTAGATTTCAACGATATCATAAGTGTTTTTATTCAGTTAATAGCGTAAAGAACAAGTTGCAAACATTTAACTAAGTAATACGCTTGTTTTCCATAGTTAAGACACTTTTAAACTATTATTATACAGAACATTCACTTTCTTATAGTTTCCTAGGTTATAAAACCTTAGATTGTAAATGAAAGAAGTATTAAACATATCAAAACACAATTTTAACACATGAAATTGTTTTTCAAAGATATCATAAGTGTTTCAATCAATGAATAGACCTTAGATTGTAAAAGAAGTATTAAACATATCAAAATACAATTTTAACACATGAAATTGGATTTCAAAGATATCATAAGTGTTTTTATTCAGTCAATAGCGTAAAGAACAAGTTGCAAACATTTAGCTAAGTAATACGCTTGTTTTCCATAGTTAAGATACTTTTAAACTATTATTCTACAGAACATTCACTTTCTTATAGTTTCCTAGGTTATAAAACCTTAGATTGTAAATGAAAGAAGTATTAAACATATCAAAACACAATTTTAACACATGAAATTGTTTTTCAAAGATATCATAAGTGTTTCAATCAATGAATAGACCTTAGATTGTAAAAGAAGTATTAAACATATCAAAATACAATTTTAACACATGAAATTGGATTTCAAAGATATCATAAGTGTTTTTATTCAGTTAATAGCGTAAAGAACAAGTTGCAAACATTTAGCAAAGTAATACGCTTGTTTTCCATAGTTAAGATACTTTTAAACTATTATTATACAGAACATTCACTTTGTTATAGTTTCCTAGGTTATAAAACCTTAGATTGTAAATGAAAGAAGTATTAAACATATCAAAACACAATTTTAACACATGAAATTGTTTTTCAAAGATATCATAAGTGTTTCAATCAATGAATAGACCTTAGATTGCAAAAGAAGTATTAAACATATCAAAATACAATTTTAACACATGAAATTGGATTTCAACGATATCATAAGTGTTTTTATTCAGTTAATAGCGTAAAGAACAAGTTGCAAACATTTAACTAAGTAATACGCTTGTTTTCCATAGTTAAGACACTTTTAAACTATTATTATACAGAACATTCACTTTCTTATAGTTTCCTAGGTTATAAAACCTTAGATTGTAAATGAAAGAAGTATTAAACATCTCAAAACACAATTTTAACACATGAAATTGTTTTTGAAAGATATCATAAGTGTTTCAATCAATGAATAGACCTTAGATTGTAAAAGAAGTATTAAACATATCAAAATACAATTTGAACACATGAAATGGTTTTTCAAAGGTATCATAAGTGTTTCAATCAAGTAATAGACCTTAGATTGTAAAAAATATATGAAAACACAATTTTAACACGTGAAATTGTTTTTCGAATATATTCATGAGTGTTTCAATCAATTCATACACTAAGATTGTAAAAGAAATATTAAACATATCAAAACACAATTTTAACACATGAAATTGGTTTTCAAAGATATCATAAGTGTTTTCATTCAGTTAATAGCGAAAAGAACAAGTTGCAAACATTTAGCTAAGTAATACGCTTGTTCTCCATAGTTAAGATACTTTTAAACTATTATTATACAGAACATTCACTTTCTTATAGTTTCCTAGGTTATAAAACCTTAGATTGTAAATGAAAGAAGTATTAAACATATCAAAACACAATTTTAACACATGAAATTGTTTTTCAAAGATATCATAAGTGTTTCAATCAATGAATAGACCTTAGATTGTAAAAGAAGTATTAAACATATCAAAATACAATTTTAACACATGAAATTGGATTTCAACGATATCATAAGTGTTTTTATTCAGTTAATAGCGTAAAGAACAAGTTGCAAACATTTAGCAAAGTAATACGCTTGTTTTCCATAGTTAAGATACTTTTAAACTATTATTATACAGAACATTCACTTTCTTATAGTTTCCTAGGTTATAAAACCTTAGATTGTAAATGAAAGAAGTATTAAACATCTCAAAACACAATTTTAATACATGAAATTTTTTTTCAAAGATATCATAAGTGTTTCAATCAATGAATAGACCTTAGATTGTAAAAGAAGTATTAAACATATCAAAATACAATTTGAACACATGAAATGGTTTTTCAAAGGTATCATAAGTGTTTGAATGAATTAATAGACCTTAGATTGTAAAAAATATATGAAAACCCAATTTTAACACGTGAAATTGTTTTTCAAATATATTCATAACTGTTTCAATCAATTCATACACTAAGATTGTAAAAGAAATATTAAACATATCAAAACACAATTTTAACACATGAAATTGGTTTTCAAAGATATGATAAGTGTTTTCATTCAGTTAATAGCGAAAAGAACAAGTTGCAAACATTTATCTAAAGTAATACGCTTGTTTTCCATAGTTAAGATACTTTTAAACTATTATTATACAGAACATTCACTTTCTTATAGTTTCCTAGGTTATAAAACCTTAGATTGTAAATGAAAGAAGTATTAAACATATCAAAACACAATTTTAACACATGAAATTGTTTTTCAAAGATATCATAAGTGTTTCAATCAATGAATAGACCTTAGATTGTAAATGAAAGAAGTATTAAACATATCAAAACACAATTTTAACACATGAAATTGTTTTTCAAAGATATCATAAGTGTTTCAATCAATGAATAGACCTTAGATTGTAAAAGAAATATTAAACATATCAAAACACAATTTTAACACATGAAATTGGTTTTCAAAGATATCATAAGTGTTTTCATTCAGTTAATAGCGAAAAGAACAAGTTGCAAACATTTAGCTAAGTAATACGCTTGTTTTCCATAGTTAAGATACTTTTAAACTATTATTATACAGAACATTCACTTTCTTATAGTTTCCTAGGTTATAAAACCTTAGATTGTAAATGAAAGAAGTATTAAACATATCAAAACACAATTTTAACACATGAAATTGTTTTTCAAAGATATCATAAGTGTTTCAATCAATGAATAGACCTTAGATTGTAAAAGAAGTATTAAACATATCAAAATACAATTTTAACACATGAAATTGGATTTCAAAGATATCATAAGTGTTTTTATTCAGTTAATAGCGAAAAGAACAAGTTGCAAACATTTAGCTAAGTAATACGCTTGTTTTCCATAGTTAAGATACTTTTAAACTATTATTATACAGAACATTCACTTTCTAATAGTTTCCTAGGTTATAAAACCTTAGATTGTAAATGAAAGAAGTATTAAACATATCAAAACACAATTTTAACACATGAAATTGTTTTTCAAAGATATCATAAGTGTTTCAATCAATGAATAGACCTTAGATTGTAAAAGAAGTATTAAACATATCAAAATACAATTTTAACACATGAAATTGGATTTCAAAGATATCATAAGTGTTTTTATTCAGTTAATAGCGAAAAGAACAAGTTGCAAACATTTAGCTAAGTAATACGCTTGTTTTCCATAGTTAAGATACTTTTAAACTATTATTCTACAGAACATTCACTTTCTTATAGTTTCCTAGGTTATAAAACCTTAGATTGTAAATGAAAGAAGTATTAAACATATCAAAACACAATTTTAACACATGAAATTGTTTTTCAAAGATATCATAAATGTTTCAATCAATGAATAGACCTTAGATTGTAAAAGAAGTATTAAACATATCAAAATACAATTTTAACACATGAAATTGGATTTCAACGATATCATAAGTGTTTTTATTCAGTTAATAGCGTAAAGAACAAGTTGCAAACATTTAGCTAAGTAATACGCTTGTTTTCCATAGTTAAGATACTTTTAAACTATTATTATACAGAACATTCACTTTCTTATAGTTTCCTAGGTTATAAAACCTTAGATTGTAAATGAAAGAAGTATTAAACATATCAAAACACAATTTTAACACATGAAATTGTTTTTCAAAGATATCATAAGTGTTTCAATCAATGAATAGACCTTAGATTGTAAAAGAAGTATTAAACATATCAAAATACAATTTGAACACATGAAATGGTTTTTCAAAGGTATCATAAGTGTTTGAATCAATTAATAGACCTTAGATTGTAAAAAATATATGAAAACCCAATTTTAACACGTGAAATTGTTTTTCAAATATATTCATAACTGTTTCAATCAATTCATACACTAAGATTGTAAAAGAAATATTAAACATATCAAAACACAATTTTAACACATGAAATTGGTTTTCAAAGATATCATAAGTGTTTTCATTCAGTTAATAGCGAAAAAACAAGTTCCAAACATTTATCTAAAGTAATACGCTTTTTTTCCATAGTTAAGATACTTTTAAACTATTATTATACAGAACATTCACTTTCTTATAGTTTCCTAGGTTATAAAACCTTAGATTGTAAATGAAAGAAGTATTAAACATATCAAAACACAATTTTAACACATGAAATTTTTTTTCAAAGATATCATAAGTGTTTCAATCAATGAATAGACCTTAGATTGTAAAAGAAGTATTAAACATATCAAAATACAATTTTAACACATGAAATTGGATTTCAAAGATATCATAAGTGTTTTTATTCAGTTAATAGCGAAAAGAACAAGTTGCAAACATTTAGCTAAGTAATACGCTTGTTTTCCATAGTTAAGATACTTTTAAACTATTATTATACAGAACATTCACTTTCTAATAGTTTCCTAGGTTATAAAACCTTATATTGTAAATGAAAGAAGTATTAAACAAATCAAAACACAATTTTAACACATGAAATTGTTTTTCAAAGATATCATAAGTGTTTCAATCAATGAATAGACCTTAGATTGTAAAAGAAATATTAAACATATCAAAATACAATTTTATGACATGAAATTGGATTTCAAAGATATCATAAGTGTTTTTATTCAGTTAATAGCGTAAAGAACAAGTTGCAAACATTTAGCTAAGTAATACGCCTTTTTTCCATAGTTAAGATACTTTTAAACTATTATTATACAGAACATTCACTTTCTTATAGTTTCCTAGGTTATAAAACCTTAGATTGTAAATGAAAGAAGTATTAAACATCTCAAAACACAATTTTAACACATGAAATTGTTTTCCAAGATATCATAAGTGTTTCAATCAATGAATAGACCTTAGATTGTAAGAGAAGTATTAAACATATCAAAATACAATTTTAACACATGAAATTGGATTTCAAAGATATCATAAGTGTTTTTATTCAGTTAATAGCGAAAAGAACAAGTTGCAAACATTTAGCTAAGTAATACGCTTGTTTTCCATAGTTAAGATACTTTTAAACTATTATTATACAGAACATTCACTTTCTAATAGTTTCCTAGGTTATAAAACCTTAGATTGTAAATGAAAGAAGTATTAAACATATCAAAACACAATTTTAACACATGAAATTGTTTTTCAAAGATATCATAAGTGTTTCAATCAATGAATAGACCTTAGATTGTAAGAGAAGTATTAAACATATCAAAATACAATTTTAACACATGAAATTGGATTTCAAAGATATCATAAATGTTTTTATTCAGTTAATAGCGAAAAGAACAAGTTGCAAACATTTAGCTAAGTAATACGCTTGCTTTCCATAGTTAAGATACTTTTAAACTATTATTATACAGAACATTCACTTTCTTATAGTTTCCTAGGTTATAAAACCTTAGATTGTAAATGAAAGAAGTATTAAACATCTCAAAACACAATTTTAACACATGAAATTGTTTTTCAAAGATATCATAAGTGTTTCAATCAATGAATAGACCTTAGATTGTAAAAGAAGTATTAAACATATCAAAATACAATTTTAACACATGAAATTGGATTTCAACGATATCATAAGTGTTTTTATTCAGTTAATAGCGTAAAGAACAAGTTGCAAACATTTAGCTAAGTAATACGCTTGTTTTCCATAGTTAAGATACTTTTAAACTATTATTATACAGAACATTCACTTTCTTATAGTTTCCTAGGTTATAAAACCTTAGATTGTAAATGAAAGAAGTATTAAACATCTCAAAACACAATTTTAACAAATGAAATTGTTTTTGAAAGATATCATAAGTGTTTCAATCAATGAATAGACCTTAGATTGTAAAAGAAGTATTAAACATATCAAAATACAATTTTAACACATGAAATTGGATTTCAAAGATATCATAAGTGTTTTTATTCAGTCAATAGCGAAAAGAACAAGTTGCAAACATTTAGCTAAGTAATACGCTTGTTTTCCATAGTTAAGATACTTTTAAACTATTATTATACAGAACATTCACTTTCTTATAGTTTCCTAGGTTATAAAACCTTAGATTGTAAATGAAAGAAGTATTAAACATATCAAAACACAATTTTAACACATGAAATTGTTTTTCAAAGATATCATAAGTGTTTCAATCAATGAATAGACCTTAGATTGTAAAAGAAGTATTAAACATATCAAAATACAATTTTAACACATGAAATTGGATTTCAAAGATATCATAAGTGTTTTTATTCAGTTAATAGCGAAAAGAACAAGTTGCAAACATTTAGCTAAGTAATACGCTTGTTTTCCATAGTTAAGATACTTTTAAACTATTATTATACAGAACATTCACTTTCTAATAGTTTCCTAGGTTATAAAACCTTATATTGTAAATGAAAGAAGTATTAAACAAATCAAAACACAATTTTAACACATGAAATTGTTTTTCAAAGATATCATAAGTGTTTCAATCAATGAATAGACCTTAGATTGTAAAAGAAATATTAAACATATCAAAATACAATTTTATGACATGAAATTGGATTTCAAAGATATCATAAGTGTTTTTATTCAGTTAATAGCGTAAAGAACAAGTTGCAAACATTTAGCTAAGTAATACGCCTTTTTTCCATAGTTAAGATACTTGTAAACTATTATTATACAGAACATTCACTTTCTTATAGTTTCCTAGGTTATAAAACCTTAGATTGTAAATGAAAGAAGTATTAAACATCTCAAAACACAATTTTAACACATGAAATTGTTTTTCAAAGATATCATAAGTGTTTCAATCAATGAATAGACCTTAGATTGTAAGAGAAGTATTAAACATATCAAAATACAATTTTAACACATGAAATTGGTTTTCAAAGATATCATAAGTGTTTTTATTCAGTTAATAGCGAAAAGAACAAGTTGCAAACATTTAGCTAAGTAATACGCTTGTTTTCCATAGTTAAGATACTTTTAAACTATTATTATACAGAACATTCACTTTCTAATAGTTTCCTAGGTTATAAAACCTTATATTGTAAATGAAAGAAGTATTAAACATATCAAAACACAATTTTAACACATGAAATTGTTTTTCAAAGATATCATAAGTGTTTCAATCAATGAATAGACCTTAGATTGTAAGAGAAGTATTAAACATATCAAAATACAATTTTAACACATGAAATTGGATTTCAAAGATATCATAAGTGTTTTTATTCAGTTAATAGCGAAAAGAACAAGTTGCAAACATTTAGCTAAGTAATACGTTTGCTTTCCATAGTTAAGATACTTTTAAACTATTATTATACAGAACATTCACTTTCTAATAGTTTCCTAGGTTATAAAACCTTAGATTGTAAATGAAAGAAGTATTAAACAAATCAAAACACAATTTTAACACATGAAATTGTTTTTCAAATATATCATAAGTGTTTCAATCAATGAATAGACCTTAGATTGTAAAAGAAATATTAAACATATCAAAATACAATTTTATGACATGAAATTGGATTTCAAAGATATCATAAGTGTTTTTATTCAGTTAATAGCGTAAAGAACAAGTTGCAAACATTTAGCTAAGTAATACGCCTTTTTTCCATAGTTAAGATACTTTTAAACTATTATTATACAGAACATTCACTTTCTTATAGTTTCCTAGGTTATAAAACCTTAGATTGTAAATGAAAGAAGTATTAAACATATCAAAACACAATTTTAACACATGAAATTGTTTTTCGAATATATTCATAAGTGTTTCAATCAATTCAGACCTTAGATTGTAAGAGAAATATTAAACATATCAAAACACAATTTTAACACATGAAATTGGTTTTCAAAGATATCATAAGTGTTTTCATTCAGTTAATAACGAAAAGAACAAGTTGCAAACATTTAGCTAAGTAATACGCTTGTTTTCCATAGTTAAGATACTTTTAAACTATTATTATACAGAACATTCACTTTCTTATAGTTTCCTAGGTTATAAAACCTTAGATTGTAAATGAAAGAAGTATTAAACATATCAAAACACAATTTTAACACATGAAATTGTTTTTGAAAGATATCATAAGTGTTTCAATCAATGAATAGACCTTAGATTGTAAATGAAGTATTAAACATATCAAAATACAATTTGAACACATGAAATGATTATTCAAAGGTATCATAAGTGTTTGAATCAATGAATAGACCTTAGATTGTAAAAGATGTATTAAACATATCAAAATACAATTTGAATACATGAAATGGTTTTTCAAAGGTATCATAAGTGTTTCAATAATGAATAGACCTTAGATTGTAAAAGAAGTATTAAACATATCAAAATACAATTTTAACACATGAAATTGGATTTCTAAGATATCATAAGTGTTTTTATTCAGTCAATAGTGAAAAGAACAAGTTGCAAACATTTAGCTAAGTAATACGCTTGTTTTCCATAGTTAAGATACTTTTAAACTATTATTATACAGAACATTCACTTTCTAATAGTTTCCTAGGTTATAAAACCTTATATTGTAAATGAAAGAAGTATTAAACAAATCAAAACACAATTTTAACACATGAAATTGTTTTTCAAAGATATCATAAGTGTTTCAATCAATGAATAGACCTTAGATTGTAAAAGAAATATTAAACATATCAAAATACAATTTTATGACATGAAATTGGATTTCAAAGATATCATAAGTGTTTTTATTCAGTTAATAGCGTAAAGAACAAGTTGCAAACATTTAGCTAAGTAATACGCCTTTTTTCCATAGTTAAGATACTTGTAAACTATTATTATACAGAACATTCACTTTCTTATAGTTTCCTAGGTTATAAAACCTTAGATTGTAAATGAAAGAAGTATTAAACATCTCAAAACACAATTTTAACACATGAAATTGTTTTTCAAAGATATCATAAGTGTTTCAATCAATGAATAGACCTTAGATTGTAAGAGAAGTATTAAACATATCAAAATACAATTTTAACACATGAAATTGGTTTTCAAAGATATCATAAGTGTTTTTATTCAGTTAATAGCGAAAAGAACAAGTTGCAAACATTTAGCTAAGTAATACGCTTGTTTTCCATAGTTAAGATACTTTTAAACTATTATTATACAGAACATTCACTTTCTAATAGTTTCCTAGGTTATAAAACCTTATATTGTAAATGAAAGAAGTATTAAACATATCAAAACACAATTTTAACACATGAAATTGTTTTTCAAAGATATCATAAGTGTTTCAATCAATGAATAGACCTTAGATTGTAAGAGAAGTATTAAACATATCAAAATACAATTTTAACACATGAAATTGGATTTCAAAGATATCATAAGTGTTTTTATTCAGTTAATAGCGAAAAGAACAAGTTGCAAACATTTAGCTAAGTAATACGTTTGCTTTCCATAGTTAAGATACTTTTAAACTATTATTATACAGAACATTCACTTTCTAATAGTTTCCTAGGTTATAAAACCTTAGATTGTAAATGAAAGAAGTATTAAACAAATCAAAACACAATTTTAACACATGAAATTGTTTTTCAAATATATCATAAGTGTTTCAATCAATGAATAGACCTTAGATTGTAAAAGAAATATTAAACATATCAAAATACAATTTTATGACATGAAATTGGATTTCAAAGATATCATAAGTGTTTTTATTCAGTTAATAGCGTAAAGAACAAGTTGCAAACATTTAGCTAAGTAATACGCCTTTTTTCCATAGTTAAGATACTTTTAAACTATTATTATACAGAACATTCACTTTCTTATAGTTTCCTAGGTTATAAAACCTTAGATTGTAAATGAAAGAAGTATTAAACATATCAAAACACAATTTTAACACATGAAATTGTTTTTCGAATATATTCATAAGTGTTTCAATCAATTCATACACTAAGATTGTAAGAGAAATATTAAACATATCAAAACACAATTTTAACACATGAAATTGGTTTTCAAAGATATCATAAGTGTTTTCATTCAGTTAATAACGAAAAGAACAAGTTGCAAACATTTAGCTAAGTAATACGCTTGTTTTCCATAGTTAAGATACTTTTAAACTATTATTATACAGAACATTCACTTTCTTATAGTTTCCTAGGTTATAAAACCTTAGATTGTAAATGAAAGAAGTATTAAACATATCAAAACACAATTTTAACACATGAAATTGTTTTTGAAAGATATCATAAGTGTTTCAATCAATGAATAGACCTTAGATTGTAAATGAAGTATTAAACATATCAAAATACAATTTGAACACATGAAATGATTATTCAAAGGTATCATAAGTGTTTGAATCAATGAATAGACCTTAGATTGTAAAAGAAGTATTAAACATATCAAAATACAATTTGAATACATGAAATGGTTTTTCAAAGGTATCATAAGTGTTTCAATAATGAATAGACCTTAGATTGTAAAAGAAGTATTAAACATATCAAAATACAATTTTAACACATGAAATTGGATTTCTAAGATATCATAAGTGTTTTTATTCAGTCAATAGTGAAAAGAACAAGTTGCAAACATTTAGCTAAGTAATACGCTTGTTTTCCATAGTTAAGATACTTTTAAACTATTATTATACAGAACATTCACTTTCTAATAGTTTCCTAGGTTATAAAACCTTATATTGTAAATGAAAGAAGTATTAAACAAATCAAAACACAATTTTAACACATGAAATTGTTTTTCAAAGATATCATAAGTGTTTCAATCAATGAATAGACCTTAGATTGTAAAAGAAATATTAAACATATCAAAATACAATTTTATGACATGAAATTGGATTTCAAAGATATCATAAGTGTTTTTATTCAGTTAATAGCGTAAAGAACAAGTTGCAAACATTTAGCTAAGTAATACGCCTTTTTTCCATAGTTAAGATACTTGTAAACTATTATTATACAGAACATTCACTTTCTTATAGTTTCCTAGGTTATAAAACCTTAGATTGTAAATGAAAGAAGTATTAAACATCTCAAAACACAATTTTAACACATGAAATTGTTTTTCAAAGATATCATAAGTGTTTCAATCAATGAATAGACCTTAGATTGTAAGAGAAGTATTAAACATATCAAAATACAATTTTAACACATGAAATTGGATTTCAAAGATATCATAAGTGTTTTTATTCAGTTAATAGCGAAAAGAACAAGTTGCAAACATTTAGCTAAGTAATACGCTTGTTTTCCATAGTTAAGATACTTTTAAACTATTATTATACAGAACATTCACTTTCTAATAGTTTCCTAGGTTATAAAACCTTATATTGTAAATGAAAGAAGTATTAAACATATCAAAACACAATTTTAACACATGAAATTGTTTTTCAAAGATATCATAAGTGTTTCAATCAATGAATAGACCTTAGATTGTAAGAGAAGTATTAAACATATCAAAATACAATTTTAACACAAGAAATTGGATTTCAAAGATATCATAAGTGTTTTTATTCAGTTAATAGCGAAAAGAACAAGTTGCAAACATTTAGCTAAGTAATACGCTTGCTTTCCATAGTTAAGATACTTTTAAACTATTATTATACAGAACATTCACTTTCTTATAGTTTCCTAGGTTATAAAACCTTAGATTGTAAATGAAAGAAGTATTAAACATCTCAAAACACAATTTTAACACATGAAATTGTTTTTCAAAGATATCATAAGTGTTTCAATCAATGAATAGACCTTAGATTGTAAAAGAAGTATTAAACATATCAAAATACAATTTTAACACATGAAATTGGATTTCAATGATATCATAAGTGTTTTTATTCAGTTAATAGCGTAAAGAACAAGTTGCAAACATTTAGCTAAGTAATACGCTTGTTTTCCATAGTTAAGATACTTTTAAACTATTATTATACAGAACATTCACTTTCTTATAGTTTCCTAGGTTATAAAACCTTAGATTGTAAATGAAAGAAGTATTAAACATATCAAAACGCAATTTTAACACATGAAATTGTTTTTCAAAGATATCATAAGTGTTTCAATCAATGAATAGACCTTAGATTGTAAAAGAAGTATTAAACATATCAAAATACAATTTTAACACATGAAATTGGATTTTAACGATATCATAAGTGTTTTTATTCAGTTAATAGCGTAAAGAACAAGTTGCAAACATTTAGCTAAGTAATACGTTTGTTTTCCATAGTTAAGATACTTTTAAACTATTATTATACAGAACATTCACTTTCTTATAGTTTCCTAGGTTATAAAACCTTAGATTGTAAATGAAAGAAGTATTAAACATCTCAAAACACAATTTTAACAAATGAAATTGTTTTTGAAAGATATCATAAGTGTTTCAATCAATGAATAGACCTTAGATTGTAAAAGAAGTATTAAACATATCAAAATACAATTTTAACACATGAAATTGGATTTCAAAGATATCATAAGTGTTTTTATTCAGTCAATAGCGAAAAGAACAAGTTGCAAACATTTAGCTAAGTAATACGCTTGTTTTCCATAGTTAAGATACTTTTAAACTATTATTATACAGAACATTCACTTTCTAATAGTTTCCTAGGTTATAAAACCTTATATTGTAAATGAAAGAAGTATTAAACAAATCAAAACACAATTTTAACACATGAAATTGTTTTTCAAAGATATCATAAGTGTTTCAATCAATGAATAGACCTTAGATTGTAAAAGAAATATTAAACATATCAAAATACAATTTTATGACATGAAATTGGATTTCAAAGATATCATAAGTGTTTTTATTCAGTTAATAGCGTAAAGAACAAGTTGCAAACATTTAGCTAAGTAATACGCCTTTTTTCCATAGTTAAGATACTTTTAAACTATTATTATACAGAACATTCACTTTCTTATAGTTTCCTAGGTTATAAAACCTTAGATTGTAAATGAAAGAAGTATTAAACATATCAAAACACAATTTTAACACATGAAATTGTTTTTCGAATATATTCATAAGTGTTTCAATCAATTCATACACTAAGATTGTAAAAGAAATATTAAACATATCAAAACACAATTTTAACACATGAAATTGGTTTTCAAAGATATCATAAGTGTTTTCATTCAGTTAATAGCGAAAAGAACAAGTTCCAAACATTTATCTAAAGTAATACGCTTTTTTTCCATAGTTAAGATACTTTTAAACTATTATTATACAGAACATTCACTTTCTTATAGTTTCCTAGGTTATAAAACCTTAGATTGTAAATGAAAGAAGTATTAAACATATCAAAACACAATTTTAACACATGAAATTGTTTTTCAAAGATATCATAAGTGTTTCAATCAATGAATAGACCTTAGATTGTAAAAGAAGTATTAAACATATCAAAATACAATTTTAACACATGAAATTGGATTTCAAAGATATCATAAGTGTTTTTATTCAGTTAATAGCGAAAAGAACAAGTTGCAAACATTTAGCTAAGTAATACGCTTGTTTTCCATAGTTAAGATACTTTTAAACTATTATTATACTGAACATTCACTTTCTTATAGTTTCCTAGGTTATAAAACCTTAGATTGTAAATGAAAGAAGTATTAAACATATCAAAACACAATTTTAACACATGAAATTGTTTTTCAAAGATATCATAAGTGTTTCAATCAATGAATAGACCTTAGATTGTAAAAGAAGTATTAAACATATCAAAATACAATTTTAACACATGAAATTGGATTTCAAAGATATCATAAGTGTTTTTATTCAGTTAATAGCGAAAAGAACAAGTTGCAAACATTTAGCTAAGTAATACGCTTGTTTTCCATAGTTAAGATACTTTTAAACTATTATTCTACAGAACATTCACTTTCTTATAGTTTCCTAGGTTATAAAACCTTAGATTGTAAATGAAAGAAGTATTAAACATATCAAAACACAATTTTAACACATGAACTTGTTTTTCAAAGATATCATAAATGTTTCAATCAATGAATAGACCTTAGATTGTTAAAGAAGTATTAAACATATCAAAATACAATTTTAACACATGAAATTGGATTTCAACGATATCATAAGTGTTTTTATTCAGTTAATAGCGTAAAGAACAAGTTGCAAACATTTAGCTAAGTAATACGCTTGTTTTCCATAGTTAATATACTTTTAAACTATTATTATACAGAACATTCACTTTCTTATAGTTTCCTAGGTTATAAAACCTTAGATTGTAAATGAAAGAAGTATTAAACATATCAAAACACAATTTTAACACATGAAATTGTTTTTCAAAGATATCATAAGTGTTTCAATCAATGAATAGACCTTAGATTGTAAAAGAAGTATTAAACATATCAAAATACAATTTGAACACATGAAATGGTTTTTCAAAGGTATCATAAGTGTTTGAATCAATTAATAGACCTTAGATTGTAAAAAATATATGAAAACCCAATTTTAACACGTGAAATTGTTTTTCAAATATATTCATAACTGTTTCAATCAATTCATACACTAAGATTGTAAAAGAAATATTAAACATATCAAAACACAATTTTAACACATGAAATTGGTTTTCAAAGATATCATAAGTGTTTTCATTCAGTTAATAGCGAAAAGAACAAGTTCCAAACATTTATCTAAAGTAATACGCTTTTTTTCCATAGTTAAGATACTTTTAAACTATTATTATACAGAACATTCACTTTCTTATAGTTTCCTAGGTTATAAAACCTTAGATTGTAAATGAAAGAAGTATTAAACATATCAAAACACAATTTTAACACATGAAATTGTTTTTCAAAGATATCATAAGTGTTTCAATCAATGAATAGACCTTAGATTGTAAAAGAAGTATTAAACATATCAAAATACAATTTTAACACATGAAATTGGATTTCAAAGATATCATAAGTGTTTTTATTCAGTTAATAGCGAAAAGAACAAGTTGCAAACATTTAGCTAAGTAATACGCTTGTTTTCCATAGTTAAGATACTTTTAAACTATTATTATACAGAACATTCACTTTCTAATAGTTTCCTAGGTTATAAAACCTTATATTGTAAATGAAAGAAGTATTAAACAAATCAAAACACAATTTTAACACATGAAATTGTTTTTCAAAGATATCATAAGTGTTTCAATCAATGAATAGACCTTAGATTGTAAAAGAAATATTAAACATATCAAAATACAATTTTATGACATGAAATTGGATTTCAAAGATATCATAAGTGTTTTTATTCAGTTAATAGCGTAAAGAACAAGTTGCAAACATTTAGCTAAGTAATACGCCTTTTTTCCATAGTTAAGATACTTGTAAACTATTATTATACAGAACATTCACTTTCTTATAGTTTCCTAGGTTATAAAACCTTAGATTGTAAATGAAAGAAGTATTAAACATCTCAAAACACAATTTTAACACATGAAATTGTTTTTCAAAGATATCATAAGTGTTTCAATCATTGAATAGACCTTAGATTGTAAGAGAAGTATTAAACATATCAAAATACAATTTTAACACATGAAATTGGATTTCAAAGATATCATAAGTGTTTTTATTCAGTTAATAGCGAAAAGAACAAGTTGCAAACATTTAGATAAGTAATACGCTTGTTTTCCATAGTTAAGATACTTTTAAACTATTATTATACAGAACATTCACTTTCTAATAGTTTCCTAGGTTATAAAACCTTAGATTGTAAATGAAAGAAGTATTAAACATATCAAAACACAATTTTAACACATGAAATTGTTTTTCAAAGATATCATAAGTGTTTCAATCAATGAATAGACCTTAGATTGTAAGAGAAGTATTAAACATATCAAAATACAATTTTAACACATGAAATTGGATTTCAAAGATATCATAAGTGTTTTTATTCAGTTAATAGCGAAAAGAACAAGTTGCAAACATTTAGCTAAGTAATACGCTTGCTTTCCATAGTTAAGATACTTTTAAACTATTATTATACAGAACATTCACTTTCTTATAGTTTCCTAGGTTATAAAACCTTAGATTGTAAATGAAAGAAGTATTAAACATCTCAAAACACAATTTTAACACATGAAATTGTTTTTCAAAGATATCATAAGTGTTTCAATCAATGAATAGACCTTAGACTGTAAAAGAAGTATTAAACATATCAAAATACAATTTTAACACATGAAATTGGATTTCAACGATATCATAAGTGTTTTTATTCAGTTAATAGCGTAAAGAACAAGTTGCAAACATTTAGCTAAGTAATACGCTTGTTTTCCATAGTTAAGATACTTTTAAACTATTATTATACAGAACATTCACTTTCTTATAGTTTCCTAGGTTATAAAACCTTAGATTGTAAATGAAAGAAGTATTAAACATCTCAAAACACAATTTTAACAAATGAAATTGTTTTTGAAAGATATCATAAGTGTTTCAATCAATGAATAGACCTTAGATTGTAAAAGAAGTATTAAACATATCAAAATACAATTTTAACACATGAAATTGGATTTCAAAGATATCATAAGTGTTTTTATTCAGTCAATAGCGAAAAGAACAAGTTGCAAACATTTAGCTAAGTAATACGCTTGTTTTCCATAGTTAAGATACTTTTAAACTATTATTCTACAGAACATTCACTTTCTTATAGTTTCCTAGGTTATAAAACCTTATATTGTAAATGAAAGAAGTATTAAACAAATCAAAACACAATTTTAACACATGAAATTGTTTTTCAAAGATATCATAAGTGTTTCAATCAATGAATAGACCTTAGATTGTAAAAGAAATATTAAACATATCAAAATACAATTTTATGACATGAAATTGGATTTCAAAGATATCATAAGTGTTTTTATTCAGTTAATAGCGTAAAGAACAAGTTGCAAACATTTAGCTAAGTAATACGCCTTTTTTCCATAGTTAAGATACTTTTAAACTATTATTATACAGAACATTCACTTTCTTATAGTTTCCTAGGTTATAAAACCTTAGATTGTAAATGAAAGAAGTATTAAACATATCAAAACACAATTTTAACACATGAAATTGTTTTTCGAATATATTCATAAGTGTTTCAATCAATTCATACACTAAGATTGTAAAAGAAATATTAAACATATCAAAACACAATTTTAACACATGAAATTGGTTTTCAAAGATATCATAAGTGTTTTCATTCAGTTAATAGCGAAAAGAACAAGTTGCAAACATTTAGCTAAGTAATACGCTTGTTTTCCATAGTTAAGATACTTTTAAACTATTATTATACAGAACATTCACTTTCTTATAGTTTCCTAGGTTATAAAACCTTAGATTGTAAATGAAAGAAGTATTATACATATCAAAACACAATTTTAACACATGAAATTGTTTTTCAAAGATATCATAAGTGTTTCAATCAATGAATAGACCTTAGATTGTAAATGAAGTATTAAACATATCAAAATACAATTTGAACACATGAAATGATTATTCAAAGGTATCATAAGTGTTTGAATCAATTAATAGACCTTAGATTGTAAAAAATATATGAAAACACATTTTTAACACATGAAATTGTTTTTCGAATATATTCATAAGTGTTTCAATCAATTAATGGACTAAGATTGTAAAAGAAATATTAAACATATCAAAACACAATTTTAACACATGAAATTGGTTTTCAAAGATATCATAAGTGTTTTCAATCAGTAAATAACGAAAAGAACAAGTTGCAAACAATTAGCTAAGTAACACGCTTGTTTTCAATAGTTAAGATACTTTTAAACTATTATTATACAGAACATTCACTTTCTTATAGTTTCGTAGGTTATAAAACTTTAGATTGTAAATGAAAGAAGTATTAAACATATCAAAACACAATTTTAACACATGAAATTGTTTTTCAAAGATATCATAAGTTTTTCGATCAATGAATAGACCTTAGATTGTAAAAGAAGTATTAAACATATCAAAATACAATTTGAACACATGAAATTGGTTTTCAAAGATATCATAAGTGTTTTCATTCAGTTAATAGCGAAAAGAACCAGTTGCAAACATTTAGCTAAGTAAGACGCTTGTTTTCAATAGTTAAGATACTTTTAAACTATTATTATACAGAACATTGACTTTCTTATAGGTTCCTAGGTTATAAAACCATAGATTGTAAATGAAAGAAGTACTAAACATATCAATACACAATTTTAACAGATGAAATTGTTTTTCAAAGATATCATAAGTGTTTCAATCAATGAATAGACCTTAGATTGTAAAAGAAGTATTAAACATATCAAAATACAATTAAAACACATGAAATTGGTTTTCAAAGATATGATAAGTGTTTTCATTCAGTTAATTGCGAAAAGAACCAGTTGCAAACACTTAATTAAGTAATACGCTTGTTTTCAATAGTTAAGATACTTTTAAACTATTACTATACAGAACATTCAATTTCTTATAGTTTCCTAGGTTATAAATCCTTAGATTGTAAATGAAAGAAGTATTAAAAATATCAAAACACAATTTTAACAGATGAAATTGTTTTTCAAAGATATCATAAGTGTTTCAATCAATGAATAGACCTTAGATTGTAAAAGAAGTATTAAACATATCAAAATACAATTAAAACACATGAAATTGGTTTTCAAAGATATGATAAGTGTTTTCAATCAGTAAATAGCGAAAAGAACAAGTTGCAAACATTTAGCTAAGTAATACGCTTGTTTTCCATAGTTAAGATACTTGGAAACTATTATTATACGAAACATTCACCTTCTTATAGTTTCCTATGTTATAAAACCTTAGATTGTAAATGAAAGAAGTATTAAACATATCAAAACACAATTTTAACAGATGAAATTGTTTTTCCAAGATATCATAAGTGTATCAATCAATGAATAGACCTTAGATTGTAAAAGAAGTATTAAACATATCAAAATACAATTTGAACACATGAAATTGGTTTTCAAAGATATGATAAGTGTTTTCTCTCAGTTAATAGCGAAAAGAACAAATTGCAAACATTTAGCTAAGTAATACGCTTGTTTTCAATAGTTAAGATACTTTTAAACTATTATTATACAGAACATTCACTTTCTTATAGTTTCCTAGGTTATAAAACCTTAGATTGTAAATGAAAGAAGTATTAAATATATCAAAACACAATTGATGAAATTTTTTTCAAAGATATCATAAGTGTTTTCATTCAGTTAATAGCGAAAAGAACCAGTTGCAAACATTTAGCTAAGTAATACGCTTGTTTTCCATAGTTAAGATACTTTTAAACTATTATTATACAGAACATTCACTTTCTTATAGTTTCCTGGGTTATAAAACCTTAGATTGTAAATGAAAGAAGTATTAAACATATCAAAACACAATTTTAAACGATGAAATTGTTTTTCCAAGATATCATAAGTGTTTCAATCAATGAATAGACCTTAGATTGTAAAAGAAGTACTAAACATATCAAAATACAATTTGAACAGATGAAATTGGTTTTCAAAGATATGATAAGTGTTTTCATTCAGTTAATAGCGAAAAGAACCAGTTGCAAACATTTAGCTAAGTAGTAGGCTTGTTTTCCATAGTTAAGATACTTTTAAACTATTATTATACAGAACATTCACTTTCTTATAGTTTCCTGGGTTATAAAACCTTAGATTGTAAATGAAAGAAGTATTAAACATATCAAAACACAATTTTAAACGATGAAATTGTTTTTCCAAGATATCATAAGTGTATCAATCAATGAATAGACCTTAGATTGTAAAAGAAGTATTAAACATATCAAAATACAATTTGAACACATGAAATTGGTTTTCAAAGATATGATAAGTGTTTTCATTCAGTTAATAGCGAAAAGAACCAGTTGCAAACATTTAGCTAAGTAATACGCTTGTTTTCAATAGTTAAGATACTTTTAAACTATTATTATACAGAACATTCACTTTCTTATAGTTTCCTAGGTTATAAAACCTTAGATTGTAAATGAAAGAAGTATTAAACATATCAAAACACAATTTTAATAGATGAAATTGTTTTTCCAAGATATCATAAGTGTTTCAATCAATGAATAGACCTTAGATTGTAAAAGAAGTATTAAACATATCAAAACAAAATTTGAACACATGAAATTGGTTTTCAAAGATATGATAAGTGTTTTCAATCAGTAAATAGCGAAAAGAACAAATTGAAAACATTTAGCTAAGTAATACGTTTGTTTTCAATAGTTAAGATACTTTTAAACTATTATTATACAGAACATTCACTTTCTTATAGTTTCCTAGGTTATAAAACCTTAGATTGTAAATGAAAGAAGTATTAAATATATCCAAACACAATTGATGAAATTTTTTTCAAAGATATCATAAGTGTTTCAATCAATGAATAGACCTTAGATTGTAAAAGAAGTATTAAACATATCAAAATACAATTTGAACACATGAAATTGGTTTTCAAAGATATGATAAGTGTTTTCATTCAGTTAATAGCGAAAAGAACCAGTTGCAAACATTTAGCTAAGTAATAGGCTTGTTTTCCATAGTTAAGATACTTTTAAACTATTATTATACAGAACATTCACTTTCTTATAGTTTCCTAGGTTATAAAACCTTAGATTGTAAATGAAAGAAGTATTAAATATATCAAAACACAATTGATGAAATTTTTTTCAAAGATATCATAAGTGTTTCAATCAATGAATAGACCTTAGATTGTAAAAGAAGTATTAAACATATCAAAATACAATTTGAACAGATGAAATTGGTTTTCAAAGATATGATAAGTGTTTTCATTCAGTTAATAGCGAAAAGAACCAGTTGCAAACATTTAGCTAAGTAATAGGCTTGTTTTCCATAGTTAAGATACTTTTAAACTATTATTATACAGAACATTCACTTTCTTATAGTTTCCTAGGTTATAAAACCTTAGATTGTAAATGAAAGAAGTATTAAACATATCAAAACACAATTTTAACAGATGAAATTGTTTTTCCAAGATATCATAAGTGTTTCAATCAATGAATAGACCTTAGATTGTAAAAGAAGTATTAAACATATCAAAATACAATTTGAACAGATGAAATTGGTTTTCAAAGATATGATAAGTGTTTTCATTCAGTTAATAGCGAAAAGAACCAGTTGCAAACATTTAGCTAAGTAATAGGCTTGTTTTCCATAGTTAAGATACTTTTAAACTATTATTATACAGAACATTCACTTTCTTATAGTTTCCTAGGTTATAAAACCTTAGATTGTAAATGAAAGAAGTATTAAACATATCAAAACACAATTTTAACAGATGAAATTGTTTTTCCAAGATATCATAAGTGTTTCAATCAATGAATAGACCTTAGATTGTAAAAGAAGTATTAAACATATCAAAATACAATTTAAACAGATGAAATTGGTTTTCAAAGATATGATAAGTGTTTTCAATCAGTAAATAGAGAAAAGAACAAATTGAAAACATTTAGCTAAGTAATACGCTTGTTTTCAATAGTTAAGATACTTTTAAACTATTATTATACAGAACATTCACTTTCTTATAGTTTCCTAGGTTATAAAACCTTAGATTGTAAATGAAAGAAGTATTAAATATATCAAAACACAATTGATGAAATTTGTTTCAAAGATATCATAAGTGTTTCAATCAATGAATAGACCTCAGATTGTAAAAGAAGTATTAAACATATCAAAATACAATTTGAACACATGAAATTGGTTTTCAAAGATATGATAAGTGTTTTCATTCAGTTAATAGCGAAAAGAACCAGTTGCAAACATTTAGCTAAGTAATACGCTTGTTTTCCATAGTTAAGATACTTTTAAACTATTATTATACAGAACATTCACTTTCTTATAGTTTCCTAGGTTATAAAACCTTAGATTATAAATGAAAGAAGTATTAAATATATCAAAACACAATTGATGAAATTTTTTTCAAAGATAGCATAAGTGTTTCAATCAATGAATAGACCTTAGATTGTAAAAGAAGTATTAAACATATCAAAATACAATTTGAACACATGAAATTGGTTTTCAAAGATATGATAAGTGTTTTCATTCAGTTAATAGCGAAAAGAACCAGTTGCAAACATTTAGCTAAGTAATACGCTTGTTTTCCATAGTTAAGATACTTTTAAACTATTATTATACAGAACATTCACTTTCTTATAGTTTCCTAGGTTATAAAACCTTAGATTATAAATGAAAGAAGTATTAAATATATCAAAACACAATTGATGAAATTTTTTTCAAAGATAGCATAAGTGTTTCAATCAATGAATAGACCTTAGATTGTAAAAGAAGTATTAAACATATCAAAATACAATTTGAACACATGAAATTGGTTTTCAAAGATATGATAAGTGTTTTCATTCAGTTAATAGCGAAAAGAACCAGTTGCAAACATTTAGCTAAGTAATACGCTTGTTTTCCATAGTTAAGATACTTTTAAACTATTATTATACAGAACATTCACTTTCTTATAGTTTCCTAGGTTATAAAACCTTAGATTGTAAATGAAAGAAGTATTAAACATATCAAAACACAATTTTAACAGATGAAATTGTTTTTCCAAGATATCATAAGTGTTTCAATCAATGAATAGACCTTAGATTGTAAAAGAAGTATTAAACATATCAAAATACAATTTAAACAGATGAAATTGGTTTTCAAAGATATGATAAGTGTTTTCAATCAGTAAATAGCGAAAAGAACAAATTGAAAACATTTAGCTAAGTAATACGCTTGTTTTCAATAGTTAAGATACTTTTAAACTATTATTATACAGAACATTCACTTTCTTATAGTTTCCTAGGTTATAAAACCTTAGATTGTAAATGAAAGAAGTATTAAACATATCAAAACACAATTTTAACAGATGAAATTGTTTTTCCAATATATCATAAGTGTTTCAATCAATGAATAGACCTTAGATTGTAAAAGAAGTATTAAACATATCAAAATACAATTTGAACAGATGAAATTGGTTTTCAAAGATATGATAAGTGTTTTCATTCAGTTAATTGCGTAAAGAACCAGTTGCAAACATTTAGCTAAGTAATACGGTTGTTTTCCATAGTTAAGATACTTTGAAACTATTATTATACAGAACATTCGCTTTCTTATTGTTTCCTAGGTGAACAAACCTTAGATTGTAAATGAAAGAAGTATTAAACATATCAAAACACAATTTTAACAGATGAAATTGTTTTTCAAAGATATCATAAGTGTTTCAATCAATGAATAGACCTTAGATTGTAAAAGAAGTATTAAACATATCAAAATACAATTTGAACAGATGAAATTGGTTTTCAAAGATATGATAAGTGTTTTCATTCAGTTAATAGCGAAAAGAACCAGTTGCAAACATTTAGCTAAGTAATACCCTTGTTTTCAATAGTTAAGATACTTTGAAACTATTATTATACAGAACATTCACTTGCTTATAGTTTCCTAGGTTATAAAACCTTAGATTGTAAATGAAAGAAGTATTAAACATATCAAAACACAATTTTAACAGATGAAATTGTTTTTCAAAGATATCATAAGTGTTTCAATCAATGAATAGACCTTAGATTGTAAAAGAAGTATTAAACATATCAAAATACAATTTGAACAGATGAAATTGGTTTTCAAAGATATGATAAGTGTTTTCAATCAGTAAATAGCGAAAAGAACAAATTGCAAACATTTAGCTAAGTAATACGCTTGTTTTCAATAGTTAAGATACTTTTAAACTATTATTATACAGAACATTCACTTGCTTATAGTTTCCTAGGTTATAAAACCTTAGATTGTAAATGAAAGAAGTATTAAACATATCAAAACACAATTGATGAATTTTTTTCAAAGATATCATAAGTGTTTCAATCAATGAATAGACCTTAGATTGTAAAAGAAGTATTAAACATATCAAAATACAATTAAAACACATGAAATTGGTTTTCAAAGATATGATAAGTGTTTTCATTCAGTTAATTGCGAAAAGAACCAGTTGCAAACATTTAGCTAAGTAATACGCTTGTTTTCAATAGTTAAGATACTTTTAAACTATTACTATACAGAACATTCAATTTCTTATAGTTTCCTAGGTTATAAATCCTTAGATTGTAAATGAAAGAAGTATTAAACATATGAAAATACAATTTTAACAGATGAAATTGTTTTTCCAAGATATCATAAGTGTTTCAATCAATGAATAGACCTTAGATTGTAAAACAAATATTAAACATATCAAAACAGAATTTTAACACATGAAATTGGTTTTCAAAGATATCATAAGTGTTTTCAATCAGTAAATTGCAAAAAGAACAAGTGGCAAACATTTAGCTAAGTATTACGCTTGTTTTCCATAGTTAAGATACGTTTAAACTATTATTATACAGAACATTCACCTTCTTATAGTTTCCTAGGTTATAAAACCTTAGATTGTAAATGAAAGAAGTATTAAACATATCAAAACACAATTTTAACAGATGAAATTGTTTTTCAAAGATATCATAAGTGTTTCAATCAATGAATAGACCTTAGATTGTAAAAGAAGTATTAACCATATCAAAATACAATTTGAACACATGAAATTGGTTTTCAAACATATCATAAGTGTTTTCATTCAGTTAATAGCGAAAAGAACCAGTTGCAAACATTTAGCTAAGTAATACGCTTGTTTTCAATAGTTAAGATACTTTTAAACTATTATTATACAGAACATTCACTTTCTTTTATTTTCCTAGGTTATAAAACTTTAGATTGTAAATGAAAGAAGTATTAAACATATGAAAACACAATTTTAACAGATGAAATTGTTTTTCCATGATATCATAAGTGTTTCAATCAATGAATAGACCTTAGATTGTAAAAGAAGTATTAAACATATCAAAATACAATTTGAACACATGAAATGGTTTTTCAAAGGTATCATAAGTGTTTGAATCAATTAATAGACCTTAGTTTGTAAAAAATATATGAAAACACAATTTTAACACGTCAAATTGTTTTTCGAATATATTCATAAGTGTTTCAATCAATTCATACACTAAGATTGTAAAAGAAATGTTAAACATATCAGAACACAATTTTAAGACATGAAATTGGTTGTCAAAGATATCAAAAATGTTTTCAACCAGTAAATAGCGAAAAGAACAAGTTGCAAACATTTAGCTAAGTAATACGCTTGTTTTCCATAGTTAAGATACTTTGAAACTATTATTATACAGAACATTCACTTTCTTATAGTTTCCTAGGTTATAAAACCTTAGATTGTAAATGAAAGAAGTATTAAATATATCAAAACACAATATTAACAGATGAAATTGTTTTTCAAAGATATCATAAGTGTTTCAATCAATGAATAGACCTTAGATTGTAAAAGAAGTATTAAACATATCAAAATACAATTAAAACACATGAAATTGGTTTTCAAAGATATGATAAGTGTTTTCATTCAGTTAATTGCGAAAAGAACCAGTTGCAAACATTTAGCTAAGTAATACGCTTGTTTTCAATAGTTAAGATACTTTTAAACTATTACTATACAGAGCATTCAATTTCTTATAGTTTCCTAGGTTATAAATCCTTAGATTGTAAATGAAAGAAGTATTAAACATATCAAAATACAATTTTAACAGATGAAATTGTTTTTCAAAGATATCATAAGTGTTTGAATCAATGAATAGACCTTAGATTGTAAAAGAAGTATTAAACATATCAAAATACAATTTGAACACATGAAATTGGTTTCCAAAGATATGATAAGTGTTTTCATTCAATTAATAGCGAAAAGAACCAGTTGCAAACATTTAGCTAAGTAATACGCTTGTTTTCAATAGTTAAGATACTTTTAAACTATTACTATACAGAACATTCAATTTCTTATAGTTTCCTAGGTTATAAAACCTTAGATTGTAAATGAAAGAAGTATTAAATATATCAAAACACAATATTAACAGATGAAATTGTTTTTCAAAGATATCATAAGTGTTTCAATCAATGAATAGACCTTAGATTGTAAAAGAAGTATTAAACATATCAAAATACAATTAAAACACATGAAATTGGTTTTCAAAGATATGATAAGTGTTTTCATTCAGTTAATTGCGAAAAGAACCAGTTGCAAACATTTAGCTAAGTAATACGCTTGTTTTCAATAGTTAAGATACTTTTAAACTATTATTATACAGAACATTCACTTTCTTATAGTTTCCTAGGTTATAAAACCTTAGATTGTAAATGAAAGAAGTATTAAACATATCAAAACACAATTTTAACAGATGAAATTGTTTTTCAAAGATATCATAAGTGTTTCAATCAATGAATAGACCTTAGATTGTAAAAGAAGTATTAAACATATCAAAATACAATTTGAACACATGAAATTGGTTTCCAAAGATATGATAAGTGTTTTCATTCAATTAATAGCGAAAAGAACCAGTTGCAAACATTTAGCTAAGTAATACGCTTGTTTTCAATAGTTAAGATACTTTTAAACTATTATTATACAGAACATTCACTTTCTTTTATTTTCCTAGGTTATAAAACGTTAGATTGTAAATGAAAGAAGTATTAAACATATGAAAACACAATTTTAACAGATGAAATTGTTTTTCCATGATATCATAAGTGTTTCAATCAATGAATAGACCTTAGATTGTAAAAGAAGTATTAAACATATCAAAATACAATTTGAACACATGAAATGGTTTTTCAAAGGTATCATAAATGTTTGAATCAATTAATAGACCTTAGATTGTAAAAAATATATGAAAACACAATTTTAACACGTGAAATTGTTTTTCGAATATATTCATAAGTGTTTCGATCAATTAATAGACTAAGATTGTAAAAGAAATATTAAACATATCAAAACAGAATTTTAACCCATGAAATTGGTTTTCAAAGATATCATAAGTGTTTTCAATCAGTAAATTGCGAAAAGAACAAGTTGCAAACATTTAGCTAAGTAATACGCTTGTTTTCCATAGTTAAGATACTTTGAAACTATTATTATACAGAACATTCACCTTCTTATAGTTTCCTAGGTTATAAAACCTTAGATTGTAAATGAAAGAAGTATTAAACATATCAAAACACAATTTTAACAGATGAAATTGTTTTTCCAAGATATCATAAGTGTTTCAATCAATGAATAGACCTTAGATTGTAAAAGAAGTATTAAACATATCAAAATACAATTTGAACAGATGAAATTGGTTTTCAAAGATATGTAATGTGTTTTCATTCAGTTAATAGCGAAAAGAACCAGTTGCAAACATTTAGCTAAGTAATACGGTTGTTTTCCATAGTTAAGATACTTTTAAACTATTATTATACAGAACATTCACTTTCTTATAGTTTCCTAGGTTATAAAACCTTAGATTGTAAATGAAAGAAGTATTAAACATATCAAAACACAATTTTAACAGATGAAATTGTTTTTCAAAGATATCATAAGTGTTTCAATCAATGAATAGACCTTAGATTGTAAAAGAAGTATTAAACATATCAAAATACAATTTGAACAGATGAAATTGGTTTGCAAAGATATGATAAGTGTTTTCATTCAGTTAATAGCGAAAAGAACCAGTTGCAAACATTTAGCTAAGTAATACGCTTGTTTTCAATAGTTAAGATACTTTGAAACTATTATTATACAGAACATTCACTTTCTTATAGTTTCCTAGGTTATAAAACCTTAGATTGTAAATGAAAGAAGTATTAAACATATCAAAACACAATTTTAACAGATGAAATTGTTTTTCAAAGATATCATAAGTGTTTCAATCAATGAATAGACCTTAGATTGTAAAAGAAGTATTAAACATATCAAAATACAATTTGAACACATGAAATTGGTTTTCAAAGATATGATAAGTGTTTTCAATCAGTAAATAGCGAAAAGAACAAATTGCAAACATTTAACTAAGTAATACGCTTGTTTTCAATAGTTAAGATACTTTTAAACTATTATTATACAGAACATTCACTTGCTTATAGTTTCCTAGGTTATAAAACCTTAGATTGTAAATGAAAGAAGTATTAAACATATCAAAACACAATTGATGAATTTTTTTTCAAAGATATCATAAGTGTTTCAATCAATGAATAGACCTTAGATTGTAAAAGAAGTATTAAACATATCAAAATACAATTAAAACACATGAAATTGGTTTTCAAAGATATGATAAGTGTTTTCATTCAGTTAATTGCGAAAAGAACCAGTTGCAAACATTTAGCTAAGTAATACGCTTGTTTTCAATAGTTAAGATACTTTTAAACTATTACTATACAGAACATTCAATTTCTTATAGTTTCCTAGGTTATAAATCCTTAGATTGTAAATGAAAGAAGTATTAAACATATCAAAATACAATTTTAACAGATGAAATTGTTTTTCAAAGATATCATAAGTGTTTCAATCAATGAATAGACCTTAGATTGTAAAAGAAGTATTAAACATATCAAAATACAATTTGAACACATGAAATTGTTTTCCAAAGATATGATAAGTGTTTTCATTCAGTTAATAGCGAAAAGAACCAGTTGCAAACATTTAGCTAAGTAATACGCTTGTTTTCAATAGTTAAGATACTTTTAAACTATTATTATACAGAACATTCACTTTCTGTTATTTTCCTAGGTTATAAAACGTTAGATTGTAAATGAAAGAAGTATTAAACATATGAAAACACAATTTTAACAGATGAAATTGTTTTTCCAAGATATCATAAGTGTTTCAATCAATGAATAGACCTTAGATTGTAAAACAAATATTAAACATATCAAAACAGAATTTTAACACATGAAATTGGTTTTCAAAGATATCATAAGTGTTTTCCAATCAGTAAATTGCAAAAAGAACAAGTTGCAAACATTTAGCTAAGTATTACGCTTGTTTTCCATAGTTAAGATACGTTTAAACTATTATTATACAGAACATTCACCTTCTTATAGTTTCCTAGGTTATAAAACCTTAGATTGTAAATGAAAGAAGTATTAAACATATCAAAACACAATTTTAACAGATGAAATTGTTTTTCAAAGATATCATAAGTGTTTCAATCAATGAATAGACCTTAGATTGTAAAAGAAGTATTAACCATATCAAAATACAATTTGAACACATGAAATTGGTTTTCAAACATATCATAAGTGTTTTCATTCAGTTAATAGCGAAAAGAACCAGTTGCAAACATTTAGCTAAGTAATACGCTTGTTTTCAATAGTTAAGATACTTTTAAACTATTATTATACAGAACATTCACTTTCTTTTATTTTCCTAGGTTATAAAACTTTAGATTGTAAATGAAAGAAGTATTAAACATATGAAAACACAATTTTAACAGATGAAATTGTTTTTCCATGATATCATAAGTGTTTCAATCAATGAATAGACCTTAGATTGTAAAAGAAGTATTAAACATATCAAAATACAATTTGAACACATGAAATGGTTTTTCAAAGGTATCATAAGTGTTTGAATCAATTAATAGACCTTAGTTTGTAAAAAATATATGAAAACACAATTTTAACACGTCAAATTGTTTTTCGAATATATTCATAAGTGTTTCAATCAATTCATACACTAAGATTGTAAAAGAAATGTTAAACATATCAGAACACAATTTTAAGACATGAAATTGGTTGTCAAAGATATCAAAAATGTTTTCAACCAGTAAATAGCGAAAAGAACAAGTTGCAAACATTTAGCTAAGTAATACGCTTGTTTTCCATAGTTAAGATACTTTGAAACTATTATTATACAGAACATTCACTTTCTTATAGTTTCCTAGGTTATAAAACCTTAGATTGTAAATGAAAGAAGTATTAAATATATCAAAACACAATATTAACAGATGAAATTGTTTTTCAAAGATATCATAAGTGTTTCAATCAATGAATAGACCTTAGATTGTAAAAGAAGTATTAAACATATCAAAATACAATTAAAACACATGAAATTGGTTTTCAAAGATATGATAAGTGTTTTCATTCAGTTAATTGCGAAAAGAACCAGTTGCAAACATTTAGCTAAGTAATACGCTTGTTTTCAATAGTTAAGATACTTTTAAACTATTACTATACAGAGCATTCAATTTCTTATAGTTTCCTAGGTTATAAATCCTTAGATTGTAAATGAAAGAAGTATTAAACATATCAAAATACAATTTTAACAGATGAAATTGTTTTTCAAAGATATCATAAGTGTTTGAATCAATGAATAGACCTTAGATTGTAAAAGAAGTATTAAACATATCAAAATACAATTTGAACACATGAAATTGGTTTCCAAAGATATGATAAGTGTTTTCATTCAATTAATAGCGAAAAGAACCAGTTGCAAACATTTAGCTAAGTAATACGCTTGTTTTCAATAGTTAAGATACTTTTAAACTATTACTATACAGAACATTCAATTTCTTATAGTTTCCTAGGTTATAAAACCTTAGATTGTAAATGAAAGAAGTATTAAATATATCAAAACACAATATTAACAGATGAAATTGTTTTTCAAAGATATCATAAGTGTTTCAATCAATGAATAGACCTTAGATTGTAAAAGAAGTATTAAACATATCAAAATACAATTAAAACACATGAAATTGGTTTTCAAAGATATGATAAGTGTTTTCATTCAGTTAATTGCGAAAAGAACCAGTTGCAAACATTTAGCTAAGTAATACGCTTGTTTTCAATAGTTAAGATACTTTTAAACTATTATTATACAGAACATTCACTTTCTTATAGTTTCCTAGGTTATAAAACCTTAGATTGTAAATGAAAGAAGTATTAAACATATCAAAACACAATTTTAACAGATGAAATTGTTTTTCAAAGATATCATAAGTGTTTCAATCAATGAATAGACCTTAGATTGTAAAAGAAGTATTAAACATATCAAAATACAATTTGAACACATGAAATTGGTTTCCAAAGATATGATAAGTGTTTTCATTCAATTAATAGCGAAAAGAACCAGTTGCAAACATTTAGCTAAGTAATACGCTTGTTTTCAATAGTTAAGATACTTTTAAACTATTATTATACAGAACATTCACTTTCTTTTATTTTCCTAGGTTATAAAACGTTAGATTGTAAATGAAAGAAGTATTAAACATATGAAAACACAATTTTAACAGATGAAATTGTTTTTCCATGATATCATAAGTGTTTCAATCAATGAATAGACCTTAGATTGTAAAAGAAGTATTAAACATATCAAAATACAATTTGAACACATGAAATGGTTTTTCAAAGGTATCATAAATGTTTGAATCAATTAATAGACCTTAGATTGTAAAAAATATATGAAAACACAATTTTAACACGTGAAATTGTTTTTCGAATATATTCATAAGTGTTTCGATCAATTAATAGACTAAGATTGTAAAAGAAATATTAAACATATCAAAACAGAATTTTAACCCATGAAATTGGTTTTCAAAGATATCATAAGTGTTTTCAATCAGTAAATTGCGAAAAGAACAAGTTGCAAACATTTAGCTAAGTAATACGCTTGTTTTCCATAGTTAAGATACTTTGAAACTATTATTATACAGAACATTCACCTTCTTATAGTTTCCTAGGTTATAAAACCTTAGATTGTAAATGAAAGAAGTATTAAACATATCAAAACACAATTTTAACAGATGAAATTGTTTTTCCAAGATATCATAAGTGTTTCAATCAATGAATAGACCTTAGATTGTAAAAGAAGTATTAAACATATCAAAATACAATTTGAACAGATGAAATTGGTTTTCAAAGATATGTAATGTGTTTTCATTCAGTTAATAGCGAAAAGAACCAGTTGCAAACATTTAGCTAAGTAATACGGTTGTTTTCCATAGTTAAGATACTTTTAAACTATTATTATACAGAACATTCACTTTCTTATAGTTTCCTAGGTTATAAAACCTTAGATTGTAAATGAAAGAAGTATTAAACATATCAAAACACAATTTTAACAGATGAAATTGTTTTTCAAAGATATCATAAGTGTTTCAATCAATGAATAGACCTTAGATTGTAAAAGAAGTATTAAACATATCAAAATACAATTTGAACAGATGAAATTGGTTTGCAAAGATATGATAAGTGTTTTCATTCAGTTAATAGCGAAAAGAACCAGTTGCAAACATTTAGCTAAGTAATACGCTTGTTTTCAATAGTTAAGATACTTTGAAACTATTATTATACAGAACATTCACTTTCTTATAGTTTCCTAGGTTATAAAACCTTAGATTGTAAATGAAAGAAGTATTAAACATATCAAAACACAATTTTAACAGATGAAATTGTTTTTCAAAGATATCATAAGTGTTTCAATCAATGAATAGACCTTAGATTGTAAAAGAAGTATTAAACATATCAAAATACAATTTGAACACATGAAATTGGTTTTCAAAGATATGATAAGTGTTTTCAATCAGTAAATAGCGAAAAGAACAAATTGCAAACATTTAACTAAGTAATACGCTTGTTTTCAATAGTTAAGATACTTTTAAACTATTATTATACAGAACATTCACTTGCTTATAGTTTCCTAGGTTATAAAACCTTAGATTGTAAATGAAAGAAGTATTAAACATATCAAAACACAATTGATGAATTTTTTTTCAAAGATATCATAAGTGTTTCAATCAATGAATAGACCTTAGATTGTAAAAGAAGTATTAAACATATCAAAATACAATTAAAACACATGAAATTGGTTTTCAAAGATATGATAAGTGTTTTCATTCAGTTAATTGCGAAAAGAACCAGTTGCAAACATTTAGCTAAGTAATACGCTTGTTTTCAATAGTTAAGATACTTTTAAACTATTACTATACAGAACATTCAATTTCTTATAGTTTCCTAGGTTATAAATCCTTAGATTGTAAATGAAAGAAGTATTAAACATATCAAAATACAATTTTAACAGATGAAATTGTTTTTCAAAGATATCATAAGTGTTTCAATCAATGAATAGACCTTAGATTGTAAAAGAAGTATTAAACATATCAAAATACAATTTGAACACATGAAATTGTTTTCCAAAGATATGATAAGTGTTTTCATTCAGTTAATAGCGAAAAGAACCAGTTGCAAACATTTAGCTAAGTAATACGCTTGTTTTCAATAGTTAAGATACTTTTAAACTATTATTATACAGAACATTCACTTTCTGTTATTTTCCTAGGTTATAAAACGTTAGATTGTAAATGAAAGAAGTATTAAACATATGAAAACACAATTTTAACAGATGAAATTGTTTTTCCAAGATATCATAAGTGTTTCAATCAATGAATAGACCTTAGATTGTAAAACAAATATTAAACATATCAAAACAGAATTTTAACACATGAAATTGGTTTTCAAAGATATCATAAGTGTTTTCCAATCAGTAAATTGCAAAAAGAACAAGTTGCAAACATTTAGCTAAGTATTACGCTTGTTTTCCATAGTTAAGATACGTTTAAACTATTATTATACAGAACATTCACCTTCTTATAGTTTCCTAGGTTATAAAACCTTAGATTGTAAATGAAAGAAGTATTAAACATATCAAAACACAATTTTAACAGATGAAATTGTTTTTCAAAGATATCATAAGTGTTTCAATCAATGAATAGACCTTAGATTGTAAAAGAAGTATTAACCATATCAAAATACAATTTGAACACATGAAATTGGTTTTCAAACATATCATAAGTGTTTTCATTCAGTTAATAGCGAAAAGAACCAGTTGCAAACATTTAGCTAAGTAATACGCTTGTTTTCAATAGTTAAGATACTTTTAAACTATTATTATACAGAACATTCACTTTCTTTTATTTTCCTAGGTTATAAAACTTTAGATTGTAAATGAAAGAAGTATTAAACATATGAAAACACAATTTTAACAGATGAAATTGTTTTTCCATGATATCATAAGTGTTTCAATCAATGAATAGACCTTAGATTGTAAAAGAAGTATTAAACATATCAAAATACAATTTGAACACATGAAATGGTTTTTCAAAGGTATCATAAGTGTTTGAATCAATTAATAGACCTTAGTTTGTAAAAAATATATGAAAACACAATTTTAACACGTCAAATTGTTTTTCGAATATATTCATAAGTGTTTCAATCAATTCATACACTAAGATTGTAAAAGAAATGTTAAACATATCAGAACACAATTTTAAGACATGAAATTGGTTGTCAAAGATATCAAAAATGTTTTCAACCAGTAAATAGCGAAAAGAACAAGTTGCAAACATTTAGCTAAGTAATACGCTTGTTTTCCATAGTTAAGATACTTTGAAACTATTATTATACAGAACATTCACTTTCTTATAGTTTCCTAGGTTATAAAACCTTAGATTGTAAATGAAAGAAGTATTAAATATATCAAAACACAATATTAACAGATGAAATTGTTTTTCAAAGATATCATAAGTGTTTCAATCAATGAATAGACCTTAGATTGTAAAAGAAGTATTAAACATATCAAAATACAATTAAAACACATGAAATTGGTTTTCAAAGATATGATAAGTGTTTTCATTCAGTTAATTGCGAAAAGAACCAGTTGCAAACATTTAGCTAAGTAATACGCTTGTTTTCAATAGTTAAGATACTTTTAAACTATTACTATACAGAGCATTCAATTTCTTATAGTTTCCTAGGTTATAAATCCTTAGATTGTAAATGAAAGAAGTATTAAACATATCAAAATACAATTTTAACAGATGAAATTGTTTTTCAAAGATATCATAAGTGTTTGAATCAATGAATAGACCTTAGATTGTAAAAGAAGTATTAAACATATCAAAATATAATTTGAACACATGAAATTGGTTTCCAAAGATATGATAAGTGTTTTCATTCAATTAATAGCGAAAAGAACCAGTTGCAAACATTTAGCTAAGTAATACGCTTGTTTTCAATAGTTAAGATACTTTTAAACTATTACTATACAGAACATTCAATTTCTTATAGTTTCCTAGGTTATAAAACCTTAGATTGTAAATGAAAGAAGTATTAAATATATCAAAACACAATATTAACAGATGAAATTGTTTTTCAAAGATATCATAAGTGTTTCAATCAATGAATAGACCTTAGATTGTAAAAGAAGTATTAAACATATCAAAATACAATTAAAACACATGAAATTGGTTTTCAAAGATATGATAAGTGTTTTCATTCAGTTAATTGCGAAAAGAACCAGTTGCAAACATTTAGCTAAGTAATACGCTTGTTTTCAATAGTTTAGATACTTTTAAACTATTACTATACAGAGCATTCAATTTCTTATAGTTTCCTAGGTTATAAATCCTTAGATTGTAAATGAAAGAAGTATTAAACATATCAAAATACAATTTTAACAGATGAAATTGTTTTTCAAAGATATCATAAGTGTTTGAATCAATGAATAGACCTTAGATTGTAAAAGAAGTATTAAACATATCAAAATACAATTTGAACACATGAAATTGGTTTCCAAAGATATGATAAGTGTTTTCATTCAATTAATAGCGAAAAGAACCAGTTGCAAACATTTAGCTAAGTAATACGCTTGTTTTCAATAGTTAAGATACTTTTAAACTATTATTATACAGAACATTCACTTTCTTTTATTTTCCTAGGTTATAAAACGTTAGATTGTAAATGAAAGAAGTATTAAACATATGAAAACACAATTTTAACAGATGAAATTGTTTTTCCATGATATCATAAGTGTTTCAATCAATGAATAGACCTTAGATTGTAAAAGAAGTATTAAACATATCAAAATACAATTTCAACACATGAAATGGTTTTTCAAAGGTATCATAAATGTTTGAATCAATTAATAGACCTTAGATTGTAAAAAATATATGAAAACACAATTTTAACACGTGAAATTGTTTTTCGAATATATTCATAAGTGTTTCGATCAATTAATAGACTAAGATTGTAAAAGAAATATTAAACATATCAAAACAGAATTTTAACCCATGAAATTGGTTTTCAAAGATATCATAAGTGTTTTCAATCAGTAAATTGCGAAAAGAACAAGTTGCAAACATTTAGCTAAGTAATACGCTTGTTTTCCATAGTTAAGATACTTTGAAACTATTATTATACAGAACATTCACCTTCTTATAGTTTCCTAGGTTATAAAACCTTAGATTGTAAATGAAAGAAGTATTAAACATATCAAAACACAATTTTAACAGATGAAATTGTTTTTCCAAGATATCATAAGTGTTTCAATCAATGAATAGACCTTAGATTGTAAAAGAAGTATTAAACATATCAAAATACAATTTGAACAGATGAAATTGGTTTTCAAAGATATGATATGTGTTTTCATTCAGTTAATAGCGAAAAGAACCAGTTGCAAACATTTAGCTAAGTAATACGGTTGTTTTCCATAGTTAAGATACTTTTAAACTATTATTATACAGAACATTCACTTTCTTATAGTTTCCTAGGTTATAAAACCTTAGATTGTAAATGAAAGAAGTATTAAACATATCAAAACACAATTTTAACAGATGAAATTGTTTTTCAAAGATATCATAAGTGTTTCAATCAATGAATAGACCTTAGATTGTAAAAGAAGTATTAAACATATCAAAATACAATTTGAACAGATGAAATTGGTTTGCAAAGATATGATAAGTGTTTTCATTCAGTTAATAGCGAAAAGAACCAGTTGCAAACATTTAGCTAAGTAATACGCTTGTTTTCAATAGTTAAGATACTTTGAAACTATTATTATACAGAACATTCACTTTCTTATAGTTTCCTAGGTTATAAAACCTTAGATTGTAAATGAAAGAAGTATTAAACATATCAAAACACAATTTTAACAGATGAAATTGTTTTTCAAAGATATCATAAGTGTTTCAATCAATGAATAGACCTTAGATTGTAAAAGAAGTATTAAACATATCAAAATACAATTTGAACACATGAAATTGGTTTTCAAAGATATGATAAGTGTTTTCAATCAGTAAATAGCGAAAAGAACAAATTGCAAACATTTAACTAAGTAATACGCTTGTTTTCAATAGTTAAGATACTTTTAAACTATTATTATACAGAACATTCACTTGCTTATAGTTTCCTAGGTTATAAAACCTTAGATTGTAAATGAAAGAAGTATTAAACATATCAAAACACAATTGATGAATTTTTTTTCAAAGATATCATAAGTGTTTCAATCAATGAATAGACCTTAGATTGTAAAAGAAGTATTAAACATATCAAAATACAATTAAAACACATGAAATTGGTTTTCAAAGATATGATAAGTGTTTTCATTCAGTTAATTGCGAAAAGAACCAGTTGCAAACATTTAGCTAAGTAATACGCTTGTTTTCAATAGTTAAGATACTTTTAAACTATTACTATACAGAACATTCAATTTCTTATAGTTTCCTAGGTTATAAATCCTTAGATTGTAAATGAAAGAAGTATTAAACATATCAAAATACAATTTTAACAGATGAAATTGTTTTTCAAAGATATCATAAGTGTTTCAATCAATGAATAGACCTTAGATTGTAAAAGAAGTATTAAACATATCAAAATACAATTTGAACACATGAAATTGTTTTCCAAAGATATGATAAGTGTTTTCATTCAGTTAATAGCGAAAAGAACCAGTTGCAAACATTTAGCTAAGTAATACGCTTGTTTTCAATAGTTAAGATACTTTTAAACTATTATTATACAGAACATTCACTTTCTGTTATTTTCCTAGGTTATAAAACGTTAGATTGTAAATGAAAGAAGTATTAAACATATGAAAACACAATTTTAACAGATGAAATTGTTTTTCCAAGATATCATAAGTGTTTCAATCAATGAATAGACCTTAGATTGTAAAACAAATATTAAACATATCAAAACAGAATTTTAACACATGAAATTGGTTTTCAAAGATATCATAAGTGTTTTCCAATCAGTAAATTGCAAAAAGAACAAGTTGCAAACATTTAGCTAAGTATTACGCTTGTTTTCCATAGTTAAGATACGTTTAAACTATTATTATACAGAACATTCACCTTCTTATAGTTTCCTAGGTTATAAAACCTTAGATTGTAAATGAAAGAAGTATTAAACATATCAAAACACAATTTTAACAGATGAAATTGTTTTTCAAAGATATCATAAGTGTTTCAATCAATGAATAGACCTTAGATTGTAAAAGAAGTATTAACCATATCAAAATACAATTTGAACACATGAAATTGGTTTTCAAACATATCATAAGTGTTTTCATTCAGTTAATAGCGAAAAGAACCAGTTGCAAACATTTAGCTAAGTAATACGCTTGTTTTCAATAGTTAAGATACTTTTAAACTATTATTATACAGAACATTCACTTTCTTTTATTTTCCTAGGTTATAAAACTTTAGATTGTAAATGAAAGAAGTATTAAACATATGAAAACACAATTTTAACAGATGAAATTGTTTTTCCATGATATCATAAGTGTTTCAATCAATGAATAGACCTTAGATTGTAAAAGAAGTATTAAACATATCAAAATACAATTTGAACACATGAAATGGTTTTTCAAAGGTATCATAAGTGTTTGAATCAATTAATAGACCTTAGTTTGTAAAAAATATATGAAAACACAATTTTAACACGTCAAATTGTTTTTCGAATATATTCATAAGTGTTTCAATCAATTCATACACTAAGATTGTAAAAGAAATATTAAACATATCAGAACACAATTTGAAGACATGAAATTGGTTTTCAAAGATATCAAAAATGTTTTCAACCAGTAAATAGCGAAAAGAACAAGTTGCAAACATTTAGCTAAGTAATACGCTTGTTTTCCATAGTTAAGATACTTTGAAACTATTATTATACAGAACATTCACCTTCTTATAGTTTCCTAGGTTATAAAACCTTAGATTGTAAATGAAAGAAGTATTAAACATATCAAAACACAATTTTAACAGATGAAATTGTTTTTCCAAGATATCATAAGTGTTTCAATCAATGAATAGACCTTAGATTGTAAAAGAAGTATTAAACATATCAAAATACAATTTGAACAGATGAAATTGGTTTTCAAAGATATGATATGTGTTTTCATTCAGTTAATAGCGAAAAGAACGAGTTGCAAACATTTAGCTAAGTAATACGGTTGTTTTCCATAGTTAAGATACTTTTATACTATTATTATACAGAACATTCACTTTCTTATAGTTTCCTAGGTTATAAAACCTTAGATTGTAAATGAAAGAAGTATTAAACATATCAAAACACAATTTTAACACATGAAATTGTTTTTCAAAGATATCATAAGTGTTTCAATCAATGAATAGACCTTAGATTGTCAAAGAAGTATTAAAAATATCAAAATACAATTTGAACACATGAAATTGGTTTTCAAAGATATGATAAGTGTTTTCATTCAGTTAATAGCGAAAAGAACCAGTTGCAAACATTTAGCTAAGTAGTAGGCTTGTTTTCCATAGTTAAGATACTTTTAAACTATTATTATACAGAACATTCACTTTCTTATAGTTTCCTGGGTTATAAAACCTTAGATTGTAAATGAAAGAAGTATTAAACATATGAAAACACAATTTTAACAGATGAAATTGTTTTTCCATGATATCATAAGTGTTTCAATCAATGAATAGACCTTAGATTGTAAAAGAAGTATTAAACATATCAAAATACAATTTGAACACATGAAATGGTTTTTCAAAGGTATCATAAATGTTTGAATCAATTAATAGACCTTAGATTGTAAAAAATATATGAAAACACAATTTTAACACGTGAAATTGTTTTTCGAATATATTCATAAGTGTTTCGATCAATTAATAGACTAAGATTGTAAAACAAATATTAAACATATCAAAACAGAATTTTAACCCATGAAATTGGTTTTCAAAGATATCATAAGTGTTTTCAATCAGTAAATTGCGAAAAGAACAAGTTGCAAACATTTAGCTAAGTAATACGCTTGTTTTCCATAGTTAAGATACTTTGAAACTATTATTATACAGAACATTCACCTTCTTATAGTTTCCTAGGTTATAAAACCTTAGATTGTAAATGAAAGAAGTATTAAACATATCAAAACACAATTTTAACAGATGAAATTGTTTTTCCAAGATATCATAAGTGTTTCAATCAATGAATAGACCTTAGATTGTAAAAGAAGTATTAAACATATCAAAATACAATTTGAACAGATGAAATTGGTTTTCAAAGATATGATATGTGTTTTCATTCAGTTAATAGCGAAAAGAACGAGTTGCAAACATTTAGCTAAGTAATACGGTTGTTTTCCATAGTTAAGATACTTTTATACTATTATTATACAGAACATTCAATTTCTTATAGTTTCCTAGGTTATAAAACCTTAGATTGTAAATGAAAGAAGTATTAAACATATCAAAACACAATTTTAACACATGAAATTGTTTTTCAAAGATATCATAAGTGTTTCAATCAATGAATAGACCTTAGATTGTAAAAGAAGTATTAAAAATATCAAAATACAATTTGAACACATGAAATTGGTTTTCAAAGATATGATAAGTGTTTTCATTCAGTTAATAGCGAAAAGAACCAGTTGCAAACATTTAGCTAAGTAGTAGGCTTGTTTTCCATAGTTAAGATACTTTTAAACTATTATTATACAGAACATTCACTTTCTTATAGTTTCCTGGGTTATAAAACCTTAGATTGTAAATGAAAGAAGTATTAAACATATCAAAACACAATTTTAAACGATGAAATTGTTTTTCCAAGATATCATAAGTGTTTCAATCAATGAATAGACCTTAGATTGTAAAAGAAGTATTAAACATATCAAAATACAATTTGAACAGATGAAATTGGTTTTCAAAGATATGATAAGTGTTTTCATTCAGTTAATAGCGAAAAGAACCAGTTGCAAACATTTAGCTAAGTAATACGCTTGTTTTCCATAGTTAAGATACTTTTAAACTATTATTATACAGAACATTCACTTTCTTATAGTTTCCTAGGTTATAAAACCTTAGATTGTAAATGAAAGAAGTATTAAACATATCAAAACACAATTTTAACAGATGAAATTGTTTTTCCAAGATATCATAAGTGTTTCAATCAATGAATAGACCTTAGATTGTAAAAGAAGTACTAAACATATCAAAATACAATTTGAACAGATGAAATTGGTTTTCAAAGATATGATAAGTGTTTTCATTCAGTTAATTGCGAAAAGAACCAGTTGCAAACATTTAGCTAAGTAATACGGTTGTTTTCCATAGTTAAGATACTTTGAAACTATTATTATACAGAACATTCGCTTTCTTATTGTTTCCTAGGTTAACAAACCTTAGATTGTAAATGAAAGAAGTATTAAACATATCAAAACACAATTTTAACAGATGAAATTGTTTTTCCAATATATCATAAGTGTTTCAATCAATGAATAGACCTTAGATTGTAAAAGAAGTATTAAACATATCAAAATACAATTTGAACAGATGAAATTGGTTTTCAAAGATATGATAAGTGTTTTCATTCAGTTAATAGCGAAAAGAACCAGTTGCAAACATTTAGCTAAGTAATACGCTTGTTTTCAATAGTTAAGATACTTTGAAACTATTATTATACAGAACATTCACTTTCTTTTAGTTTCCTAGGTTATAAAACCTTAGATTGTAAATGAAAGAAGTATTAAACATATCAAAACACAATTTTAACAGATGAAATTGTTTTTCCAAGATATCATAAGTGTTTCAATCAATGAATAGACCTTAGATTGTAAAAGAAGTATTAAACATATGAAAATACAATTTGAACACATGAAATGGTTTTTCAAAGGTATCATAAGTGTTTGAAAAAATTAATAGACCTTAGATTTTAAAAAATATATGAAAACACAATTTTAACACGTGAAATTGTTTTTGAATATATTCATAAGAGTTTCAATCAATTCATACACTAAGATTGTAAAAGAAATATTAAACATATCAAAACACAATTTTAACACATGAAATTGGTTTTCAAAGATATCATAAGTGTTTTCAATCAGTAAATAGCGAAAAGAACAAGTTGCAAACATTTAGCTAAGTAATACGCTTGTTTTCCATAGTTAAGATACTTTGAAACTATTATTATACAGAACATTCACTTTCTTATAGTTTCCTAGGTTATAAAACCTTAGATTGTAAATGAAAGAAGTATTAAACATATCAAAACACAATTTTAACAGATGAAATTATTTTTCCAAGATATCATAAGTGTTTCAATCAATGAATAGACCTTAGATTGTAAAAGAAGTATTAAACATACCAAAATACAATTTGAACACATGAAATGGTTTTTCAAAGGTATCATAAGTGTTTGAATCAATTAATAGACCTTAGTTTGTAAAAATATATGAAAACACAATTTTAACACGTGAAATTGTTTTTCGAATATATTCATAAGTGTTTCAATCAATTCATACACTAAGATTGTAAAAGAAATATTAAACATATCAGAACACAATTTTAACACATGAAATTGGTTTTCAAATATATCAAAAGTGTTTTCAACCAGTAAATAGCGAAAAGAACAAGTTGCAAACATTTAGCTAAATAAAACGCTTGTTTTCCATAGTTAAGATACTTTGAAACTATTATTATACAGAACATTCACTTTCTTATAGTTTCCTAGGTTATAAGACCTTAGATTGTAAATAAAAGAAGTATTAAATATATCAAAACACAATTTTAACAGATGAAATTGTTTTTCAAAGATATCATAAGTGTTTCAATCAATGAATAGACCTTAGATTGTAAAAGAAGTATTAAACATATCAAAATACAATTAAAACACATGAAATTGGTTTTCAAAGATATGATAAGTGTTTTCATTCAGTTAATTGCAAAAAGAACCAGTTGCAAACATTTAGCTAAGTAATACGCTTGTTTTCAAAAGTTAAATACTTTTAAACTATTACTATACAGAGCATTCAATTTCTTATAGTTTCCTAGGTTATAAATCCTTAGATTGTAAATGAAAGAAGTATTAAACATATCAAAATACAATTTTAACAGATGAAATTGTTTTTCAAAGATATCATAAGTGTTTGAATCAATGAATAGACCTTATATTGTAAAAGAAGTATTAAACATATCAAAATACAATTTGAACACATGAAATTGGTTTCCAAAGATATGATAAGTGTTTTCATTCAGTTAATAGCGAAAAGAACCAGTTGCAAACATTTAGCTAAGTAATACGCTTGTTTTCAATAGTTAAGATACTTTTAAACTATTATTATACAGAACATTCACTTTCTTTTATTTTCCTAGGTTATAAAACGTTAGATTGTAAATGAAAGAAGTATTAAACATATGAAAACACAATTTTAACAGATGAAATTGTTTTTCCATGATATCATAAGTGTTTCAATCAATGAATAGACCTTAGATTGTAAAAGAAGTATTAAACATATCAAAATACAATTTGAACACATGAAATGGTTTTTCAAAGGTATCATAAATGTTTGAATCAATTAATAGACCTTAGATTGTAAAAAATATATGAAAACACAATTTTAACACGTGAAATTGTTTTTCGAATATATTCATAAGTGTTTCGATCAATTAATAGACTAAGATTGTAAAAGAAATATTAAACATATCAAAACAGAATTTTAACCCATGAAATTGGTTTTCAAAGATATCATAAGTGTTTTCAATCAGTAAATTGCGAAAAGAACAAGTTGCAAACATTTAGCTAAGTAATACGCTTGTTTTCCATAGTTAAGATACTTTGAAACTATTATTATACAGAACATTCACCTTCTTATAGTTTCCTAGGTTATAAAACCTTAGATTGTAAATGAAAGAAGTATTAAACATATCAAAACACAATTTTAACAGATGAAATTGTTTTTCCAAGATATCATAAGTGTTTCAATCAATGAATAGACCTTAGATTGTAAAAGAAGTATTAAACATATCAAAATACAATTTGAACAGATGAAATTGGTTTTCAAAGATATGATAAGTGTTTTCATTCAGTTAATAGCGAAAAGAACCAGTTGCAAAAATTTAGATAAGTAATACGCTTGTTTTCCATAGTTAAGATACTTTTAAACTATTATTATACAGAACATTCACTTTCTTATAGTTTCCTAGGTTATAAAACCTTAGATTGTAAATGAAAGAAGTATTAAACATATGAAAACACAATTTTAACAGATGAAATTGTTTTTCCAAGATATCATAAGTGTTTCAATCAATGAATAGACCTTAGATTGTAAAAGAAGTATTAAACATATCAAAATACAAGTTGAACACATGAAATTGGTTTTCAAAGATATGATAAGTGTTTTCATTCAGTTAATAGCGAAAAGAACCAGTTGCAAAAATTTAGCTAAGTAATACGCTTGTTTTCCATAGTTAAGATACTTTTAAACTTTTATTATACAGAACATTCACTTTCTTATAGTTTCCTAGGTTATAAAACCTTAGATTGTAAATGAAAGAAGTATTAAACATATCAAAACACAATTTTAACAGATGAAATTGTTTTTCCAAGATATCATAAGTGTTTCAATCAATGAATAGACCTTAGATTGTAAAAGAAGTATTAAACATACCAAAATACAATTTGAACATATGAAATGGTTTTTCAAAGGTATCATAAGTGTTTGAATCAATTAATAGACCTTAGTTTGTAAAAATATATGAAAACACAATTTTAACACGTGAAATTGTTTTTCGAATATATTCATAAGTGTTTCAATCAATTCATACACTAAGATTGTAAAAGAAATATTAAACATATCAGAACACAATTTTAACACATGCAATTGGTTTTCAAATATATCAAAAGTGTTTTCAACCAGTAAATAGCGAAAAGAACAAGTTGCAAACATTTAGCTAAATAAAACGCTTGTTTTCCATAGTTAAGATACTTTGAAACTATTATTATACAGAACATTCACTTTCTTATAGTTTCCTAGGTTATAAGACCTTAGATTGTAAATAAAAGAAGTATTAAATATATCAAAACACAATTTTAACAGATGAAATTGTTTTTCAAAGATATCATAAGTGTTTCAATCAATGAATAGACCTTAGATTGTAAAAGAAGTATTAAACATATCAAAATACAATTAAAACACATGAAATTGGTTTTCAAAGATATGATAAGTGTTTTCATTCAGTTAATTGCGAAAAGAACCAGTTGCAAACATTTAGCAAAGTAATACGCTTGTTTTCAAAAGTTAAATACTTTTAAACTATTACTATACAGAGCATTCAATTTCTTATAGTTTCCTAGGTTATAAATCCTTAGATTGTAAATGAAAGAAGTATTAAACATATCAAAATAAAATTTTAACAGATGAAATTGTTTTTCAAAGATATCATAAGTGTTTGAATCAATGAATAGACCTTAGATTGTAAAAGAAGTATTAAACATATCAAAATACAATTTGAACACATGAAATTGGTTTCCAAAGATATGATAAGTGTTTTCATTCAGTTAATAGCGAAAAGAACCAGTTGCAAACATTTAGCTAAGTAATACGCTTGTTTTCAATAGTTAAGATACTTTTAAACTATTATTATAGAGAACATTCACTTTCTTTTATTTTCCTAGGTTATAAAACGTTAGATTGTAAATGAAAGAAGTATTAAACATATGAAAACACAATTTTAACAGATGAAATTGTTTTTCCATGATATCATAAGTGTTTCAATCAATGAATAGACCTTAGATTGTAAAAGAAGTATTAAACATATCAAAATACAATTTGAACACATGAAATGGTTTTTCAAAGGTATCATAAATGTTTGAATCAATTAATAGACCTTAGATTGTAAAAAATATATGAAAACACAATTTTAACACGTGAAATTGTTTTTCGAATATATTCATAAGTGTTTGGATCAATTAATAGACTAAGATTGTAAAAGAAATATTAAACATATCAAAACAGAATTTTAACCCATGAAATTGGTTTTCAAAGATATCATAAGTGTTTTCAATCAGTAAATTGCGAAAAGAACAAGTTGCAAACATTTAGCTAAGTAATACGCTTGTTTTCCATAGTTAAGATACTTTGAAACTATTATTATACAGAACATTCATCTTCTTATAGTTTCCTAGGTTATAAAACCTTAGATTGTAAATGAAAGAAGTATTAAACATATCAAAACACAATTTTAACAGATGAAATTGTTTTTCCAAGATATCATAAGTGTTTCAATCAATGAATAGACCTTAGATTGTAAAAGAAGTATTAAACATATCAAAATACAATTTGAACAGATGAAATTGGTTTTCAAAGATATGATAAGTGTTTTCATTCAGTTAATAGCGAAAAGAACCAGTTGCAAAAATTTAGATAAGTAATACGCTTGTTTTCCATAGTTAAGATACTTTTAAACTATTATTATACAGAACATTCACTTTCTTATAGTTTCCTAGGTTATAAAACCTTAGATTGTAAATGAAAGAAGTATTAAACATATCAAAACACAATTTTAACAGATGAAATTGTTTTTCCAAGATATCATAAGTGTTTCAATCAATGAATAGACCTTAGATTGTAAAAGAAGTATTAAACATATCAAAATACAATTTGAACACATGAAATTGGTTTTCAAAGATATGATAAGTGTTTTCATTCAGTTAATAGCGAAAAGAACCAGTTGCAAAAATTTAGCTAAGTAATACGCTTGTTTTCCATAGTTAAGATACTTTGAAACTATTATTATACAGAACATTCACTTTCTTATAGTTTCCTAGGTTATAAAACCTTAGATTGTAAATGAAAGAAGTATTAAACATATCAAAACATAATTTTAACAGATGAAATTGTTTTTCCAAGATATCATAAGTGTTTCAATCAATGAATAGACCTTAGATTGTAAAAGAAGTATTAAACATATGAAAATACAATTTGAACACATGAAATGGTTTTTCAAAGGTATCATAAGTGTTTGAATCAATTAATAGACCTTAGTTTGTAAAAAATATATGAAAACACAATTTTAACACGTCAAATTGTTTTTCGAATATATTCATAAGTGTTTCAATCAATTCATACACTAAGATTGTAAAAGAAATATTAAACATATCAGAACACAATTTTAAGACGTGAAATTGGTTTTCAAAGATATCAAAAATGTTTTCAACCAGTAAATAGCGAAAAGAACAAGTTGCAAACATTTAGCTAAGTAATACGCTTGTTTTCCATAGTTAAGATACTTTGAAACTATTATTATACAGAACATTCACTTTCTTATAGTTTCCTAGGTTATAAAACCTTAGATTGTAAATGAAAGAAGTATTAAATATATCAAAACACAATATTAACAGATGAAATTGTTTTTCAAAGATATCATAAGTGTTTCAATCAATGAATAGACCTTAGATTGTAAAAGAAGTATTAAACATATCAAAATACAATTAAAACACATGAAATTGGTTTTCAAAGATATGATAAGTGTTTTCATTCAGTTAATTGCGAAAAGAACCAGTTGCAAACATTTAACTAAGTAATACGCTTGTTTTCAATAGTTAAGATACTTTTAAACTATTACTATACAGAGCATTTTAATTTCTTATAGTTTCCTAGGTTATAAATCCTTAGATTGTAAATGAAAGAAGTATTAAACATATCAAAATACAATTTTAACAGATGAAATTGTTTTTCAAAGATATCATAAGTGTTTGAATCAATGAATAGACCTTAGATTGTAAAAGAAGTATTAAACATATCAAAATACAATTTGAACACATGAAATTGGTTTCCAAAGATATGATAAGTGTTTTCATTCCGTTAATAGCGAAAAGAACCAGTTGCAAACATTTAGCTAAGTAATACGCTTGTTTTCAATAGTTAAGATACTTTTAAACTATTATTATAGAGAACATTCACTTTCTTTTATTTTCCTAGGTTATAAAACGTTAGATTGTAAATGAAAGAAGTATTAAACATATGAAAACACAATTTTAACAGATGAAATTGTTTTTCCATGATATCATAAGTGTTTCAATCAATGAATAGACCTTAAATTGTAAAAGAAGTATTAAACATATCAAAATACAATTTGAACACATGAAATGGTTTTTCAAAGGTATCATAAATGTTTGAATCAATTAATAGACCTTAGATTCTAAAAAATATATGAAAACACAATTTTAACACGTGAAATTGTTTTTCGAATATATTCATAAGTGTTTCGATCAATTAATAGACTAAGATTGTAAAAGAAATATTAAACATATCAAAACAGAATTTTAACCCATGAAATTGGTTTTCAAAGATATCATAAGTGTTTTCAATCAGTAAATTGCGAAAAGAACAAGTTGCAAACATTTAGCTAAGTAATACACTTGTTTTCCATAGTTAAGATACTTTGAAACTATTATTATACAGAACATTCACCTTCTTAAAGTTTCCTAGGTTATAAAACCTTAGATTGTAAATGAAAGAAGTATTAAACATATCAAAACACAATTTTAACAGATGAAATTGTTTTTCCAAGATATCATAAGTGTTTCAATCAATGAATAGACCTTAGATTGTAAAAGAAGTATTAAACATATCAAAATACAATTTGAACAGATGAAATTGGTTTTCAAAGATATGATAAGTGTTTTCATTCAGTTAATAGCGAAAAGAACCAGTTGCAAACATTTAGCTAAGTAATACGGTTGTTTTCCATAGTTAAGATACTTTTATACTATTATTATACAGAACATTCACTTTCTTATAGTTTCCTAGGTTATAAAACCTTAGATTGTAAATGAAAGAAGTATTAAACATATCAAAACACAATTTTAACAGATGAAATTGTTTTTCCAAGATATCATAAGTGTTTCAATCAATGAATAGACCTTAGATTGTAAAAGAAGTATTAAACATATCAAAATACAATTTGAACACATGAAATTGGTTTTCAAAGATATGATAAGTGTTTTCATTCAGTTAATAGCGAAAAGAACCAGTTGCAAAAATTTAGCTAAGTAATACGCTTGTTTTCCATAGTTAAGATACTTTGAAACTATTATTATACAGAACATTCACTTTCTTATAGTTTCCTAGGTTATAAAACCTTAGATTGTAAATGAAAGAAGTATTAAACATATCAAAACACAATTTTAACAGATGAAATTGTTTTTCCAAGATATCATAAGTGTTTCAATCAATGAATAGACCTTAGATTGTAAAAGAATTATTTAACATATGAAAATACAATTTGAACACATGAAATGGTTTTTCAAATGTATCATAAGTGTTTGAAAAAATTAATATACCTTAGATTGTAAAAAATATATGAAAACACAATTTTAACACGTGAAATTGTTTTTCGAATATATTCATAAGTGTTTCAATCAATTCATACACTAAGATTGTAAAAGAAATATTAAACATATCAGAACACAATTTTAACACATGAAATTGGTTTTCAAAGATATGATAAGTGTTTTCATTCAGTTAATTGCGAAAAGAACCAGTTGCAAACATTTAGCTATGTAATACGCTTGTTTTCAATAGTTAAATACTTTTAAACTATTACTATACAGAGCATTCATTTTCTTATAGTTTCCTAGGTTATAAAACCTTAGATTGTAAATGAAAGAAGTATTAAACATATCAAAACACAATTTTAACAGATGAAATTGTTTTTCCAAGATATCATAAGTGTTTCAATCAATGAATAGACCTTAGATTGTAAAAGAAGTATTAAACATACCAAAATAGAATTTGAACACATGAAATGGTTTTTCAAAGGTATCATAAGTGTTTGAATGAATTAATAGACCTTAGTTTGTAAAAAATATATGAAAACACAATTTTAACACGTGAAATTGTTTTTCGAATATATTCATAAGTGTTTCAATCAATTCATACACTAAGATTGTAAAAGAAATATTAAACATATCAGAACACAATTTTAACACATGAAATTGGTTTTCAAAGATATGATAAGTGTTTTCATTCAGTTAATTGCGAAAAGAACCAGTTGCAAACATTTAGCTATGTAATACGCTTGTTTTCAATAGTTAAATACTTTTAAACTATTACTATACAGAGCATTCAATTTCTTATAGTTTCCTAGGTTATAAATCCTTAGATTGTAAATGAAAGAAGTATTAAACATATCAAAATACAATTTTAACAGATGAAATTGTTTTTCAAAGATATCATAAGTGTTTGAATCAATGAATAGACCTTAGATTGTAAAAGAAGTATTAAACATATCAAAATACAATTAAAACACATGAAATTGGTTTTCAAAGATATGATAAGTGTTTTCATTCAGTTAATTGCGAAAAGAACCAGTTGCAAACATTTAGCTAAGTAATACGCTTGTTTTCAATAGTTAAATACTTTTAAACTATTACTATACAGAGCATTCAATTTCTTATAGTTTCCTAGGTTATAAATCCGTAGATTGTAAATGAAAGAAGTATTAAACATATCAAAATACAATTTTAACAGATGAAATTGTTTTTCAAAGATATCATAAGTGTTTGAATCAATGAATAGACCTTAGATTGTAAAAGAAGTATTAAACATATCAAAATACAATTTGAACACATGAAATTGGTTTCCGAAGATATGATAAGTGTTTTCATTCAGTTAATAGCGAAAAGAACCAGTTGCAAACATTTAGCTAAGTAATACGCTTGTTTTCAATAGTTAAGATACTTTTAAACTATTATTATACAGAACATTCACTTTCTTTTATTTTCCTAGGTTATGAAACGTTAGATTGTAAATGAAAGAAGTATTAAACATATGAAAACACAATTTTAACAGATGAAATTGTTTTTCTATGATATCATAAGTGTTTCAATCAATGAATAGACCTTAGATTGTAAAAGAAGTATTAAACATATCAAAATACAATTTGAACACATGAAATGGTTTTTCAAAGGTATCATAAATGTTTGAATCAATTAATAGACCTTAGATTGTAAAAAATATATGAAAACACAATTTTAACACGTGAAATTGTTTTTCGAATATATTCATAAGTGTTTCGATCAATTAATAGACTAAGATTGTAAGAGAAATATTAAACATATCAAAACAGAATTTTAACACATGAAATTGGTTTTCAAAGATATCATAAGTGTTTTCAATCAGTAAATTGCGAAAAGAACAAGTTGCAAACATTTAGCTAAGTAATACGCTTGTTTTCCATAGTTAAGATACTTTTATACTATTATTATACAGAACATTCACTTTCTTATAGTTTCCTAGGTTATAAAACCTTAGATTGTAAATGAAAGAAGTATTAAACATATGAAAACACAATTTTAACAGATGAAATTGTTTTTCCAAGATATCATAAGTGTTTCATCAATGAATAGACCTTAGATTGTAAAAGAAGTATTAAACATATCAAAATACAATTTGAACACATGAAATTGGTTTTCAAAGATATGATAAGTGTTTTCATTCAGTTAATAGCGAAAAGAACCAGTTGCAAAAATTTAGCTAAGTAATACGCTTGTTTTCCATACTTAAGATACTTTTAAACTATTATTATACAGAACATTCACTTTCTTATAGTTTCCTAGGTTATAAAACCTTAAATTGTAAATGAAAGAAGTATTAAACATATCAAAACCAAATTTTAACAGATGAAATTGTTTTTCCAAGATATCATAAGTGTTTCAATCAATGAATAGACCTTAGATTGTAAAAGAAGTATTAAACATATGAAAATACAATTTGAACACATGAAATGGTTTTTCAAAGGTATCATAAGTGTTTGAATCAATTAATAGACCTTAGATTGTAAAAAATGTATGAAAACACCATGTTAACACGTGAAATTGTTTTTCGAAGATATTCATAAGTGTTTCAATCAATTAATAGACTAAGATTGTAAAAGAAATATTAAACATATCAAAACACAATTTTAACACATGAAATTGGTTTTCACAGATATCATAAGTGTTCTCATTCAGTTAGTAGCGAAAAGAACAAGTTGCAAACATTTATCTAAGTAATACGCTTGTTTTCCATAGTTAAGATACTTTTAAACTATTATTATACAGAACATTCACTTTTTTATAGTTTCCCAGGTTATAAAACCTTAGATTGTAAATGAAAGAAGTATTAAACATATCAAAACACAATTTTAACACATGAAATTGTTTTTCAAAGATATCATAAGTGTTTCAATCAATGAATAGACCTTAGATTGTAAAAGAAGTATTAAACATATCAAAATACAATTTGAACACATGAAATGGTTTTTCAAAGGTATCATAAGTGTTTGAGTAAATTAATAGACCTTAGATTGTAAAAAATGTATGAAAACACAATTTTAACACGTGAAATTGTTTTTTGAATATATTCATAAGTGTTTCAATCAATTCATACACTAAGATTGTAAAAGAAATATTAAACATATCAGAACACAATTTTAACACATGAAATTGGTTTTCAAAGATATCAAAAGTGTTTTCAACCAGTAAATAGCGAAAAGAACAAGTTGCAAACATTTAGCTAAGTAATACGCTTGTTTTCCATAGTTAAGATACTTTGAAACTATTATTATACAGAACATTCACTTTCTTATAGTTTCCTAGGTTATAAAACCTTAGATTGTAAATGAAAGAAGTATTAAATATATCAAAACACAATTTTAACATATGAAATTGTTTTTCAAAGATATCATAAGTGTTTCAATCAATGAATAGACCTTAGATTGTAAAAGAAGTATTAAACATATCAAAATAAAATTAAAACACATGAAATTGGTTTTCAAAGATATGATAAGTGTTTTCATTCAGTTAATTGCGAAAAGAACCAGTTGCAAACATTTAGCTATGTAATACGCTTGTTTTCAATAGTTAAGATACTTTTAAACTATTATTATACAGAACATTCACTTTCTTTTATTTTCCTAGGTTATAAAACATTAGATTGTAAATGAAAGAAGTATTAAACATATGAAAACACAATTTTAACAGATGAAATTGTTTTTCCATGATATCATAAGTGTTTCAATCAATGAATAGACCTTAGATTGTAAAAGAAGTATTAAACATATCAAAATACAATTTGAACACATGAAATGGTTTTTCAAAGGTATCATAAATGTTTGAATCAATTAATAGACCTTAGATTGTAAAAAATATATGAAAACACAATTTTAACACGTGAAATTGTTTTTGAATATATTCATAAGTGTTTCAATCAATTCATACACTAAGATTGTAAAAGAAATATTAAACATATCAAAACAGAATTTTAACACATGAAATTGGTTCTCAAAGATATCATAAGTGTTTTCAATCAGTAAATAGCGAGAAGAACAAGTTGCAAACATTTAGCTAAGTAATACGCTTGTTTTCCATAGTTAAGATACTTTGAAACTATTATTATACAGAACATTCACTTTCTTATAGTTTCCTAGGTTATAAAACCTTAGATTGTAAATGAAAGAAGTATTAAACATATCAAAATACAATTTTAACAGATGAAATTGTTTTTCCAAGATATCATAAGTGTTTCAATCAATGAATAGACCTTAGATTGTAAAAGAAGTATTAAACATATCAAAATACAATTTGAACACATGAAATGGTTTTTCAAAGGTATCATAAGTGTTTGAATCAATTAATAGACCTTAGTTTGTAAAAAATATATGAAAACACAATTTTAACACGTGAAATTGTTTTTCAAATATATTCATAAGTGTTTCAATCAATTCATACACTAAGATTGTAAAAGAAATATTAAACATATCAGAACACAATTTTAACACATGAAATTGGTTTTCAAAGATATCAAAAATGTTTTCAACCAGTAAATAGCGAAAAGAACAAGTTGCAAACATTTAGCTAAGTAATACGCTTGTTTTCCATAGTAAGATACTTTGAAACTATTATTATACAGAACATTCACTTTCTTATAGTTTCCTAGGTTATAAAACCTTAGATTGTAAATGAAAGAAGTATTAAACATATCAAAACACAATTTTAACAGATGAAATTGTTTTTCCAAGATATCATAAGTGTTTCAATCAATGAATAGACCTTAGATTGTAAAAGAAGTATTAAACATATCAAAATACAATTTGAACACATGAAATGGTTTTCAAAGGTATCATAAGTGTTTGAATCAATTAATAGACCTTAGTTTGTAAAAAATATATGAAAACACAATTTTAACACGTGCAATTGTTTTTTGAATATATTCATAAGTGTTTCAATCAATTCATACACTAAGATTGTAAAAGAAATATTAAACATATCAGAACACAATTTTAACACATGAAATTGGTTTTCAAAGATATCAAAAGTGTTTTCAACCAGTAAATAGCGAAAAGAACAAGTTGCAAACATTTAGCTAAGTAATACGCTTGTTTTCCATAGTTAAGATACTTTGAAACTATTATTATACAGAACATTCACTTTCTTATAGTTTCCTAGGTTATAAAACCTTAGATTGTAAATGAAAGAAGTATTAAATATATCAAAACACAATTTTAACATATGAAATTGTTTTTCAAAGATATCATAAGTGTTTCAATCAATGAATAGACCTTAGATTGTAAAAGAAGTATTAAACATATCAAAATAAAATTAAAACACATGAAATTGGTTTTCAAAGATATGATAAGTGTTTTCATTCAGTTAATTGCGAAAAGAACCAGTTGCAAACATTTAGCTATGTAATACGCTTGTTTTCAATAGTTAAGATACTTTTAAACTATTATTATACAGAACATTCACTTTCTTTTATTTTCCTAGGTTATAAAACATTAGATTGTAAATGAAAGAAGTATTAAACATATGAAAACACAATTTTAACAGATGAAATTGTTTTTCCATGATATCATAAGTGTTTCAATCAATGAATAGACCTTAGATTGTAAAAGAAGTATTAAACATATCAAAATACAATTTGAACACATGAAATGGTTTTTCAAAGGTATCATAAATGTTTGAATCAATTAATAGACCTTAGATTGTAAAAAATATATGAAAACACAATTTTAACACGTGAAATTGTTTTTGAATATATTCATAAGTGTTTCAATCAATTCATACACTAAGATTGTAAAAGAAATATTAAACATATCAGAACACAATTTTAAGACATGAAATTGGTTTTCAAAGATATCAAAAATGTTTTCAACCAGTAAAATGCGAAAAGAACAAGTTGCAAACATTTAGCTAAGTAATACGCTTGTTTTCCATAGTTAAGATACTTTGAAACTATTATTATACAGAACATTCACTTTCTTATAGTTTCCTAGGTTATAAAACCTTAGATTGTAAATGAAAGAAGTATTAAATATATCAAAACACAATATTAACAGATGAAATTGTTTTTCAAAGATATCATAAGTGTTTCAATCAATGAATAGACCTTAGATTGTTAAAGAAGTATTAAACATATCAAAATACAATTAAAACACATGAAATTGGTTTTCAAAGATATGATAAGTGTTTTCATTCAGTTAATTGCGAAAAGAACCAGTTGCAAACATTTAGCTAAGTAATACGCTTGTTTTCAATAGTTAAGATACTTTTAAACTATTACTATACAGAGCATTCAATTTCTTATAGTTTCCTAGGTTATAAATCCTTAGATTGTAAATGAAAGAAGTATTAAACATATCAAAATACAATTTTAACAGATGAAATTGTTTTTCAAAGATATCATAAGTGTTTGAATCAATGAATAGACCTTAGATTGTAAAAGAAGTATTAAACATATCAAAATACAATTTGAACACATGAAATTGGTTTCCAAAGATATGATAAGTGTTTTCATTCAGTTAATATAGTTTCCTAGGTTATCAAACCTTAGATTCTAAATGAAAGACGTATTAAACATATCAAAACACAATTTTAACAGATGAAATTGTTTTTCAAAGATATCATAAGTGTTTCAATCAATGAATAGACCTTAGATTGTAAAAGAAGTATTAAACATATGAAAATACAATTTGAACACATGAAATGGTTTTTCAAAGGTATCATAAGTGTTTGAATCAATTAATAGACCTTAGATTGTAAAAAATGTATGAAAACACCATGTTAACACGTGAAATTGTTTTTCGAAGATATTCATAAGTGTTTCAATCAATTAATAGACTAAGATTGTAAAAGAAATATTAAACATATCAAAACACAATTTTAACACATGAAATTGGTTTTCACAGATATCATAAGTGTTCTCATTCAGTTAGTAGCGAAAAGAACAAGTTGCAAACATTTATCTAAGTAATACGCTTGTTTTCCATAGTTAAGATACTTTTAAACTATTATTATACAGAACATTCACTTTTTTATAGTTTCCCAGGTTATAAAACCTTAGATTGTAAATGAAAGAAGTATTAAACATATCAAAACACAATTTTAACACATGAAATTGTTTTTCAAAGATATCATAAGTGTTTCAATCAATGAATAGACCTTAGATTGTAAAAGAAGTATTAAACATATCAAAATACAATTTGAACACATGAAATGGTTTTTCAAAGGTATCATAAGTGTTTGAGTAAATTAATAGACCTTAGATTGTAAAAAATGTATGAAAACACAATTTTAACACGTAAAATTGTTTTTCGAAGATATTCATAAGTGTTTCAATCAATTAATAGACTAAGATTGTAAAAGAAATATTAAACATATCAAAACACAATTTTAACACATGAAATTCGTTTTCAAAGATATCATAAGTGTTTTCATTCAGTTAGTAGCGAAAAGAACAAGTTGCAAACATTTATCTAAGTAATACGCTTGTTTTCCATAGTTAAGATACTTTTAAACTATTATTATACAGAACATTCACTTTCTTATAGTTTCCTAGGTTATAAAACCTTAGATTGTAATGAAAGAAGTATTAAACATATCAAAACACAATTTTAACACATGAAATTGTTTTTCAAAGATATCATAAGTGTTTCAATCAATGAATAGACCTTAGATTGTAAAAGAAGTATTAAACATATCAAAATACAATTTGAACACATGAAATGGTTTTTCAAAGGTATCATAAATGTTTGAATCAATTAATAGACCTTAGATTGTAAAAAATGTATGAAAACACCATGTTAATACGTGAAATTGTTTTTCGAAGATATTCATAAGTGTTTCAATCAATTAATAGACTAAGATTGTAAAAGAAATATTAAACATATCAAAACACAATTTTAACACATGAAATTGGTTTTCAAAGATATCATAAGTGTTTTCATTCAGTTAGTAGCGAAAAGAACAAGTTGCAAACATTTAGCAAAGTAATACGCTTGTTTTCCATAGTTAAGATACTTTTAAACTATTATTATACAGAACATTCACTTTCTTAGAGTTTCCTAGGTTATAAAACCTGAGATTGTAAATGAAAGAACTATTAAACATATCAAAACACAATTTTAACACATGAAATTGTTTTTCGAAGATATCATAAGTGTTTCAATCAATGAATAGACCATAGATTGTAAAAGAAGTATTAAACATATCAAAATACAATTTGAACACATGAAATGGTTTTTCAAAGGTATCATAAGTGTTTGAATCAATTAATAGACCTTAGATTGTAAAAAATGTATGAAAACACCATGTTAACACGTGAAATTTTTTTTCGAAGATATTCATAAGTGTTTCAATCAATTAATAGACTAAGATTGTAAAAGAAATATTAAACATATCAAAACACAATTTTAACACATGAAATTGGTTTTCACAAATATCATAAGTGTTCTCATTCAGTTAGTAGCGAAAAGAACAAGTTGCAAACATTTATCTAAGTAATACGCTTGTTTTCCATAGTTAAGATACTTTTAAACTATTATTATACAGAACATTCACTTTTTTATAGTTTCCCAGGTTATAAAACCTTAGATTGTAAATGAAAGAAGTATTAAACATATAAAACACAATTTTAACACATGAAATTGTTTTTCAAAGATATCATAAGTGTTTCAATCAATGAATAGACCTTAGATTGTAAAAGAAGTATTAAACATATCAAAATACAATTTGAACACATGAAATGGTTTTTCAAAGGTATCATAAGTGTTTGAATAAATTAATAGACCTTAGGTTGTAAAATATGTATGAAAACACAATTTTAACACGTGAAATTGTTTTTCGAAGATATTCATAAGTGTTTCAATAAATTAATAGACTAAGATTGTAAAGGAAATATTAAACATATCAAAACACAATTTTAACACATGAAATTGGTTTTCAAAGATATCATAAGTGTTTTCATTCAGTTAATAGTGAAAAGAACAAGTTGCAAACATTTAGCAAAGTAATACGCTTGTTTTCCATAGTTAAGATACTTGTAAACTATTATTATACAGAACATTCACTTTCTTATAGTTTCCTAGGTTATAAAACCTGAGATTGTAAATGAAAGAACTATTAAACATATCAAAACACAATTTTAACACATGAAATTGTTTTTCAAAGATATCATAAGTGTTTCAATCAATGAATAGACCATAGATTGTAAAAGAAGTATTAAACATATCAAAATACAATTTGAACACATGAAATGGTTTTTCAAAGGTATCATAAGTGTTTGAATCAATTAATAGACCTTAGATTGTAAAAAATGTATGAAAACACCATGTTAACACGTGAAATTGTTTTTCGAAGATATTCATAAGTGTTTCAATCAATTAATAGACTAAGATTGTAAAAGAAATATTAAACATATCAAAACACAATTTTAACACATGAAATTTGTTTTCAAAGATATCATAAGTGTTTTCATTCAGTTAGTAGCGAAAAGAACAAGTTGCAAACATTTATCTAAGTAATACGCTTGTTTTCCATAGTTAAGATACTTTTAAACAATTATTATACAGAACATTCACTTTCTTATAGTTTCCCAGGTTATAAAACCTTAGATTGTAAATGAAAGAAGTATTAAACATATCAAAACACAATTTTAACACATGAAATTGTTTTTCAAAGATATCATAAGTGTTTCAATCAATGAATAGACCTTAGATTGTAAAAGAAGTATTAAACATATCAAAATACAATTTGAACACATGAAATGGTCTTTCAAAGGTATCATAAGTGTTTGAATCAATTAATAGACCTTAGATTGTAAAAAATATATGAAAACACAATTTTAACACGTGACATTGTTTTTCGAAGATATTCATAAGTGTTTCAATCAATTAATAGACTAAGATTGTAAAAGAAATATTAAATATATCAAAACACAATTTTAACACATGAAATTGGTTTTCAAGGATATCATAAGTGTTTTCATTCAGTTAGTAGCGAAAAGAACAAGTTGCAAACATTTATCTAAGTAATACGCTTGTTTTCCATAGTTAAGATACTTTTAAACTATTATTATACAGAACATTCACTCTCTTATAGTTTCCCAGGTTATAAAACCTTAGATTATAAATGAAAGAAGTATTAAACATATCAAAACACAATTTTAACACATGAAATTGTTTATCAAAGATATCATAAGTGTTTCAATCAATGAATAGACCATAGATTGTAAAAGAAGTATTAAACATATCAAAATACAATTTGAACACATGAAATGGTCTTTCAAAGGTATCATAAGTGTTTGAATAAATTAATAGACCTTAGATTGTAAAAATATATGAAAACACAATTATAACACGTGAAATTGTTTTTCGAAGATATTCATAAGTGTTTCAATCAATTAATAGACTAAGATTGTAAAGGAAATATTAAACATATCAAAACACAATTTTAACACATGAAATTGGTTTTCAAAGATATCATAAGTGTTTTCATTCAGTTAGTAGCGAAAAGAACAAGTTGCAAACATTTATCTAAGTAATACGCTTGTTTTCCATAGTTAAGATACTTTTAAACTATTATTATACAGAACATTCACTTTCTTATAGTTTCTTAGGTTATAAAACCTGATATTGTAAATGAAAGAACTATTAAACATATCAAAACACAATTTTAACACATGAAATTGTTTTTCAAAGATATCATAAGTGTTTCAATCAATGAATAGACCATAGATTGTAAAAGAAGTATTAAACATATCAAAATACAATTTGAACACATGAAATGGTCTTTCAAAGGTATCATAAGTGTTTGAATCAATTAATATACCTTAGATTGTAAAAAATGTATGAAAACACCATGTTAACACGTGAAATTGTTTTTCGAAGATATTCATAAGTGTTTCAATCAATTAATAGACTAAGATTGTAAAAGAAATATTAAACATATCAAAACACAATTTTAACACATGAAATTGGTTTTCAAAGATATCATAAGTGTTTTCATTCAGTTAGTAGCGAAAAGAGCAAGTTGCAAACATTTAGCTAAGTAATACGCTTGTTTTCAATAGTTAAGATACTTTTAAACTATTATTATACAGAACATTCACTTTCTTATAGTTTCCTAGGTTATAAAACCTGAGATTGTAAATGAAAGAACTATTAAACATATCAAAACACAATTTTAACACATGAAATTGTTTTTCAAAGATATCATAAGTGTTTCAATCAATGAATAGACCATAGATTGTAAAAGAAGTATTAAACATATCAAAATACAATTTGAACACATGAAATGGTCTTTCAAAGGTATCATAAGTGTTTGAATCAATTAATAGACCTTAGGTTGTAAAAAATATATGAAAACACAATTTTAACACGTGACATTGTTTTTCGAAGATATTCATAAGTGTTTCAATCAATTAATAGACTAAGATTGTAAAAGAAATATTAAATATATCAAAACACAATTTTAACACATGAAATTGGTTTTCAAAGATATCATAAGTGTTTTCATTCAGTTAGTAGCGAAAAGAACAAGTTGCAAACATTTATCTAAGTAATACGCTTGTTTTCCATAGTTAAGATACTTTTAAACTATTATTATACAGAACATTCACTCTCTTATAGTTTCCTAGATTATAAAACCTTAGATTGTAAATGAAACAAGTATTAAACATATCAAAACACAATTTTAACACATGAAATTGTTTATCAAAGATATCATAAGTGTTTCAATCAATGAATAGACCATAGATTGTAAAAGAAGTATTAAACATATCAAAATACAATTTGAACACATGAAATGGTTTTTCAATGGTATCATAAATGTTTGAATCAATTAATAGACCTTAGATTGTAAAAAATGTATGAAAACACCATGTTAACACGTGATATTGTTTTTCGAAGATATTCATAAGTGTTTCAATCAATTAATAGACTAAGATTGTAAAAGAAATATTAAACATATCAAAACACAATTTTAACACATGAAATTGGTTTTCAAAGATATCATAAGTGTTTTCATTCAGTTAGTAGCGAAAAGAGCAAGGTGCAAACATTTAGCCAAGTAATACGCTTGTTTTCAATAGTTAAGATACTTCTAAACTATTATTATACAGAACATTCACTTTCTTATAGTTTCCTAGGTTATAAATCCTGAGATTGTAAATGAAAGAACTATTAAACATATCAAAACACAATTTTAACAGATGAAAATGTTTTTTCAAAGATATCATAAGTGTTTCAATCAATGAATAGACCTTAGATTGTAAAAGAAGTATTAAACATATCAAAATACAATTTGAACACATGAAATGGTTTTTCAAAGGTATCATAAGTGTTTGAATCAATTAATAGACCTTAGATTGTAAAAAATATATGAAAACACAATTTTAACACGTGAAATTGTTTTTCGAAGATATTCATAGGTGTTTCAATCAATTAATAGACTAAGATTGTAAAAGAAATATTAAACATATCAAAACACAATTTTAACACATGAAATTGGTTTTCAAAGATATCATAAGTGTTTTCATTCAGTTAGTAGCGAAAAGAACAAGTTGCAAACATTTATCTAAGTAATACGCTTGTTTTCCATAGTTAAGATACTTTTAAACTATTATTATACAGAACATTCACTCTCTTATAGTTTCCCAGGTTATAAAACCTTAGATTGTAAATGAAAGAAGTATTAAACATATCAAAACACAATTTTAACACATGAAATTGTTTATCAAAGATATCATAAGTGTTTCAATCAATGAATAGACCATAGATTGTAAAAGAACTATTATACATATCAAAATACAATTTGAACACATGAAATGGTCTTTCAAAGGTATCATAAGTGTTTGAATAAATTAATAGACCTTAGATTGTAAAAATATATGAAAACACAATTATAACACGTGAAATTGTTTTTCGAATATATTCATAAGTGTTTCAATCAATTAATAGACTAAGATTGTAAAAGAAATATGAAACATATCAAAACACAATTTTAACACATGAAATTGGTTTTCAAAGATATCATAAGTGTTTTCATTCAGTTCGTAGCGAAAAGAACAAGTTGCAAACATTTATCTAAGTAATACGCTTGTTTTACATAGTTAAGATACTTTTAAACTATTATTATACAGAACATTCACTTTTTTATAGTTTCCTAGGTTATAAAACCTTAGATTGTAAATGAAAGAACTATTAAACATATCAAAACACAATTTTAACACATGAAATTGTTTTTCAAAGATATCATAAGTGTTTCAATCAATGAATAGACCTTAGATTGTAAAAGAAGTATTAAACATATCAAAATACAATTTGAACACATGAAATGGTTTTTCAAAGGTATCATAAGTGTTTGAGTAAATTAATAGACCTTAGATTGTAAAAAATGTATGAAAACACAATTTTAACACGTGAAATTGTTTTTCGAAGATATTCATAAGTGTTTCAATCAATTAATAGACTAAGATTGTAAAAGAAATATTAAACATATCAAAACACAATTTTAACACATGAAATTCGTTTTCAAAGATATCATAAGTGTTTTCATTCAGTTAGTAGCGAAAAGAACAAGTTGCAAACATTTATCTAAGTAATACGCTTGTTTTCCATAGTTAAGATACTTTTAAACTATTATTATACAGAACATTCACTTTCTTATAGTTTCCTAGGTTATAAAACCTTAGATTGTAATGAAAGTAGTATTAAACATATCAAAACACAATTTTAACACATGAAATTGTTTTTCAAAGATATCATAAGTGTTTCAATCAATGAATAGACCTTAGATTGTAAAAGAAGTATTAAACATATCAAAATACAATTTGAACACATGAAATGGTTTTTCAAAGGTATCATAAGTGTTTGAATCAATTAATAGACCTTAGATTGTAAAAAATATATGAAAACACAATTTTAACACGTGAAATTGTTTTTCGAAGATATTCATAAGTGTTTCAATCAATTAATAGACTATGATTGTAAAAGAAATATTAAACATATCAAAACACAATTTTAACACATGAAATTGGTTTTCAAAGATATCATAAGTGTTTTCATTCAGTTAGTAGCGAAAAGAACAAGTTGCAAACATTTAGCTAAGTAATACGCTTGTTTTCAATAGTTAAGATACTTTTAAACTATTATTATACAGAACATTCACTTTCTTATGGTTTTTCAAAGGTATCATAAGTGCTTGAGTAAATTAATAGACCTTAGATTGTAAAAAATGTATGAAACACACAATTTTAACACGTGAAATTGTTTTTCGAAGATATTCATAAGTGCTTCAATCAATTAATAGACTAAGATTGTAAAAGAAATATTAAACATATCAAAACACAATTTTAACACATGAAATTCGTTTTCAAAGATATCATAAGTGTTTTCATTCAGTTAGTAGCGAAAAGAACAAGTTGCAAACATTTATCTAAGTAATACGCTTGTTTTCCATAGTTAAGATACTTTTAAACTATTATTATACAGAACATTCACTTTCTTATAGTTTCCCAGGTTATAAAACCTTAGATTGTAAATGAAAGAACTATTAAACATATCAAAACACAATTTTAACACATGAAATTGTTTTTCAAAGATATCATAAGTGTTTCAATCAATGAATAGACCTTAGATTGTAAAAGAAGTATTAAACATATCAAAATACAATTTGAACACATGAAATGGTTTTTCAAAGGTATCATAAGTGTTTGAATAAATTAATAGACCTTAGATTGTAAAAAATGTATGAAAACACTATGTTAACACGTGAAATTGTTTTTCGAAGATATTCATAAGTGTTTCAATCAATTAATAGACTAAGATTGTAAAACAAATATAAAACATATCAAAACACAATTTTAACACATGAAATTGGTGTTCAAAGATATCATAAGTGTTTTCATTCAGTTAGTAGCGAAAAGAACAAGTTGCAAACATTTATCTAAGTAATACGCTTGTTTTCCATAGTTAAGATACTTTTAAACTATTATTATACAGAACATTCACTTTCTTATAGTTTCCTAGGTTATAAAACCTTAGATTGTAAATGAAAGAACTATTAAACATATCAAAACAAAATTTTAACACATGAAATTGTTTTCCAAAGATATCATAAGTGTTTCAATCAATGAATAGACCTTAGATTGTAAAAGAAGTATTAAACATATCAAAATACAATTTGAACAAATGAAATGGTTTTTCAAAGGTATCATAAGTCTTTGAATCAATTAATAGACCTTAGATTGGAAAAAATATATGAAAACACAATTTTAACACGTGAAATTGTTTTTCGAAGATATTCATAAGTGTTTCAATCAATTAATAGACTAAGATTGTAAAAGAAATATTAAACATATCAAAACACAATTTTAACACATGAAATTGGTTTTCAAAGATATCATAAGTGTTTTCATTCAGTTAGTAGCGAAAAGAACAAGTTGCAAACATTTATCTAAGTAATACGCTTGATTTCCATAGTTAAGATACTTTTAAACTATTATTATAAAGAACATTCACTTTCTTATACTTTCCTAGGTTATAAAACCTTAGATTGTAAATGAAAGAACTATTAAACATATCAAAACACAATTTTAACACATGAAATTGTTTTTTAAAGATATCATAAGTGTTTCAATCAATGAATAGACCTTAGATTGTAAAAGAAGTATTAAACATATCAAAATACAATTTGAACATATGAAATGGTTTTTCAAAGGTATCATAAGTGTTTGAATCAATTAATAGACCTTAGATTCTAAAAAATATATGAAAACACAATTTTAACACGTGAAATTGTTTTTCGAAGATATTCATAAGTGTTTCAATCAATTAATAGACTAAGATTGTAAAAGAAATATTAAACATATCAAAACACAATTTTAACACATGAAATTGGTTTTCAAAGATATCATAAGTGTTTTCATTCAGTTAGTAGCGAAAAGAACAAGTTGCAAACATTTAGCTAAGTAATACGCTTGTTTTCAATAGTTAAGATACTTTTAAACTATTATTATACAGAACATTCACTTTCTTATGGTTTTTCAAAGGTATCATAAGTGCTTGAGTAAATTAATAGACCTTAGATTGTAAAAAATGTATGAAACACACAATTTTAACACGTGAAATTGTTTTTCGAAGATATTCATAAGTGCTTCAATCAATTAATAGACTAAGATTGTAAAAGAAATATTAAACATATCAAAACACAATTTTAACACATGAAATTGGTTTTCAAAGATATCATAAGTGTTTTCATTCAGTTCGTAGCGAAAAGAACAAGTTGCAAACATTTATCTAAGTAATACGCTTGTTTTCCATAGTTAAGATACTTTTAAACTATTATTATTCAGAACATTCACTTTCTTATACTTTCCTAGGTTATAAAACCTTAGATTGTAAATGAAAGAAGTATTAAACATATCAAAACACAATTTTAACACATGAACTTGTTTTTCAAAGATATCATAAGTGTTTCAATCAATGAATAGACCTTAGATTGTAAAAGAAGTATTAAACATATCAAAATACAATTTGAACACATGAAATGGTCTTTCAAAGGTATCATAAGTGTTTGAATCAATTAATAGACCTTAGATTGTAAAAAAAATATGAAAACACAATTTTAACACGTGAAATCGTTTTTCGAAGATATTCATAAGTGTTTCAATCAATTAATAGACTAAGATTGTAAAAGAAATATTAAACATATCAAAACACAATTTTAACACATGAAATTGGTTTTCAAAGATATCATAAGTGTTTTCTTTCAGTTAGTAGCGAAAAGAACAAGTTGCAAACATTTATCTAAGTAATACGCTTGTTTTCCATAGTTAAGATACTTTTAAACTATTATTATACAGAACATTCCCTTTCTTATAGTTTCCTAGGTTATAAAACCTTAGATTGTAAATGAAAGAAGTATTAAACATATCAAAACACAATTTTAACACATGAAATTGTTTTTCAAAGATATCAAAAGTGTTTCAATCAATGAATAGACCTTATATTGTAAAAGAAGTATTAAACATATCAAAATACAATTTGAACACATGAAATGGTCTTTCAAAGGTATCATAAGTGTTTGATTCAATTAATAGACCTTAGATTCTAAAAAATATATGAAAACACAATTTTAACACGTGAAATTGTTTTTCGAAGATATTCATAAGTGTTTCAATCAATTAATAGACTAAGATTGTAAAAGAAATATTAAACATATCAAAACACAATTTTAACACATGAAATTGGTTTTCAAAGATATCATAAGTGTTTTCATTCAGTTAGTAGCGAAAAGAACAAGTTGCAAACATTTATCTAAGTAATACGCTTGTTTTCCATAGTTAAGATACTTTTAAACTATTATTATAAAGAACATTCACTTTCTTATACTTTCCTAGGTTATAAAACCTTAGATTGTAAATGAAAGAATTATTAAACATATCAAAACACAATTTTAACACATGAAATTGTTTTTCAAAGATATCATAAGTGTTTCAATCAATGAATAGACCTTAGATTGTAAAAGAAGTATTAAACATATCAAAATACAATTTGAACACATGAAATGGTTTTTCAAAGGTATCATAAGTGTTTGAATCAATTAATAGACCTTAGATTCTAAAAAATATATGAAAACACAATTTTAACACGTGAAATTGTTTTTCGAAGATATTCATAAGTGTTTCAATCAATTAATAGACTAAGATTGTAAAAGAAATATTAAATATATCAAAACACAATTTTAACACATGAAATTGGTTTTCAAATCTAGGGTTGAGGTCTGAATATTGACTATTTAAATTGAAAAAAGAATCACACTCAAAGATTGAAAAAATAAGGAAATATGAAACTCACGCTCAAAGTCTCATGGCTTCACATTCACACTCTCGTGGTCTCATGACTCGCACAAATTCAAAAAGTGGAAAAGTATTTAATGTTGTTGAGAACGGGAACTTATAAAGTTTTTGTCCGGTGACGGACACTTAATTTTTACAATATTTTCACTTTTTAATCTTTTGTCCAGTGCACCCACCCTCAATTTTCAATAAATATAAACAAAGAATTAATTGTTTGCATAGGTTGAATCTTCATAATTTTATTATATATTTAAATTTAATTTCAAAATGCATATATATTACATTTGTGTAGGCTTAATCTTCAAAACTTTAAATTTTTATTATTATTTATATTTTCAATAGTGACCGTTTGACTAACGTAACTTTATTTTTTAAGTTTACCTCAGTATTAGTTACGCTTACCCATATTTTTTCAATAATAAAGACTTTTTTTTTATCAGCAAAGAATGAAATTAAATTAAGAGGGATACAAAAGGGGTATCCCAACCCTTTTACATAAACCAAATCACATTAACAATCTCCAAGAATAAAGAGATGAACAAACCACCCCAGAAGCAATAGATAGATAATGTTTGTTGCATAAGCTAGACATCTTATTCCAGCTAGCATCGTGCTCATATTGGAATGCTATAAGCACTGCAAACTACAGCTACAAAACCATCAAATACACCATGCCTCTATTGGTCTGTTATGAGACACATCAAAACAGAATCCTCCATCATGTCCTTAACATTCCTTTTGACTCCCTGGCATACAAGCACATATGTCCTTTCCATCTTGCACCAGCTGCAGGCCGTGACAAACCCACCAACACCAATCCAACCAACTTTAAAACCAGTATAGGCCGTAGTCTTAAAACTCTTGGCATCTGGGAGTCCTAATTATAACTTCTAATGCAAAGCATTGGATTAAGAATCCAGTCTACAAAAGAATAAGTAAAGGAATGCACCTTGTGCTTCATCCAAAGCCAGGATTTGAGTTGAGCCTTCTGAAACACCTCCTCTGCATCTACTAGCCCTTTTTTTTTTAATACAATTAGGTTCCTTTGGCCCCAGATACACCTAATAACAGATGCCCAAACACCTTTTCATACCAGGTTTTGCTTCTTGCTAGCATTGCTCAGATAAAAACTCATAAAGTGCAGATTTAAATCATTTTGTTGAACAGAAGAGATACCTATCCATTTGAAGCACAAGGACCATACCCATTGTGCGTATTTACACTCCAAGAAGATATGTTGACAAGACTTCTCCTTAAGCTGACACATTGCACATAACGTAGATTTCATCATCACCCCTCTCCTACTCAAACTCACCCTTGTTGGGATTCTATCCAGCAGCAGTCTCCAAGCTGTCACGATCACATTTAGGAATGCCTTAGTCTTCCAAAGGAAATTAAACACATTGGATTGGGTTCCACGAGACTTCTTGGCAAGGCACTCATAAGCAGAATTTACAGAAAAAAGGCATGGTTCTTCCTTCCCCCACACCTGCACATCCACATCATTCCTTCTCATTAGTGCCCCTAATAGCATGTAAAGATGTCTGCTTCCAGTGATGATTCCCACTCAAATCTGGCACGCCTCCATGTCAGCCTCCATCTCCAATCCGAATTAATCCACACGCCAACTTCACCCACTGTTTGCCCCTGGTTTAAGGATAGGGAGAACAGTCTAGGAAACAAGGATTTGAGATCAAAGCTCCCAACCCACACCTCCTCCCAAAACTTTAATTTATCTCCACACCCTAGTTCTTCTTGAAACCATCATTTTCCTCCTCCCTCCTTGCACACTTTATAGAGATTTTTCCACCACCAAGATGGGAGTTTGACTAGTGAATGGACACTACCAGGCTCCAACCCATACTTTGAGTCCAATAACTCCTTCCACCTTCCCTCCTCTTGAGAGATACAACGCCATCTCCATTTAGCTAGGAGAGCATGGTTTAACTTTCGTATTTCTCTTAAACCCAATCCTCCTTCCTCTTTAACCTAGCAAATTGGCTTGCTTTCTTTCCCCCAACCCCACAAGAATCTCCTTTGGATAGAGGTAATCCTCTTACAGACTGAGTCAGGGGCTTTGAAAAGGGAGAGATAATACAGAGGTATAGCAGATATGACAGAGTTGATAAGACAAATTCTCCCTACCATGGATAAAAATCTCCCTTTCCACACACTGAGCTTCGCTTTTAACTTGTTAACGACCGGATCCCAGAACTACTTCTTCATGGGGTTACCTCCCACTTCAAGGCCCAGATATTTAAACGGTACTCCCATTTGTTTGCAGTTCAACGTCTTTGTATAACATGCTACATCACTACTTTGAACATTGATGCCTGCAAGCTTTGACTTATGGAAGTTGATCTTCAACCTTAAGGCTAATTCAAACCCCCTTAGGATAGCCTTCAAGGTTACCACGTTGTTGAAGGAGTCTTCACATAGAAAAATATTGTCATCCGCAAACTGGAGGATGCACACCTCAATCTCCTTCCTTCCAAACTTGAGGCCCGTCAGTAAAGTGGTTTTGCTAGCACTTCTAACTATCCCAGCAAGGCCTTCAGCTACAACTAGGAAAAGGAATGGTGCAAGTGGGTCTCCTTGCCTTAACCCTCTAGTCGGCTTGAATTCCTCCGTAGGGCTCCCATTGACTAACATAGGCACAGTGGCGGATTCCATACATCCTTTAATCCATGTGATCCAGAGGTTGTGAAACCCCATCCTAGATAGCATATCATATAAGAACGCCCATCTAACCGAGTCATATGCTTTTTTGAAGTTCACTTTTAGGCACAACCCTCTTCTCCCACTTCTCCTTAAATCCTCAACAACTTCATTGGCCATAAGAACACTAAAGACTTAGTTGACATTATTTAGTGTTCAGAGCATCACCTTCAATTCTTTTTGTAACTAATTTTGCTTTTTTGGCGTAGTGAGAAGAATCACTCTTTGTAGGTTATGTCAACTAAGAGTTATGTCACCATTAATTTGCTTCAAGGATGATAGTTCTTCCAAAAAAAAAAAAAACAGGTGAAACAAGGCTAGTTGCAAGATTTTCACTAAGAAGAATATACATAAAACTATGTGGAGGTGGAGCCTGATAACTTCCTCCATGAAGTCCAAGAATGCAACAAGAACGTGACAAGAAGAACATGCAAGCAAGGTTTCAAAGTGCGCAGCAGAGGATACCAAATCAAAATGGTATTCATCTTTGTATGAAGAACAAGTGTTCAACACGTGTTTCTATATATTGAATGGAATTACAATAAAAATAAAAATAAAGGCAAAAGAGAAAAGACAAATATTCTTTATATATTGAACCGAAACACAACAAAGGAAAAAGTAAAAAAGAAAAGACCAAAGTTATGCAAAGAGATAAAAGATAGAGAAAGAAACTATGCAAGTATATTATTATGCAGAAAAAATGTATAAAAGACACTCATATATAGTGTCAACGGTAAAAAAAAAAAAGGTATTCCTAAAATAGAAAACTCTAAAAGAACAAAAGAAAAAGGTAAACAGACATATACAACAACAAAAAATACTATCTAAAACATATAACTTAATTCCTTTGAGAAGATAAACTATTACCCCTTATATAGGTCATACATATCTAATGCCTTAGATTGGTAGATAGCATTTGTAATGATACTTCACTTCACCTCACCATTTTTTCTCTATTTTGTTACTCTGCCAATCATTTTATTCTGTATTTTTCGCCCGTCTCCATTTTATCTTTATGCTTTTGGAGAACTAAACAAGCCCATGTGCGATCATACTATTGTTATTTTCATATGAAGTTTTATCCTAGGATACTGATATGTCAACACTGTAAACAGTGAAAATATATCTCATACTTTAATAAATTAATTTTTTATTAATTTTTTAATTCAAAATATTATTATATTATTAAAAGTGTTTGTTTTTCTCTTTATCTTATCACATTGACAGTCTGTACAGAAGTCTTACATTACATAAACCCCAATTATGATATATAGTCTCACTATCACGCCGCCTCAGTGCACATGGCCACTCCTTGTTTTGGCTTTGCATAGGTAATGCTAGTCTCTAGTGTGACAGAGAACTGTAGCAAGTCAAAGGATGTCAGAAAGCACACTTTTTCATCAATCCTTTTTCCCTTCTCATCCTCCAGGGAAGCATGCTTACCTCTCCATTCCTCTCTTTTTGTTCAAGTAAACATTCATGACTCAGACTACAGTTAAAACCTGCATTATGATTAAGTTGATGGGCGCACGCCTAATCATTGTGTCGTGCCTTTGCTAGAGAGGAATTTTAATTGTTAACTCTCACACATCAATTTCATCCCTCGTCAATATCCAATCACACCTTCACAAATAACTACTACTTCTTGCCTCTGAAAACCATGCATCATTAGGTGCCTTAAATTAATTTGCTCTCATCCAGGTATATATATATATATATACATATAAACCATTTACCTTTGAAAACACAACTTCGGTTTTTTGGCACTTTCGAACGCACGGTTCTTCTCCCTAGACCCCTCTGAGGTAGCCCCAGGAACCACCAGAAAACCCCTCTGGTAAATATAGAAATCTTTCACTAACTGAGAGAAGCCAAGTTTCACACAGGTATGCGTTGTGAATAGTATGGGAAGTTTCTTAATTATTGAATTACTTTGATAAGAAAAAGCATCTCTAATGCATGACCGTACTCTATAACGTGTATATATTAGATATACTTTATATATATCGAATATGAATCCATCTGATGGTAAAGTAGGTCAGTTTGCTACTGAATGGGGAAATAAAAAAAAGGTATAGATCTAGCTCCTTTAAAACTTGTGCATATCCTTTAAATATTCTTATGATGTAATTAATTTATTGCTTTTTATAATTAATTGTGTTTTTAATATTTCTATATATTTAATAAATAATGCACCAACAAGTTCATAGTATAATGAAACAATACTCTAATTTTAACCTTTAGATATTAGCCATCAAAACTGTGTGGTTTATCTTTTAGTTAATATATACTTCTGCATGACTTTAATATTTGCTCATTCCCAGGTTGCATGCATCAATACATTTTTTTTTATCAGCAATAAATTAATATAATAAATAGAGACACATAAGGGGTGTCCCAACCCTTTTACAAGATCACTCTACAGTTAAACAAACAACAGTACAAAACAGAGTTACAGTTTGAATCTGTTAACACTAAAGGGCTTAAGCTGGAAAGCTGTCTACTTCTTAGAACATCCTAAGTGCCAAAAAACCAGCCCCCACCTCTATTACTAGACATATTCCATCCCCTCTTGCTTCTGCCTTCTTCGTTCATGACATGCATCAATACATAGTTACACCATTTGGTGTACAGACATTAATTCAAAGAGTTTAATTACTTTTCTACTCTCAAAATATTTTTTTTTCTTAGTTTATCTTTTGAAATTCGAAACAAAGTTGGAATTTCTTCCAACAGAAAACGGTTATGCGTCAAAAAACACATATAAAGTGGATAAAACAATAGGATCTAAATACTAAATTCTTCCATTCGTCAGTAAAGTAGAGAAGAATGAGGAACGAGATCAACAAGATAAAAGTGAACGGTCAGTGGTACCATAATAAGGAGAAGATTAAGGCTAAGGTCAAGGAGTTCTAAAAAAGCCATATTTGATGGTATGTCTGAGAGTCTCATGTTAGGTTGGACAATGTTCATTTCAACTCTATTTCTGATGAAGATAATGTGTTGTTGGTCGAAATTGTTTCTGACGAGGAAGTTAAGGATGCAATTTGGAGTTGTGATAGTTTGAAGAGTCATAGTCTAGGTAGTTTCAATTTTAGTTTCAATAAATTTTGTTGGGAGTGCCTTAAGGATGATTTCGTTTCGGCGGTAAAAGATTTCCTAGTCAACGAAAAGTGGCCTAGGGGGTCAAATTCTTCGTTTATCTATCTGATCCCTAAGACACCAATCAGAGTTCTCGTTACTTCACAATTTAAGATAGTTGCACAACACTGTAACATCTGCTGACTACAGCACACCCCACCTATACTACTCTTCAGATAATTAACCTTTAAACCTGATGCCAATTCGAAACAATTAAGCATTGCCTTGATCCAAACACACTTTGAGGATTCGCTTCACAAAAGAAAAGAGCGTCGTTTGCATACTGAAGCATATTCACCTTAACAAGCTTCTCACCAATGGTCATGCTCTCCAACAACTCTTTTTCCACTACTTTCCTACCCACTCCAACTAAGCTCTCTGTTACTATCAAAAAGAGAAACAACGCTAAAGGGTCTCCATATCTCAATCCCCTCCTAGGTTTGAACTCTTGAGTAGGACTTCCATTAACTAACACGAAGATCGACGAAGATTGAAGACACACTCTTATCCGGCCAATCCACCTCTTGTAGAAGCCAAGCCTTTGAAGCATGTAATAAATAAAGTCCTAACTAATTGATTCGTGGGCCTTCTCAAAGTCAACCATGAAAAGGATGCAACTCCTCTTTTTCCTCTTCACTTCTTCCAACACTTCATTAGCCACCAAAACACTATCAATTAAACCCCTCCCTTCCAGAAAAGCTAATTGCCTAACATCTATAACTTTGTGTAGCACCTTCTTTAACCTCAAGGACATGATTTTCGTCACTATTTTGTCCAAGAAACCCCACCAAGGAAATCGGTCTAAAGTCATTCAAAATCTGGGGGTTTTTCACTTTAGGGACTAGAGGTATAAAAGATGCGTTCGCCCCCCTAGGCCATCTCTCACTCTCCTCAAAGTCGTACACCATCGTTAATGATATATGACTTGATTTCTTCCCAACATAACTTTATAAACCCGAAATTGAACCCATAAGAACCTGGACTCTTCGAACCCTCACAACTCCACACTGCATTCTTTATTTCCTCCTTTGTAATTATTTCTTTCAACCTTCGATTATCTTCATCTGAGATGCGTGTAAACTCTGTGTTGTCAAGCATAACTTGTTGCCAAGCTCCACCGTCGAACCGCTTTTTAAAGAACTCTTTAACCTTTTCCTTTACCGCCATTGGATCATCAAACCACTGGTCGTTTTCTCTCAACCCATTAATTCCATTACTAGACCTCTTCCACTTTATCACTAAGTGAAAGTACCTTGTATTTGTATCCCCTTGCTTTAGCCATCTCTAGCATGCCTTTTGTTGTAGTAACATTTCATGCCTATGACTATTCCTTCTTTGTTCTGTCAGAAGCAGTCTCCTTTCCTCCCTCCCATCCTTCTCAAGGTCGCTCTCATCATCCTTCGCATCCAATTCTTGAATTCTCCTCTGAATATCTTCCCCCTCCTTGTTTATATCTCTGAATACGTCCATATTCCACACCTTTAAATATGCTTTCAGCATCTTCAGCTTCTCTTTAAAAATGAAGATCCCACTGCCCTGCACCTCATTGCTCCCATATTTGATACAAACAAAGTCCTTGAGCCTCCTATCAGATTGCCAAAAACGTCCATACTTCTAAACGGTTTAGGACCTCAGTCTTTTGACATTGTTTTTAGAATCAAAGCACAATGATTACACTGATCTTCCAAGAACAACTTGTTTGCTTTTTGGCCATTTGTCCAACCATTCCCTCGAAACTAGAGTTCGGTCTATTATGCTTTTAACCATCCCATTAGGTTTATACCACGTGAACTTTCTCCCCAACCATCGGAATATCAATCAAGTCCGATTTGTCGATAAAGTCGTTGAACTTTAGAATTTGTATTCATATTTCTCCTCTTGTCCTCCTAACTGAATTAAAGTCTCCTATCACACATCAAGCTGTTGAAAGATGCATCCTTTTGCTCTACCAAACTCCCTCCCATATTCCACTCTTCTCCCTTAGGGTTCCAAAGCTGTAAATATTTGCAATAGTGATGGAAACCTCCCCCATCTTCCACTCCCTTTCAATGACAATAATTTTCTCAAGAGTAGACATTAGCCAACTGGAAAGAGCTTGTCCTCCACAATGTAATAACCCCCTTGCATTATTTTTCGCACCCCTCTCAACCCATTCAACATCGTTAGTTCCCCACATCTTGAAAATCTTTTCCTTCTCCAATTCCTTACACTTTGTCTCTTGTAAACACACGATATCCGCCTTCTCTTTCTTAATCAGGTCTTCTAAATATTTCTTCTTAATTTCCCCTATTTCCCTAATATTCATGCTAATTAGCTTCATCATCAGAGACATTGTTCTCCACCTTGCTAATATTGGCCCTCATACTTGCACCATTATCCCTAAACTCCGCAGATTGTAAATGTCCTACAACAACATCCTCTTCCCCGTAGAATGAAAACCTCATCTCCTTTCCCATTTTCCAAATTCTTATTGATTCTGCATGTTATTTTTCATCCAATAAACCCTATTGCAATTCCTAACTGCACTATCAGACATATAGTTGTTCAGATTATAACCTTCTAACCTTTCCCGGTGTGTAATACTGTTGAGAGGTGTTACTCCCGCTGTTCCCTGGCTTTCCACACCTGTGCCCCCTCCTGGAGTACCCTCCGCTTCATAAATCTTGTTAGTGCAACCTTTCCCTGTGTCCCTCACCATGCATACAACGCGAAAACTTCGTCATCTTCGCACGCTCAACAAGCATGATGTCTTTTCCCTGCCCTCCTCACGTGAACAACTGTCGTCTTCTTCATTCACGCACCACGTTGCAGCGTTATGGGCCTTTTCGCTCCCAGACTGTTCTGCTTCCAGTTCTTTTGGGCCCAGCCCCTTGAATCCACATGACCAAACAACTTCCTTCTGATGGGCCTTAAGCAGTCCATTACCAATTACGTCAAACTGCCTTCCTAACCCTAGAGTCGTTACCTCTTTCATTTGCTCCACATTCTGTTGTTGTGCCTTTTCGTTACCTCTTGTGATGTTTTATCCAAACTTTTTTGTGAGAACTTTATTTAGTGTATATTTGATGGAGGAGTCTTAGATTGAATAGTAGAGTGATAGATTTGGAGTTGTCAAAAATTAGTGAAAAAAACTTCAAACGGTCATAACTTTTGATAGAGAAGTCGGATGAAGACGAGTAAAAAATGAAAGTTGTTCAAAATGAGGCAACGAAGCCCATGGCCAATTCCTTCCAAAATTCCAAAAATTCATCATTTACTATCCTTTTTTTATTTTTTAGTATTATTTAGGCATTTTTTAGGCTTTAGTTCTCATACTTACACTTATCAGAAAATTTTGAAAGTTTGCATGATGTTTTCTAGTATAAGTTAGAGATTTATCAAACCATTATGATTACATTACTTTCATAAATTTATTACTCATACCTTACATTATATAATGTTATGTGTGTATTTTAACATGAAAATCTTATTATTTGAGTGTTTATTCTGGATATAACATCTTGAGTGAGAGGAGAAGTAGTGCAAATGCAAATAAACATCATATATAATACTTTAGAATGATATAAAACTTTTTCATATAGTTAAAAAACTTTTTGTAGACTTTCATATTTAAATTATAATATTATGTGCATTGTTCTGAAAATTTGATATTTTATGCAGGATTAGACTTAATATATAATAATAAAAATTTTTAAAAAAAAACCTATAACGAAGGTTCCCTGGAACCGTCTTTAAAAGCCTTCCATAAGCACTTATAACGACGACTTTAGACTAGAACTGTCATTATACATAGATGATTTATAACTACACCCACAATAATGACGGTTTGAAAATCGTCTTTATATAGCATTTTTAACCGTTGTTAATTATCTATAATGTACTAGTGCAAGCTTCCCTCCATTGCGAAACTGTTTTGCCATGGTTCCACCGATTCGAAAATCGCAAGAAACCACCTTATTCTCTTCGTAAGTTCTCTTAACAATGCATTTTAATTCCCCTGATAGCAAAACAAATTTCTCCCCTAAATATCTTACTCTGATGAAGTTGAAACCTTCCAAAATAAAACTCTCTTTCATAGCCTGCACCTTCCCTACCTCTAGCATTCTTCCAACATAGCATCCTTCAAACCATTTTGTGCACTCCTCCTTAACTATAAAACTGATAACCTTTTCAGCCTTACCGCCCAACTCACTCCTTTCTAACTCTTGCTCCACTACGTGTGCATAAGATTGGCTTTGTTCCTTCGTCTTCCACACCTTTCTCTGTTGCACTGGTATGTGTTCATTTTTCCGTTCCTTCCACGTTCCCTCATTCCTCCTGTATTTGGCCTATTAACTCTCAACTTCCACGTCCCAATTCATATAATGTTCAATCTGTTTTCCAGTGCTTCTACGTTGACTACCTCGTGAAACTTTACAAAATCAAACCTCTGATTTCTAACATTCAATCTCTTTGAGATAAATATATCTTTGACTCTTCCCTTTCTTTGAAATTTTTTCCACATATCTCTTGTCATGATCATTTTGAAAGTTGGAGAAGAAGAAGCTATAACCTCCATCGTGTTGGGATCCCTTACACGTTTGTAATGAGAAAAACAATTATGTTAAAAAAGTAGATAAATATAATAAATAATGTTACATAAAATAAAGAAAGATATGAAAAAAAAAATGTATGTAAGTGAGATGAAATTAAATAAATATATGAATACAATAACCTTTGTATTTCATGTACAGTCAAAGTACAAAATAATGAACAAATAAATAGTGGAGAGAAAATTTTTACAAAAATTGTGTTGTTCAAATAAATATGCAATTGGTTTAGATTCTCAAGCCTTTAAAGTTCATATCACTCTTCCTAGCTACTATAGACAGAATCAATTAATGGGTTTAAAATACAACAATCTATATATAACTTTAATATATTTTTATTAGATGGAAATTAAATTGTAATGATGAAATTTCTAACATTCACCCAGAGCTCAATTACATCACTATGCACTGTTCAACTCGAAGTTACATGCTCTAAGTATTTCTTGCATCATACTAGTCCGGATTATTAGTTCACACGCTATTATCACCATGCATAGTTTTCAACTGCTAAGAATAATAGTAATGCTTTAGGGTTTACTATGTACAGAATTTTTTTTGTCATGATCGAGAGTGCTAATTAACTGTATAATTAGTATGCATCTTCTAGCTGTAAATTTTCATTTCACAGGTCAATCCAGCAACTGGAGATGGAAGTTGAAGCAATTTCCTGACCAGTTTCTGGTTTTGTAGATCCGTTTGCTTGCAACTTAATCTGTTCAGCAACATTGGAAAAATGTTCATCGTGACTCAGCTGATTAGCCACAAATTTGTCAAGTACTCGCCAATCCATAACATTGTCCATAGATTGATCGTTACTAGCATAGTGAAATTGAAGACTTTGTTGCTGGCGATGTTCTTGAGTGAGTGACGAAGACTGCAAAGCATTTCCATTGTTCTTGCAACCATAGCCGTAAGAAACAAATGGGCTAAAACTCAAACTAGCCACAGATTGAGGAACTATGGGACCTTCAAGCTGTGGAAGTTGGAGAAAAGCGTCATGGGGAATATTGAATTGCAATTCCAACTCCTTCTTGCAGGGATAGAGGTCACGGTTTGGTGCATTAGGGTTAGAAATTCGCATAGGAGATTCAAGTTCTTGCATGAACGAGACTTGGTCATCATACCAACATGGCGACACGTAATCCCCCATTTTCCTCACTGTTGTCATTCGTTTTTTGAACACTCTACATACAACCCACCCTTCTTCCTGGAAACAATTTCAAAAGAAGTTAGTTAGAAACTAATTAATCTGGTTATTTTCATTTCAATGTCATTTTTAATCAGAGATGAATTAAAAGAGAAATAAAAAGAAGGAGAATTAACGAATAATTAATTGGTTAATTACCTGAGGAGTTCCATTTTCATTGGTTTCTAGTCGATACTCATGCATGATCCAGTCAGATTTCTGTCCATTGGGTGCTCTTCCTTTGTAAAACACAAGAGTCTTTCTCATTCCAGTAAGGCAATGCTTACAGTAAATTGCCTTGTCTCTCCCAGTAGCTTTCCAGAATCCTGCTTTTGTAGCTCTATTGGTACGAGTGCCTGTTGGGTACTTCTTGTCCTTATGACTAAAGAAATACCATTCATCTTGTTCATGGCTTCCATTTTTGCATAATTCTACCACACAGAGTAACAAAATGTTAGCAGTATGTATATACACTATATGAATAATTCTACTTTGGAGCCGAAAGGTTCATGTTTATCATACCTTGAAGATCCCATGGCTCGATTTTATAGAGATCGACATCTTTTATCACATCTATGTCAATCCTTTTAGAAGCTACCTTTTTCTTAAGGTAGTAATGAACAAGTTCTTCATCGGTGGGATGGAAACGAAATCCAGGAGGAACATGTGAATAAGTATTCATATCAGCTCTAGATTTTAACCTGCATTTGAGGGAGGAAAACTCATAAATTAAAACAATCACCCTTCTTTTTAAAAGATATTAAATTTAGCATCTTTTTTTTCTTATAAAACTTGTCAAATATTCATTAACAGTTTATATTTTATAAATCCTTCAACAGTCATAGAAGTTTGCATTTTCAGGAACGTTTCTACAAGGACCCCAAAAAAATTATCTACAAATTAAACTTAACTAATGTTAAGTTATTAGAAGATTTTTCTAATTTTTTTTTATTTTATAGAAATTTTGAAGTTATTAAAAAATAAGTTTCTTTCTTATTTTACCCTTCTAAAAAGGTTTTAGGAGAAATTTTGCAATGCTCTGACAAATAAATACCCTAAACCTAAAGTTTTATTGAGGCCTTCTACAAAGTCATTGCCTATATTTAATTAAATAAATTTATTTTTTATCGTTGAAAATTTTATTTAATATCTTAAATAAATTTCTTAATTATTCAAAATATATTTAATACTTTTTACTTTTAAGAAATTAAATATTTTGTTAAAAAGATATTTTAAAAAGGTTTAACAAAAACTTCTGATGGATCCAAAAATAAATATAAAAATCCATTGACTGTGATGGACATTGAAACTTTGCATCAGTAAGTGTAATTATAAATCATTCTGCAACATTAGATGCTGAAGCATAGAAATCTAGGTTTACTAGGACAAAAGAAAATATTTCAGCAACCATTCTCTGCCTCTCCCAGTAATTTCCCCCAAGACTTTTTTTTTTCTTTTATCGGCTTCAGAGACCTTAGTTTATTCGCCATCATAACTTTCAAAATACTGACTAATTTGTTCTAAATTAAGAATATATACAATACCTCCTGGTGGACAAGGTGAATAAACTACCTATTTATAAACATTCAATTGTTATGATAAATAAAAACAAAACTGTGATACAAAGGTAATAACACAAACAAAAATACAAATGATAAAAGTACAAGTTTATATAAACACGCTGATAACTTTTTTGTAAAAAGACAAACTGAAATGAGTTGTAACACACAATAGAGAAGGTAATCAAGGCACATTTTTGTACAATGCAATGATGCCGATGAGGCATGAAGTTGGATGGTATATAGCATCAAAACAGTCTTCCATTAAATCACAAAGTGGTCGAGCACTCAAACTGCTGAGTCTATTGTTCAAAATGGCTTTAATTTGCAACACGAATACTGAAGGAAGAATAACTCAGAAGCTGATCTTTCAAGCAATCAAGCGTTTTAGGGCAAAATATCATTACGTGAAGAAAAAATATATGTAGTCTGAATTACAGATCAGAGATACAAATAAATTGTGGATAGTAAAAATGTAAAACCCATTTTGAATGGAAGAAAACCGGAAAAATTAAGTCAAAAGCATTATTTACAGGTAGGTGTTGATGGGATATAAATAAACTCCAACCAAAACTCACAAGATCAGAGTCATGTCAAAAATCTAACTAATGCAAAGGAAGGACATTTACCATTTGACTATATCTTCTGTCTTTTGTTGTCTTTTTTTTTTGAACTTTTATTGTTGTTGACTTGAATTAATAAAATCAATTCCACCATATATTTGCATGCCCTTAATAATTAGACACATTGGCACAAATATCTGCTATATTAGATAAAGCAGGAAGGAACATCCTCCTGTTGAGCGAGACAAAGTTAAAACATGAATTCAATCAGATTAAGAACAAGCACTGACTGTGAAAGAAAAAACCTTGATACATTACTCTTGTTGGAAGGTAAAAACACAAGGTAGAACTCTCTTGTGCAGATCTGATGAAACCAACCTCTGCTGCAGCACGCATTCAATATATTCTAGATTGTGGGGTGCCTTCGATCGTCAACTCCGACCAAAAAGAGCAAAAAGGGAAAAGAAGCAGCGCTAAAGGCAAGGAAACACTAGGGGACAAGAAAAGAAGGTAGGTTGGTGGAGAGAGCAGTTAATAGTGACCCTCGGGAATTGAAGTGAATCCAAACTGTTCTGCACTGAAGAAGTGTCTGACTGTTGTAGGAGTTGTTGGCTACAAAAGGAGAGAGATGAGATCCCGAGAATCACTGAAAAAGAGAAGGAAAGGTAAGAGAAAGGTTGAAGAATGGGAAAATGGAGAAGAGGTAGGGTTAAATAGAAAGCAAAAGCATAAGAAGTAGATGAAGAATATTGAAAATTAAAGTTAGAAAGAAAGAAAAAAAAAACATCACTCTCAAGAATTTCTCTCTCCTTATCTATTGGGTTGGAGCTGGATTACCGGTAAAGCTTTGAGTTCATAAAAGGTGGCGCTAAAACGGCGAGAGAGAAAGAGCGAGATATAAACCTCTCTATCTCCACCCACCACCAAGTGATGGTGACGACAAAAGAATAATTTTTGCTCCCAAAAATAATCTATGGATATCATCATAACCCTAGTTCACACCCAGAGGAAGAAAGAGAAATACAAATATGATAGAAATAGGAATATAATATAATTAAAAAATAGAAAAAAATAATATTTAATTAATGAAGGGTATGAGATTGGGGATGACAAAAATATCCATATTCATGGATAAAGTTGCTATGAATAGAAAGTGGATATTTTAAATGGGTACATATCACAAGTGGGTAATGAATAAATTAGTACACGTTCGTTAACCCGTTAAAAAACTAAAATTAATTTTATCTCATTTTATTCATATTAATTAGGTTTTGTTGTCTCTCTTTGCCATCAATGATAAATTAGGTTTACTTCTATACACTCTTGCAACTGTCATCGCATTTGCGCTCTCAACCCTCCTCTCGACACTCTTGATTGAAGGTAAATATTTCTCTTTATATGAGTTAGCTACTTTTTTATTTTTTTAAGGACGGGTGACAAATATTTGTTAGCATAATCAAATATCTTTATACTAGTATTTAAATTTTTATATTTAGTGTACCGGTATGGGCGAGACAAGGACCCACCTGACTGCCCGAGGCTGAGTCTTTCTGACCGACACTTGGGGAACCTGACTGAGGCATAAGAACTTTGGCAGAGAGGACGAGGCCGACGACCCACTTGGCCGAGACCTTAGAAAACTTGGCTGATACGGCCAAGACCACAAGGATTTGGCCGATGGCCGACCCACACTATGAGAACATGGCCGAGGGCCGAACCCTATTACAATTAACGCTCAAACCGAGATTAGTGAAGCTAATCCATCATCAAGAATTAGGTAATACAACCCTAAGCGGTATCCACCTCGATAAACGAGCTCAACAAGGTAGACCCATTAGAATAATATAAATAGCGCGCATCCCAAGGAGCAAGGTATGTCATTTATTACTGTTCACCTACCTGAGAGCTGACCACCCGCTTCACTAACTTGAGCGTCGAAGTGTCTTCGCAGGTACCCCCACCATCTGGTGTTGACCGAGGCCGAGTGCCGAAGGAGAAGCAGGAGGACGAGAAGAATTCCAGTTCATCACCCAATCACCTGACCGACCGAAGGAAGAAGTAGAAGACTTCAATAGTTCTCTAGGTCCCATCTCCCTAGTAGGAACAATTGGCGCCCACTGTGGGGCCGAGGGAAACTAGCTGAAGGAAAGTTGTCGGCAAGTCATACACCTCTCCCCCCGACCCAGATGTGGCCGAGGGGACGAGAGGCCGACCCCCTCCCCGAGACACCGAGATGGGCGACGAGTCGTGCCTAATCAGGTCCACCCGGACGACCCTGACGGCCGACCCGAACCGCTGACACCCCTTTACCAACACCATCATCGAAGTCCCACTACCTGAGAAGTGGAAGGGTTTCAACCGAGACCGATATGACGGGTCGACCGACCCGGATGAGCATATGGACGCCTACACCACCCATATGAGTCTCTACACCTCGGACGACACCGTGTTGTGCCGAGTGTTTCCCACATCCTTGAAGGGAGCAACCCTTAGTTGATTCACCAAGCTCTCACCCAACTCCATCGATAGCTTTGCCACACTCGTAGCAAAGTTTGAAACTCAGTTTGCGACCAGCCGGCCGCACCACCTAACCTCCATCGCCCTGGTAGGCATCCGCCAGGAGAAGGGAGAGTCGCTGAGAACCTTTGTGGATAGGTTCAGTAAAGTGGCAATGAGCATCCGGAATCTGAGCCCAGACGTTGCCATGCACCACATGCTGACAGCCCTGCGTCTGGGGCCCTTTGTTGACAACCTGTGCATGCTACCGGGCGACAGCCTGGACGAGCTAAGAAAGAAAGCTGCTAAGTACATGCAGCTGGAAGAGCTAAGAGAATTCCGCAACCAAGCCCGTGTCGAGGCCGGTGGGGAAAGAAATAAGGAAGAAAAGGATCGCCAGGCGCGGCCGAGTCAAAAAAGTGACCGATGCCGGGACAACCGAGACCGGCCAATCCGGTTCTCAAGATACACACCCCTGACGACCGAGAGGGGGAGGATTCTGGACGAGGCCCTCAACGCCGAGTTGATCCCTCCTCCAAGGAAGGTGGCCAGCCCAAACAATGCCGACCGGGGGAAGCAGTGTCGGTACCACCAAAACACCGGACACTTGACCGAGGAGTGTCAAGCCCTAAAGGATAAGATCGAGGAACTTATCCAGGCTGGGCACCTCCGCCGTTTCGTCAGGAATGGCCGAGACCCACCCGGCCGATCGGATCCACCCAGGCGGACGAGGTCACCTCAACGCGGCCGAAATAACCAAGATAACAGAGGCAACCGACAACCCGCGAGGGCCGACTCCCCTCGAAGAGACGATCCCCCCAGGGAGGCCGATAGGAGAGGTAACCGAGAGGTTATCAACACTATAGCCGGCGGCTTCGCCGGGGGAGGAAGCACGAACAACGCCCGGAAGAAACACCTCCGGGCGGTACATCAGGTAAACGCGGTGGCTTTCCGACCAAGGATGCCACCCATCACGTTCACGGACGAGGACTTCAAAGGCGTAGACTATTGCCAGCAAGACGACCCGATGGTGATAGCGGTCGACATAGACCGATTCACCATACGGAAGACCCTCGTGGACCAGGGAAGTTCTGATGGAAGAGGCCCAAGCACAAGCCCACATGCAAGCCCACCAAAGGGTAGATTTGGGCCAACCATAGAGTTATGGCCAAGAGGATCCAAGAAGACGTTCTTTTACATGTTCAAATGCCATAAACTCTAGTGTAGAGTAGACTTTAATTTCTTGTCAAAATTAGCATAGGAACTTTATTTGTAATTTTCTTAGAATTAATTTTGGCACCTAAAACACCAACCTAGGTAAACTTAGAGTTTCTAAAAAAACCTCTAAATTTACCAAGGCGGGTCTAGAAAGCCCATGGAAGGGGTGAGCATAAAAACTAGACACACCCCTCCCCATGTGCTCATTTGTGCACCCATGTGCCATGTGCACCCATGTGCTTCACATTTACATTTCATTTGGCTAGCATTAGGGTTGCATTATGGTCCTCCTTAGCCTATAAAAGGAGGAGCCTACACCTTGTATTTTCAAGTTTATTGTGAGTAAAGTTATGCTGCCATTTTGTGCCAAGCTTTGCTTCTCCTAGAATTCTAGGCTCTAAACTTCACATCCTTCACCTTTCCTTGGGCTGGCCGAACCTCCCTATAATCATACCTATCATGCACCTTCAAGATCAACATCACTCTTAGGAGGATCTTGCACACACACCTTCATAGCTTCCGCACCATTTTCTTACATGATTCAAGAAGACCTTCATGAAAATGCCATCATTTGGTATCATGAGCTATGGTTCTTCAAGATGAGTTCCTTTTGGTCTTTCATTTTTAGTTCTTCTTTACTTTCATGTTGTTCATCTTATTTTCCATAATTGTCTTGCTGTTTTTTACATTTTAATTTGTTTGGTGTGCTTTGTGGAAGATCCAACCGAAGCACTCTTGTTCAATTGATCTTGAACAAGTTCTTGTGCAATTTGTGATAGGATTCCATACACCTTTGAGTTGCTATTTTCTTTTAGGCTTTTGAGTCTTTATTGCTTTCATTATTTGGTTCATATTATGCTTTGAGTCTTTAATTTTCTGAATCTATACATGTTTTGTCAAGTCATGTTCATCCATATTGTCAACAATTCATAGTAGTCCTTTTATTTGGCTTGATTGTTTCTTGATTTTGGGTTTCTTTAATTGCTTGAATCTGCTGTTCTTTGCTCTTTTGGTGCCTTTTTAATTTTAGTTTGAGTTCATATTGTGTTTAGATCCTACACAATTCTATTTCACAAATTTCCATTGTGTCTAAACTTTGGTATCTTGCTGTTTTTGTTTCCAGTTTTCAGAATCCCCTGTTTCAGATTTTCTGTGCTGACTGTTTTGATCCAGAAAAATATTTACACTCATGGGAAAATTTTGATTCTCTGGAATTTGCAAGTTTGAAGTGTTATAGAAAGGACAAAAAAAGAATTAGTCCAAAAGAAGCAACAGAAAAAAAATGATAAATCTTTTAAAATCAGTGTGCAAATCTGAGGCGCTACAGCTGGCGTAACTGAACACCAAAATTGCAAAATTTATTAAAACAAATTGGTGCATGCGTTTTGAGTGATTCCAAAGCCAGATTTTAGCCAAGATCTTGAATATCTTGCATATCAAATTTCAGAATCATATCTTAAAAACACAGCTCAGCATAAATTGGGGAAAAACACGTTTCTGGCCCACAACATTTTCCAGTGGTGCTGTTTTTTTATTTGGTCATCTAATTCTAGTGCTATTCTTAGGATTCTTTTGTGTGCCTACCTTTATTTTGGTACCTTTTATTTGCTTGCTTAATATTTCTTGGACCTCTTTCTAGTTGTCATAATCTAACTCCTTTTGGTGGTACTGTTTTATTCAATTAAATTGTTTCTTGCTTTTTGTTCTTTGACCTCTAATTTGGGTGCTGGAATTTATTCTCCTTTGGTGCTTATGTGAATGGAAACTTGACTTGGTTAAGGTTTAGCCCTTTGATAGGTGCTGGAAATTGGAGAATCAAGACCTTCATTCTAAGGGGAAGACAAAGACAAAGCCGAAGCAAACTTTCTCAAAACACTACACACATTTGGAGGGCTAACAAGCAAAGACAACAAGGAAGTGCACTTAGCAAAAAGAGGATCAACAAAGGGAGTTTTCTTAATTTCCTTACAACTTAATTTTTGTTAATTACCTCTTAATTACGTTTTAGACGGTGAGTGTGTCTTCAAGGGCTCAAAGTGTCCAAGAAGCCTCACCTAGGGCCGACTAGTATAGAATTCTTAATTAGCAATTGTTAATTGTTTGTAATTGCCTTTTCTTTTGCTTAGTTAGTGACGCTTTGCATGGTTATTTTGTTAAGTTTGTGTTAAACCGACTAGCTTTGTTGATTAGTAGCTTGCATTGTTTTCTTTCATTGAAAATTTGATTTCTCAACTTAATTGTGTTCTAAGTGGTTTACTAAGAGAAAATTGTGTGAAGACATTGAGGGATAGTTTTTGGCTAAGGCAAAGGCTTGGTATTTAAGTAGTCCTTTGTGACTCACCTCCCTTACCTGGAAAACTACCTTCTTTGACTTTCCTAAGTTTTCTCAAGGTAAAATACTTGTATACACAAAGCTTTAGCCATGTCTTCTTCTTCTCATTCTACAAAGTCTATTGGAAGTGAATTAAAATCTTTAAAAACTCTTTTGAAAGAAGTTTCACAAACTGTGCAATCAATTGCTTATAGACAATTGGAGAGTGAGACTAAACTTAATGTTTTGACTAAAGCAAAGGATGAGAAGTCTCACATTCTAAAAAAATTACCTTCTCATGCATATATCTCTAAAGATCATGATTCTTTTGGGGAGGGAAGCATTAGAGTAAATGATTATTATCAAGCACCCCCTAAAAGACATAGAAGAGATAGAAAAGAACAAGAAAACCCAAGAGGGGTTAGGGTAGACCAACCCCATTTCCATGGAAAAGAAAATATAGAAGCTTGCGTAGATTGGGAAATGAGGGTAGAAAAATTGTTTGCTTCCTATAAAGAAAGAAAGGATAGAAAAACACAAAAGAAGAGAGGGGAAGTCGAAAGGGAAGCTAAAGAAAAAGAAGAAAAAGAAAAGCATGAGAAGACCCTTGAAGAACAAAAGGCGTGGGAGAAGAGTGTTCCTTCCCACAAGGTCATTCAACAAGACCAAAGATTTAAAAATACCTTTGAAAATATGTGTCTTGTTGAACAACCTCAAAGCCTTACCTTTTGTAAAGGAACACTTGCAAGCCTAAGTGAAAAAGAAGAGTCTTTAAAAGAAGCTTGCATAGATAAAAATGAAATAGATTATTTCTCATATGTGCTAGGATATCACCAAGTGAATGTCAAGTTTTTTATAAGCATCTACAAAAACAATTTTTTATGTGAAGTAGTGCCTAAAGAAACTTGTCATGTCTTATTGAGACAACCATTGCAAAGTGTACAAATCCTTATAAACAATGGTTGTCACAACGAGACTATCCTTACACATAAGAGAAAAAGTCTTCATGAAGGAGAACTCATGGGACAAATTAGAGTTGATAAAACTCTAGAGCTTTTAAAAGGAAAACTTTTGTCCCCCATGAGAAAAGAAGTTCAAAGACATTACCTTAGGTACAATTCTTGTTTTCAAACTACACCCAAGGCAATGTCTCATGAACTTTATACTCCTTCACCTTTTGCAAATGATCCTTGGGAAGATATAAATTTCATAATAAAACTCCCTAGGACAACAAAAGGTTGTGATTCAATCTTCATGGTTATGGATAAACTCTTCTCTAGAGAAGTCATACATCTTCATGGTTTATCTTCAAGCATAGTGTTGAATAGAGTTCCAAATTTCGCAAACCATGATTTGAGGATTTTCTTTGGAAAACTTGCAACTAAATTGCACACTTTAAATTCTTATCATCCTCAAACGCATGGTCAAAATATATTTCAAAATCTAGCTCTTTCTACTATGCCTAGAATAAACATGAAGTGCACACACAACTCTAGAGGTGAGCAAACATACCATAAAGTAGTTCACAAAACTACTTATATTTCTACTTTTAAAGTTATGTGTGGGTTCAATCATCTTTCTCCTTTTAAGTTGTTACCATCTTCTATAGGATTTATGCCTAAAGAGAAAGTAACCACAAATGAACCTTTTAAAATACATAAGATGATTAGAGACCACACACAACCATTAAAAGAGAAACTTTGTCCAAGGTTGCCAAAACCAAAAGAAAAACAAAAATGGCAACCTAGTAAAATTAATTTGCAAACTAACACCTATGCCTTATTTGATTATTTCTATAGGTGGACGTTTGACCCAGGAGGACAAGCTTTGGCGAAGCAAGAGGCTGCTATCCGAGATCAAGTCTGAAGATCTGAGGATAGATCTTCTCAAAGAAGGAGGAGATGATGGACACCATCCAGCCACATCCATTCCCCTAGCCATGAAGAAGAAGAAGCAATGGATTTGAGGACAAATCCTTTTCAAGAGGGAGGGGATGATGGAAGAGGCCCAAGCACAAGCCCACATGCAAGCCCACCAAAGGGTAGATTTGGGCCAACCATAGAGTTATGGCCAAGAGGATCCAAGAAGACGTTCTTTTACATGTTCAAATGCCATAAACTCTAGTGTAGAGTAGTGTACCGCCCTGGTAGTCGGAAGTGATGACGTGGCACCAAGCTACAGTGTAGGCGTGTTGACAAGGCGCCAGATCCGCAGAAGGGAAGGAAGTCGGGGGGCTTGTGTAGTCGCCAGTTATTAAGTTGGCGTGCTCCGATCTCCAGCATACCAGGCGATCGCCCAGCTAAAGATGAAGTCGCCAGATTGTAAACTCAGGCGACTAAGTGATAGGAGATCGCCAGAACAAGCACATCGCCGAAGATGAAGGTGGTGCGGATTATGAAGGCGGCCGGCGAGACCACAGGGTAGGTGTACGAGAGCACCCTAACTCGCCAATTCCAGTAGAGGTCGCGCTCCCAAGTTAGCTATGCACTGGGCAGTACCATGCATAAGTAACTTAGCAAAATGAGAGTAGAAGCAGCGCCCAAGTCAAGGAGGCTCCAGATGATGGCACGTGTACAGTTGGATGCGAGCCACGTGTCTAAGTCTGTAACTGCCAGGAGAGAGAAAGTGACCAGGTATATAAGAGTTCTCAACGAACTTTCTGAGGTACGCACGTTCAGATTATACTCTTTACGCTTGCGAGTTCTAAAGCACACTGTGAGAGAGAACATTGCACGGTTCCTTGAGATTTCTTGAGCGTTCTTGCTCTCAGTATTTGGTGGTTCGGTCACTGACTTGGGCGTTGGAGTGCGATCGGCCGCAGGGGCGCCGCTCTGTTCTTTTGCAGGTTCTTGAGGTGGATCTTGGAGAAGGACGGACGTTTGAAGCGGTGCGCAAGTCGATCCTTTGACGAGGCAGGTTTCAACGCTCTGGTCAACAGGTAGGATCATCAGGCGCCCACCGTGGGGCCGTGTAAAACTTGTTCCCATCCGCAGCGAGAGTCTTGGAGGTTTTCGTAGCTTTCTGTGTGGTTGTGTGCTGGTGCAACCGTTGTTCGTTGTTCATCTAGCTTTTGTTCAGTGTTTCTCACGTTTTCCACCGTTCGTTTGAGGTTTTGTTCGGTGAAGTGAGGTTTTCTGCTGTTTACGCGTGATTTGTTCGGTGGAGTTCGAGCTCTTCGATTTGTTCGATTTTTTCGTGGAAGAAGCGGTGGTTTCTGGTGGAGTTGCAAGTTTCTTTGAAGGTATGCGGTGTTATTGAGTTTTCTTGCGGAGTTTCGCACAGTTTCTTCCGATTGATCGCTGAATCGATCGTAGCTGAAGTAAGTGTTGTTCGCTGCATTCTGTGATTCGCTAAGTTCATGAGAAAAATGAGAAGCAATCGTTCAAGCCCCGTGGCGCCTGTCGCTGCTGAAGGCGACGCCGCCATGACCATGGCGCAGATGGTGGATATTATGCGCTCGTTGCAGGCGACTGTGGAAGCCTCGCGCATAGAGCAGGCGCGAATGCATGAGGACCTGGCCGCCTCTCGGGCCAGGAATGATGAGCTCACCAAGGTGACTGAGGAGCTGCGTCAAGCTCTTCAGGAGCAGCAAGGGCGTCCTATTGCTGAAGAGGTCGCGCCGTCGTCGCCACCTCGTGTTTTTCCTATGCCTTTCGCTCAGGCGATTACTGACACGCCTATTCCTACGAGCGTGGTCCCTGTCAAGGCTGTCTTTACCGGCGTGGAGGATCCAGAGGCTCATCTAACCACGTTCCATACACAAATGATGCTGTCGGGAGGGTCAGACGCCGTGTATTGCAAGATGTTCGTGAGCACGCTCCAGGGAACGGCGTTGGAGTGGTTTGTGAGCCTACCTAACGGTCACATAACCAATTTTCAGCAGTTCTCGAAGGTTTTCGTCGAGCAGTACATCGTGAACAAGGCACCGCCCAGAGTGTCTTGTGATTTGTTTGATATAAGGCAGTACCAGGGAGAGTCCCTCAGAGACTACCTGAATCGCTTTGGAGCGCAGATGGTCAGATCGCCGGCTAAAGATGAAGAAATGCTGGTCTATGCATTCAAGAAGGGCGTGCTGCCAGGACCATTCTGCGAGGCCTTGATCAGGGCTCACCCTGCAACGTTTGCTGAGGTCAGGCGACTTGCGGTGGCCCACATCGCCGACGAGAGTGAGGTCGCCGAGAAGAGAGGGAGCGTGGCTCCCGCTAGGCCACGCGCCCAGACCAGGATCCAGCCGCAAAGGGTGCTGGAGACAGCGGCGGCGGCCAGGAAGGACCAGAGGACTCGCCATCCTTATGATAGGAGGAACAAGGGGAGGGGCCAGGGACGCCAGCAACCAGCACGCCGGGAATACAATCGCCCACCTAAGCACAAGTTTGTTATGGGATTGGCAGACCTGATCGCCATTCCCAATATATCTGCTAGGTTGAAAGCGCCTGAGAAGGTGGGCGACAAGGTGCTGGGACCAAAGCCAGACGCCTGGTGTGAGTTTCACTAGGGCTTTGGCCACACTTTGGACTCGTGTTTGTCCTTAGGGTATCAGCTCAATGATCTGGTTAAGAGCGGGTTCCTAAATGACTATCTGCTGGACAGGAGGACGAGGGGAGCGTCGAGTTCCCAGCCAGCAGGTGGAGAAGCCCAGCAACACGAGATGCCTATCCACGGGGAAATCCACACCATTGCAGGAGGCTTCTCAGGTGGTGGATGCACCGCATCGCAGAGGAAGAAGTACGCGCGGTCGGTGATGACAGTGGATATGTTTGAAGATCACTCGCCGGAGGTGGACATTACGTTCACCAAGCAGGATCTTCGGGACGTTGTGCCCCATGACAACGATCCCATAGTCATTTCGTTGATTACGGCAGGAAGGAAGGTCCATAGAGTTCTGGTGGACCAGGGAAGCTCGGCAGACGTGATGTTCTGGCCGACTTTCACGCGGCTAGAGTTGCCCCTTGACCAGCTAAGGCCCTATGGAGGGTGCCTGTATGGATTTGCTGGTGACCAGGTGGAGGTCAGGGGGTACATTGAGTTGAGAACCACGTTTACAGATGAGGCTGGTTCGAGGACGGAGAAAATCAAGTACCTCATTGTAAACGCTCCTTCAGCATACAACATCCTGTTGGGAAGGCCCACGCTTAACAGGATAGGCGCTATACCGTCGACTCGGCACATGAAGGTGAAGTTGCCGTCTATGGAGGGGGTGGTGATCACGATCAAGTCTGATCAGAAAGAAGCAAAAAAGTGTTACGAGAATAGCCTGAAAAACAAGAGATCAGTGAGTTATGTAACAACCACCCCACCTCCCGGTGTGAAGCCCAGATCGACGGTAACAGAAGAGACCGCTGGAAGGGACGTGGAGATGGTGGACGCTGAGCTGGGGGAGGGGAACGCTGGTCTGGAGGAGGAAGAGGCGCGGAATCGCCCTGAGGAAGCGAGAGAGCAGGGAATCGCCAAGGCGGTGATCGCCAGAGAATCCAGGCCAAAACCTGTCGAGCAGTGGCTCGAGAAAGAGATCGGGGGAAAGATCTTCAAGCTGGGAAGATCTCTGGAGGTCGAGCTCCAGGACCAGATCGCCAAGGTGATTGAGCGGCATCTGGACGCGTTTGCATGGTCCGCTTCGGACATGCCCGGGATTGATCCCGACTTCTTGTGCCATCATCTGGCGATGGACAACTTGGTGAGACCAGTGCGACAAAGAAGAAGAAAGTTCAACGAGGAGAGGAGGCAGGCGATTAGAGATGAAACACAGAAGCTCCTCGCTGCAGGCCACATCAGGGAGGTTCGGTACCCTGAATGGCTGGCAAATGTCGTGCTGGTGAAGAAGAGTAATGGGAAATGGCGCATGTGCGTCGATTTCACTGACCTGAACAAAGCTTGCCCAAAGGATTCGTATCCTTTACCAAGTATAGACGCCTTGGTGGACAGTGCTGCAGGGTGTAAGTTGCTGAGTTTCCTGGATGCCTTCTCGGGGTATAATCAGATCAAGATGCATCCCATGGATGAAGAGAAGACAACCTTCATGACGGAGAGATCGTGCTATTGCTATAAGGTGATGCCGTTTGGGCTGAAGAACGCGGGGGCCACGTACCAGAGGCTGATGGATCGAGTACTTGCACCGATGCTGGGAAGGAACGTGCAAGCGTACGTCGATGACATGGTCGTGACCTCGCCGGAAAACAGCAAGCACGTTGCCGACTTGGAGGAATTGTTCACAACGATCGCCAAGTTCAGATTGAAGCTGAATCTAGAGAAATGCATTTTCGGCGTGGAAGCTGGGAAGTTTTTGGGTTTCCTCTTGACTGAAAGAGGCATAGAGGCCAACCCTGATAAGTGTGCCGCCATCTTGGCGATGAGGAGCCCAGCTACGGTGAAGGAGGTTCAACAGCTAACAGGTCGGATGGCAGCCCTGTCTCGCTTCGTGTCAGCTAGCGGAGAGAAGGGACATCCCTATTTTCAGTGCTTGAGGCGCAATAACAAGTTTGCCTGGACGAAGGAGTGCGAGGAAGCCTTCGTCAAGCTGAAGGAGTACCTGGCGAGCCCGCCGGTTTTATGCAAACCGCTGGTGGGGATCCCTCTCAGGTTGTATTTTGCTGTAACTGAGAGGGCGGTGAGTGCGGTGCTCGCCCAAGACCAAGATCAGGCACAGAAGCCTATTTATTTTGTTAGTAAGGTGTTGTAGGGCCCCGAAACGAGATATCAGGCCCTGGAGAAGGCTGCGCTGGCTGTGGTGTTTTCGGCGAGGAGGTTGCGCCACTATTTCCATAGCTTCACCATACTGGTGATGACTGACCTGCCCATCCAGAAAGTTTTGAAGAAGCCTGACGTTGCGGGAAGGATGGTGAAATGGGCAGTGGAGCTGTCAGAGTTTGACATCAAGTATGAGCCCCGAGGCCCGATCAAGGGGCAAATCTTTGCAGATTTCGTGGTCGAGCTCTCGTCTGAAGCGACACGAGTTGAGGGGGACGGCTTCCGTTGGGTACTCTCGGTGGATGGATCGTCGAACCAGCAGGGTAGCGGTGCTGGAGTCATTTTAGAAGGGCCCAATGGCGTGCTGATCGAGCAATCTTTGAGATTTGCCTTCAAAGCCAGTAACAATCAAGCAGAGTATGAGGCGCTGATCGCCGGAATTTTGCTGGCCAAGGAGATGGGAGCTAGGGTGCTGATGGCTAAGAGTGACTCGCTGCTAGTCACAGGGCAAGTAACAGGCGAGTTCCAGGCTAAAGATCCACAAATGGCGGCCTATCTGGAATATGTGCAGGAGTTGAAGAGTTCCTTTGCCTCCTTTGAAGTAGTGCATGTGCCCAGAGAGCAGAATGCCCGAGCTGACTTGCTAGCTAAGCTCGCCAGTTCAGGCAAGGGGGGTAGGCAGAGGACGGTGATTCAAGAAACTCTGAAGACGCCGAGAGCATTTGTGGCAGATCACCTGGTCCTTCAGATAAGCAAGTCGACGGAGAAAGCAGCGAGAAGCCATAAGTCCCTGACGCAAGAAACTCTGAGATCGCCGAGAATTAGAGCATGTCGGGGAGAGAAGGTGAACGTGATGCAGGTCTGCGCTACCCATGAGCCAGACACTTGGATAACACAGTACAAGCGGTGCCTGGCAGATGGCCTTCTCCCACTGGATCCAACTGAGGCTAGGAAGGTAAAGAAGAATTCTAGCAAGTACACCCTGATTGATGGCGATCTGTACAGGTTTGGGTTCACTCACCCGCTCCTGGAATGTATACATGGCGAGAAGTGCACGAGAATCATGGCGGAGCTCCACGAAGGTATATGCGGAAGCCACGTCGGGGGTCGAGCTCTGGCCGCGAGGACTCTCCGTGCAGGCTACTACTGGCCAACGATGAGAGAAGACTGCAAGAAGTATGCGCAGTGTTGCAAACAGTGCCAACAGCACGCCGATTGGCACAAGGCGCCTCCCGAGGAGTTGAAGTCGATTTACAGCCCTTGGCCGTTTCATACGTGGGGAATCGACATCCTGGGACCTTTCCCGCTGGCGATCAGGCAGATGAAGTACTTGGTGGTGGCAATTGAGTATTTCACCAAGTGGATCGAAGCAGAACCAGTGGCCCAGATCACCGCACACAAGATCGAAGGTTTCGTGTGGAAGAACATTGTGTGCCGGTTTGGTGTGCCCAAGCGCCTGGTGTCGGACAATGGGACTCAGTTTGCAAGTCACCTGTTGAAGAAGCTTTGCGAAGGGGTGGGAATTCAACAAGTGTTTGCATCCGTCGAGCACCCTCAGACGAATGGCCAGGTGGAGTCAGCCAATCGGGTGTTGCTGAGAGGATTGAAGAGGAGGCTCGAGAAAGCCAAGGGAAGCTGGGTTGAGGAGGTACCCCGTATAGTCTGGGCGTACCACACCACCGAACAGTCAGGAACCCATGAGACCCCGTTCAGCTTGGTCTATGGGTGTGATGCAATGATTCCAGTGGAGATCCAGGAAAGTTCGCCGAGATTCCAGAATTTCGTAGAGGAAGATTCGAATGAAGAGAGAAGGCTGAACCTGGATCTACTGGATGAGGTCAGGGAAGAGGCGAGACTGAAAGCTGAGGCGGTGAAGAGAAGGATTGAACGAAGGTACAACTCGAAGGTGATGCCAAGGCAGTTCAGAGAAGGCGACCTGGTGATGAGGAAAGCCCACCAGTACGAGATGGAGAATAAGCTGTCGCCTAAGTGGACGGGACCGTTCAGAATAACCGAGGCGCTCGGGAACGGCGCCTACCGCTTAGAGACGCTAGAAGGAGGGGCGATTCCTCGCACCTGGAACGCCACGCACCTGAAGTTGTACTATAGTTAAGAGCTTTGTAAGTAAAGACAAACACAAAAGTTATATTACAATGTCTCTGATAAAACAGTTTGAAGGGGGCACTCTTTTTTCCCTAAGGAGGGTTTTTAATGAGGCCACCCAATAAAAGAAGAGTTTTCGAAGTATAAGGCGTTTTCAGATTGCATGCTTGCTGTTTTCCAAAAAGTTTTGAAGAAAGACCTTGTCACTTATACGTGATTTAAGGCAAGTAAAGATATATTGCATGCTTTCTAAAAAAGTTTTAAGCCCTCATCGTCCTTCGGCGATTGGAGGCACCAGTTAAAGCTAAAGTCCTCATCGTCTTTCGGCGATCGGAGGCACCAGTTAAAAGACCTCAACGCCCGCGCACGTTCCGAGGCAGGTTAAAGACCTCCTCGCCGTCGAGCGAGTGCAGGCGAGAAAGAGTAAAAGTCCTCAGTGTTTCTGGGGGCGAGAAGATGTAACCCCTGGGGCAATGTAGAGGCACCAGTAAAAGTCCTCAGTGTTTCTGGGGGCGAGAAGATGTAACCCCTGGGGCAATGTAGAGGCACCAGTAAAAGTCCTCGGTGTTTCTGGGGGCGAGAAGATGTAACCCCTGGGGCAGTGTAGAGGCACCAGTGAAAAGTCCTCAGTGTTTCTGGGGGGGGGAGGAGATGTAACCCCTGGGGCAATGTAGAGGCACGATTTAAAGACCTTCTCGCCTATGAGCGAGTTCAGGCGAGTTAAAGACCTTCTCGCCTATGAGCGAGTTCAGGCGAGTTAAAGACCTTCTCGCCTATGAGCGAGTTCAGGCAAGATAAAATCCTTCTCGTCTCGAACGAGTTCAGGTATGGTGTAGAGGGTGGAAGAAGTTCTGAGGGTGGCTAAGGTAGGTTCGAAGAGAACGCCTAGCCACCCGGTCTCTTGCTCTGAAGCACAAGGAGGTAGAGAAGGATCCGAAAGGCGCCTCTACCCCCAGATGAAAGAGCAATGGCCAAGTTGTGAAGGCAGGAAGAAGCTGGTGTTGCCAAGAGTCTCTGGCGACCAGGAAACGTTCAAGCAATGGCGAAAAGTCAAAGACCCGTTTTGATGAAGCAGATCGGGTGTAGCGACGTTATAAAGCCAGGGGTTGAGTTAAAGTCCATTGCTTGAAGTATCATTTTACGCTAAGGTTCATTGCCTTAAGTTTACGAGTTGATAAATGTGATTATTATTCGAAGTTGAGATGGTCCGAAACAACTAAGTACAAGATCGTGCCTACGAGATTACTAAGTTATTTCTTTGGGCTGGCCGAACCTCCCAACTTCCATACACACCATGCACCTTCAAGATCACCATAGCGCTTAGGAGGATCTTGCACATACACATCCATGGCTTCCGCACCATCTTTCACATGATTCTAAGAAGAGCTTCATGAATTTGCCATCATTTGGTATCATGAGCATCGGTTCTTCAAAGATGAGTTGTTCTTGGCCTTTTCATTTTTAGTTCTTCTTTATTTCATGTTGTTCATCTTGTTTCCATAATTGTCTTGCTGTTTTTTAAATTTTAATTTGTTTTGGTGTGCTATTTGGAAGATCCAACCGGTGCACTTTGTTCAATTGATCTTGAACAATCCTTGTGCAATTTGTGATAGGATTCCATACACCTTTGAGTTGCTGTTTTTCTTTTAGGTTTTTGAGTCTTTATTGCACTTTTATTTTGGTTCATATTATGCTCTTTGAGTCTTTAATTTCTGAATCCATATATGTTTTGTCAAGTCATGTTCATCCACAATTTCATCAATTCATAGTAGCCCTTTGTTTGGCTTGATTGTTTCTTGATTTTGGGTATTTTTGCTTACTTTGAAACTACTGTGATATTGATCATTTGGTGCCTTTTACTTTTAGTTTGAGTTCATATCTGTGTTTAGATCCTACACAAATTCTATTTCACACACTCCATTGTGTTTAAATTTTTGGTTTCTTGCTTTTATTCTTTGACCTCTAAATTTGGTGCTGGAATTTATTCTCTTTTGGTGCTTGATTGAGTGGAAATTTGACTTGGGTAAGGTCTAGTCTTCTTGATAGGTGCTGGAATTGGAGAATTAGGACCTTCATTCTAAGGGGAACAAAGACAAAGGCAGAATCAAACACTTTCCCAAAACACCACAAACACTTGGAAGGCCCAACAAGCAAAGACAACCAAAGAAGTGCCAATAGCAAAAAGAGGATCAACAAAGGGAGTTTTCTTAATTTCTTTGCAACTTAGTTTGTGTTAATTACTTCTTAATTACGTACTTAGACGGTGAGTGTGTCTTCAAGGGCTCAAAGTGTCCAAGAAGCCTCACCTAGGGCCGACTAGTGTAGAGTTTTTTAATTAGCAACTGTTAATTGTTTTAATTACATAACTTGCTTCTTTAATTACGCTTTGCATGTGTGGTTGGTTTGTTTAAGCTTTGTTAAATCGTCTAGCTTTAACTAATTAGATAGCTTACATTGTTTTCTTGCATTGAAAATCTGATTTCTCAACTTCATTGTGTTCTAAGTAGTTTACTAAGAGAGAGTTTTGTGTGAAGACATTGAGGGATAGTTTTTGGCTAAGGCAAAGGCTTGGTATTTAAGTAGTCCTTTGAGACTCACCTCCCTTACCTGGAAAACTACCTTCTTTGACTTTCCTAAATTTTCTCAAGGTAAAATACTTGTATACACAAAACTTTAGCCATGTCTTCTCCTCCTCACTCTCCAAAGTCTATTGAAAGTGAAGTAAAATCTATAAAATCTCTTTTGAAAGAAGTTTCACAAGCCGTGCAAATGATTTCTTTTAGACAATTGGAGAATGACACAAAAATTAATGAATTGGCTAAAGCCCAAGAAGAGAAATCACAAAAATCACAAAAATCAAAGAAAACTCATACTCATGCATCTAGGAGTAATGAGTCTCTAGGGGAGGGGAGTCTTAGAATAAATGACTATTACCAACCACCCCCTAGAAGGAATAGGCAAAGGGAGCAAGAGGGGCCAAGGGAAACTAGAGTAGACCTACCTCACTTCCATGGTAAGGAGAATGTAGAAACCTACCTAGATTGGGAGATGAAAGTAGAACAACTCTTTGCTTGCCATAGCGTGAGTGAAGAACGTAAGGTACCCCTAGCCACCCTTAGCTTCCAAGGGAACGCCATGTATTGGTGGACCTCTCTCGAAAGAGAAAGGCGTCTTCATAGGGAACCTCCCATTACATATTGGAATGACCTTAGGGGAGCCCTAAGACGCCGCCACATACCTTCCTACTACCATAGGAACATGAGTGTGGAAGAGTATAGGCAAAAAATGGAGCTCTACATGATGAGAGCATCCATTAGAGAAGAGGAGGATACCACAATAGCTAGGTTCCTTAGTGGCCTATCACTTGAGATAAGAGATAGGGTAGAGCTCTTACCTTACCAAGACTTGAATGACTTGGTTCAACTTTGCATTAAAGTTGAGCAACAAATCTTATGCAAAACGTCAAGTCAAAAGGTGAGCCCTTACTCTAACTTTTATCCCAAGAAAGAGTTTAGAAGGGAGGGTAGTACATCAAAAGAAAAACCAAAAGAACCTACCAAACCCTTAACCAAGGAAACCTCCACCCCACCCATCCGAGCTAGAGATGTTAAGTGTTTCAAGTGCTATGGTAGAGGGCATGTGCAAGAACAATGCCCAAACCAAAGGACTTTGTTTCTTAAAGGTGTAGATGAATACACTAGTGGCGAGGATGAGCCTAGTGAGAGAGAGGAGGGGGGAGAGGATGAGAGGGTAGCTCCACTAGAGGGAGAATTGGTTATGATTAGGAGAACCCTCAACAATCACCCTAGCACATCCATGGAAACACAAAGAGAGAACATATTTCATACAAGATGCAATGTTTTAGAAAACATATGTTCCCTCATTGTGGATAGTGGATCTAGTTGTAATTGTTGTAGTGCTAGAATGGTGGAAAAGCTTAATCTACAATTAGTTCCTCACCCAAAGCCTTACAAACTTTAATGGCTTAATGAAAATGGGGAACTAAGTGTAGACAAGCAAGTGGAAATCAAGTTTTTCATAGGGAACTACAAAGACAAAGTTTTATGTGATGTAGTGCCTATGGAAGCTTGCCACATCTTATTAGGGAGACCATGGCAATTTGACAAGAAAACCTTGCATGATGGTCTCACTAATGAGATTTCCTTCACCCACAAGCATAAGAAATTTGTACTTAGTCCTTTACCACATTCTCAAGTGGTGAAAGACCAAATACAAATGAAACATAAGAGGGATGAGGAAAACAAAAAAAAAAGAGCGCTAGAAAAAGAGAAAATCCTTAGGGATAGGAAGGCGTGGGAGAAGAGTGTTCCTTCCCACAAGGTTGCTCAACAAGAAAAGCCTTTTGAAAACGTTTTTGAAAATTTGCTTCTTGTTGAACAACCAAGCCTTGTCTTTTGTAAAGGAGCACTTACATGCACTGCCACAAGTAGTGAACTCATGAATCTACCTCCTCCAATAGAAAAACTTTTAAGTGAATTTGAAGATATATTCTCTAATGAGGGGCCATTGGACTCCCTCCCATTAGAGGTATAGAACATCAAATTGACTTCATTCCGGGGGCAAGCCTACCAAATAGGCCCACTTATAGAACAAACCCCGAGGAAACCAAGGAGATAGAATCACAAGTTCAAGACTTGTTGGAGAAGGGTTGGGTTCAAAAGAGCCTAAGTGATGGCAAATTCATGAAGCTCTTCTTAGAATCATGTGAAAAATGGTGCGGAAGCCATGGATATGTATGTGCAAGATCCTCCTAAGAGCTATGGTGATCTTGAAGGTGCATGATATGTATGGAAGTAGGGAGGTTCGGCCAGCCCTATGGTAAGTGAGGAAGATGAAGATTAGAGCCTAGAAACTAGGTAGAAGCAAAGCTTGGCACAATGTTGGCAGCATAACTTTACTCACAATAATCTTTAAATACATGAGCCAAGCCCTCTTATTTATAGTGTTTAGAGGGCTGGAAATTAAAAAAAAAAGTGGAGGGAAATTCAAATGAGAAGCATTTGAACTTGGAGCCAATTCCTAGTCACAAGGAAAGCGTGACTTGGTTTCTTTTTTTGGCACCTCCTAAATCTACACCTACACCTTTTTTTTATGTCACATGGAAGGTGTGGCTTAGCTTTTTACATTTGCACCTCTTATATTTATATCTACACCTCCCTTTATGTTCTACTAAAAATACTTAAAAGGAATTACAAAAGAAAGACATCCAATGATGCTTAGTTGACCCATATCTTCTATTTGTTGGGCTTGAGCTGAAGCTTGAACTTGTATTTGGGCTTGGGCTTGGGCTTTTTCTATCATGGGCTTGGGCCTCTTCCATCATCCCCTCCCTCTTGAAAAGGATTTGTCCTCAAATCCAATGCTTCTTCTTCATCATCATTATGTGGATGTATGTGGCTGGATGGTTTCCATAATCCCCTCCTTCTTGAGAGAATCTGTCCTCAGATCTACAGTTTTGATCTCGAACAACAGCCTTATTCTTATTTTGAAAACTAGGCTCGTCCTCCAGGATCAAGTGTCCATCTATGGGATTCCTGAAACAAAGCAAAGGAGTTAGTGTGAGCAATTGGAGAAAACTTAATTGTATGCAGTTGCCATTTTTGTTTTTCTTCTGTTTTTGGCAACTTTTCACAATATTTCCCTTTTGATGGTTGTATGTATCCTCTAATCCTCTTATGTTTTATAAAATTTCCAATAGTAGTTACTTTTCCCTTAGGCATAATTCCTTTAGGAGGTGGTAACAACTTTAAAAGGGAAAGAGGATTATGTTCACATACAACTTCAAATGTAGAAATATGAGTAATCTTATACTCCATTGTATGCATGCTCAATAGGAAAAGGATACTCATCCCAAGAATTGTGGTTGTCTCTCATGATTTCTCGAAGCATAGTAGAAAGAGCTATGTTTTCAATTTTATTTTGACCATTCTTTTGAGGATGATAAAAATTTGAAGAGAACAATTTAGTTGCAAGTTTTCCCAAGAGAATCCTCAAATCATGGTTTGCAAAATTTGGAGCTCTATCCAACAGTATGCTTGAGGATAAACGATGAATATGTATCACTTCTCTAGAGAAGAGTTTATCCATATCCATGAAAATGGAATCAAAACCTTTTGTTGTCCTAGGAAGCTCTAATATGAAATTTAGGCTTGTGTCTTCCCAATGATCATTTGCAAAAGGTGAAGGAGTATAGAGTTCATGAGACATTGCCTTAGGTGTAGTTTTAAAACAAGAAATGTATCTAGGGTAATGTCTTTGAACCTCCTTTCTCATGGGTGACAATAGTTTTCCTTTTAAAAGCTCTAGAGTTTTATCTACTCTAATTTGGCCCATGAGTTCTCCTTCATGAAGAATTTTTCTCTTATGTGTAAAGGTAGTCTTGTTGTTACAACCATTGTTTATAAGAATTTGTACATTTTGCAATGGTTGTCTCAATAAGACATGACAAGTTTCTTTAGGCACTAGCTCACATAAAAATTTGTCTTTGTAGATGCCTATAGATAACTTGTCCTTCACTTGGTGATATCTTAGCACATATGAGAAATAATCTACTTCATCTTTATCTATGCAAGCCTCTCTCAAGGATTCTTCTTTTTTTACTAGGCTTGCAAGTGTTCCTTTACAAAAGGTAAGGCTAGGTTGTTCAACAAGAAGCATATTTTCAAAGGTATTTTCAACTTTTACTTCTTGTTGAATGACCTTGTGGGAAGGAACACTCTTTTCCCACGCCTTTTGTTCTTCAAGGGTTTTCTCTTGATTTTCTATTTTTAATATGCTTGTAAGGGGTGTTATAAGATATTCCTCATTCTTTCTAGATTCACACCACCCCTCACCTGGTTTTTCTTTTTCTTTAGCTTCCCTTTCGTCTTCCTCTCTTTTCTTTTGTATCTTTCTTTCCTTCTTTTCTTTATGGGAAGCAAACAATTTTTCTACCCTCATTTCCCAATCTAAGCAAGCTTCTACATTTTCTTTTCCATGGAAATGGGGTAGGTCTACCCTAACCTCTCTTGGGCTTTCTTGTTCTCTTCTATCTCTTCTATGTCTTCTAGGGGGTGCTTGATAATAATAATTTATTTTAAGGCTTCCCTCCCCAAAAGAATCATGAGCTTTAGAGATAGATGCATGAGAAGGTAATTTTTTTGAAATGTGAGACTTCTCATCCTTTGCTTTAGTCAATTCATTAGTTTTGGTCTTATTCTCCAATTGTTTAGATGAAATTGATTGAATATCCTAGGAAAGTTGTTTTAAAAGAGATTTCAAGGATTTCACATCACTTTTAAGAGATTTAGAGGAGTGAGAAGACATGACTAAAACTTTGTGTTTAGAAATGTTTTACTTTAAGAAAGATGAGGAAAGTTAATGAAGGTAGTTTTCTAGGTAAGAGAGGTGAGTCACAGTGGACTACTTAAATACCAAGTCTTTGCCTTAGCCAAAAACTATCCCTCAAGATCTTCACACAAATCTTTCTTTAGGTAAATCACTTAAAACACAATGAGGATGTAGAAATCAAAAATTTTATGCAACAAAAACAATGCAAGCTATCTAGCAAATTATCAAAGCTTTAAACAAGACCAAACAAAAACAATTAAGCCAAGTTAACAAAAACAAATGGCGTAATTTAAGCAATTAACAAATGCTAAGCTTGAAAGTTTAAGCTAGTCGGCCCTAGGTGAGGCTTCTTGGACACTTGGAGCCCTTGAAGACACACTCACCGTCTAATTACGTAATTAAACAAGTAATTAACAAAAGTTAAGTTGCAAAGAAATTAGATGAAACTCCCTTTGTTGTCTCCTCTTTGTTGGGCCCTCCAATGTATGTGGTGTATTTAGAAAGTGTTTGTTTCTGCCCCTTGCCTTTGTTCCTCTTGTTATTAGGTAATTAATTCTTCAATCCAGCACCTATTAAGCAAACTAGACTCTCCTCAAGTCAATTCCCACTCAATCAAGTACCAATTGATAATTAATCCACCACCAAGCTTAGAGGTCAAAGAATTAAAGCAAGAAACAAATTAATTTGAAAAACAGTACCACACAAATGAAATTAAATGTGACATCTAGAAAGAGTTTCAATGAAATATTAGACAAGCAATTAAAAGGTACTCAAAGAAAGGATGGCACACAAAATGGAACCTATGGAATAGCACTAGATTTGATTTCAAAATCAAAAACAGCACCACTGAAATAATTGTTGTGGTCCAGAGAGCGTGATTTTCACTGATTTATGCTGAGCTGGCCTTTTAAAATTTGCTTCTGAAAATTTATATGCAAACAGATCAAGATCTTAACAAAATTCTGGCGTTGGTTTCACTCCAAACGCATGCACCATTTGTTTTTAATAAATTTTCTAAAATCAGTGCTCAGTTACGCCAGTTGTAGCGTCAGGATTGCACATTGTTTTTATAATATTTGTCATTTTTTTTCTATTTGTTTTTTTGAACTGATTCTTTTTTTGTCTTTTCCCTAACACCTCAATCTTGCAAAATCCAGAGGTTCAAAATTTTCTTATGTAGGAAAATAATTTTCTTAAGCAAAACAGCCAGCACAGAGTTATGCAAAACAGGGGATTCTGTAAATCTGGAAAAAAACAGCAAGATATACCAAAAGAAAAACACAAAGGAATTGGTGAAAAGGAATTTGTGTAGATCTAAACACAAATATGAACTCAAGCTAAAAATAAAAAGCACCAAAGGATAAAAAACACAGCAGATTCAGATCAAGCATTTATACCAAAAACAAGAAATAAATAAGCCAAACAAAGTACTACTATGATTTGATGACATTTTGGAAGAACATGACTAGACAAAACACATATAGTTTCAGAAATTAAAAGACTCAAATGAACACAAAATGAACCAAATAAAATTGCAAAAATGACTCAAATACCTAAAATAAAACAACAACACAAACTATATGGAATCCTACCAAAAATTGCACAAAGATTACTCAAGAACAATTGAACAAGATGCACCGATTGGAATTTCCAAACAGCACACCAATTCAAAACAAAAATTAAAAAACAGCAAGACAAATATGGAAGATGAAGAACAACACGGATTCAAGAAGAACTCAAAAAGAAAATGACAAAGAGATACTCATCTTTGAAGAACCATAGCTCATGATACCAAATGATGGCAAATTCATGAAGCTCTTCTTAGAATCATGTGAAAAATGGTGCGGAAGCCATGGATGTGTATGTGCAAGATCCTCCTAAGAGCTATGGTGATCTTGAAGGTGCATGATATGTATGGAAGTAGGGAGGTTCGGCCAGCCCTATGGTAAGTGAGGAAGATGAAGATTAGAGCCTAGGAACTAGGTAGAAGCAAAGCTTGGCACAATGTTGGCAGCATAACTTTACTCACAATAATCTTTAAATACATGAGCCAAGCCCTCTTATTTATAGTGTTTAGAGGGCTGGAAATTAAAAAGAAAGTGGAGGGAAATTCAAATGAGAAGCATTTGAATTTGGAGCCAATTCCTAGTCACAAGGAAAGCGTGACTTGGTTTCTTTTTTTGGCACCTCCTAAATCTACACCTACACCTTTTTTTTATGTCACATGGAAGTTGTGGCTTAGCTTTTTACATTTGCACCTCTTATATTTATATCTACACCTCCCTTTATGTTCTACTAAAAATACTTAAAAGGAATTACAAAAGAAAGACATCCAATGATGCTTAGTTGACCCATATCTTCTATTTGTTGGGCTTGAGCTGAAGCTTGAACTTGTATTTGGGCTTGGGCTTGGGCTTTTTCTATCATGGGCTTGGGCCTCTTCCATCACTAAGCCCTTGTGATGTACCTGTCTTGTTGGTGCCCAAAAAGGATGGAAAATGGCGCATGTGTTGTGATTGTCGAGCAATCAACAACATCACCATCAAGTATAGGCATCCAATCCCAAGGCTTGATGATATGCTTGATGAATTACATGGGTCAATCATATTCTCCAAAATTGACCTTAAAAGTGGATATCACCAAATTCGAATCAAAGAGGGTGATGAGTGGAAAACCGCTTTTAAGACCAAATTAAGATTATATGAGTGGTTGGTGATGCCCTTTGGGCTCACTAATGTCCCAAGTACATTCATGAGGCTTATGAATCACACCTTGAGAGATTGCATAGGTAAATATGTAGTAGTTTATTTTGATGATATCCTAATGTATAGTAAAACCCTAGAAGAACATCTAAGTCACCTTAGGGAAGTTCTTCTAGTGCTTAGGAAAAATAGTCTTTTTGCCAATAGGGATAAGTGTACCTTTTGTGTAGATAGTGTAGTTTTCTTAGGATTTATAGTCAACAAAAAGGGGGTGCATGTAGATCCCGAGAAAATCAAAGCCATCTGAGAGTGGCCCACTCCACAAAATGTAAGTGATGTAAGGAGTTTTCATGGGTTAGCTAGCTTCTATAGAAGGTTTGTGCCTAATTTCTCAAGCCTAGCTTCTCCTTTGAATGAACTTGTTAAAAAAGATGTTGCATTTTGTTGGAATGAAAAGCATGAGCAAGCCTTCCAAAGGCTCAAAGCTCAACTCACCAATGCACCAATTCTATCTCTTCCAAATTTTTCCAAAACCTTTGAGATAGAATGTGATGCACCGGGGGTAGGCATAGGTGCGGTATTGTTGCAAGGTGGACACCCCATTGCATATTTTAGTGAAAAACTCCATGGTGCCACCCTCAACTATCCCACCTATGACAAAGAGCTTTATGCTCTTGTGCGAGCCCTAAAGACTTGGGAACACTACCTTGTGTCCAAAGAATTTGTCATCCATAGTGATCACGAGTCTTTCAAATATTTAAAGGGCCAACACAAGCTCAACAAGAGACATGCTAAATGGATGGAATTTCTTGAACAATTTCCTTATGTAATCAAATACAAGAAAGGAAGCACCAATATAGTGGTCGATGCTCTTTCAAGGCGGTATACACTCTTTTCAAAATTGGGTGCCCAAATTCTTGGATTTGATCACAGAAGAGAGCTTTATCAAGAAGATCAAGAACTCTCATCCATCTATGCCCAATGTCAACATAGAGCGCAAGGAGGTTACTATGTGTCTGAGGGATATCTTTTTAAAGAAGGAAAACTTTGCATTCCCCAAGGCACACATAGGAAACTCCTTGTCAAAGAATCACATGGGCCATTTTGGAGTTGATAAGACTCTAGACTTTTAAAAGCAAAATTTTGTTGGCCACACATGAGGAAAGACGTCCAAAGACATTGCTCTAGATGCATCTCATGTTTAAAAGCAAAGTCTAGAACAATGCCTCATGGACTCCACACCCCTTTGCCGATTGCAAATGCTCCTTGGGAAGACATTAGCATGGATTTCATTTTAGGGCTTCCTAGGACTGCAAGAGGCTATGACTCTATCTTTGTGGTAGTGGACCGTTTTAGCAAAATGTCCCATTTTATTCCTTGCCACAAGGTAGATGATGCTCAAAATATTTCTATACTCTTCTTTAGAGAAGTGGTGAGACTTCATGGTCTCCCTAGAAGTATAGTATCCGATAGAGATCCCAAGTTTATAAGCCACTTTTGGAAAACTCTTTGGGGCAAACTTGGAACAAGACTACAATTTTCAACTTCTTGTCATCCTCAAACGGATGGCCAAACCGAAGTAGTCAATAGATCTCTTGGGACTATGCTTAGGGCTATCATGAAGGGCAACCATAAATCTTGGGATGAGTATCTTCCCCACATTGAATTTGCTTACAATCGAGTAGTTCACAAGACTACTAATGCTTCTCCTTTTGAAGTAGTATATGGTTTTAATCCTCTCACACCCATGGATTTGTTGCCTCTTCCTAATCCACAAGAATTTGTGCATAAGGAAGGAGTAATCAAAGCCGACTTTGTGAAGAAAATGCATGAGAAGATTAAACTCCAAATACAACAACAAAATGAGAAGTACACAAAATACAACAATAAAGGGAAGAAAGAAATAATTTTTGAGGAAGGAGACTTAGTTTGGCTTCACCTTCGCAAAGATAGATTTCCAACTCAAAGGAAGTCCAAACTAAGTCCCCGAGGTGATGGACCCTTTCAAGTCCTCAAGCGAGTCAATAACAATGCATATAAATTGGACCTACCTCTTGAATATGGAGTACATGACACTTTTAATGTAATTGATCTCTCTCCATTTGTAGGTACCAATGACGACGAGTACGAGCTGGATTTGAGGACAAATCCTTTCCAAGGGGAAGGGGATGATGGAGGAGGGCCAAGCACACCTCACCATGGAAGCCAAGACCCAAGACTAGACCGTGATGAGCGTCTAGACTCAAGAAGGGAGCGTCTAGGACATGATGAGGGGAGGCTACACATGGAGCGTCTAGGAGGAGGCCTAGACCGTCTAGGCCCTATTACAAGGTCAATGGCTAAGAACATTCACGCCCAAATGGATCTAGCCACGGATGGAAGAGAGAAGACCTTGTATATGTTACATGGAGGCCCATTAGGGGTGGTTTAATAATTAGTGGTGTTAGAAAGCACAAACTTGTCTTATATGTGATTTACCCTAGATTTTGTGCACATTCTAGAACCTTAGCACACATGACCGTCCATGTGCCATGTGCCTTCTCATTTTCATTTCATTTTGCTCACATTTCATGTGTAATTAGCTTAGGATTTACGGCCTCCTTGGCTATAAAAGGAGAAGCCATCTCTTGTATTTTTCAAGATTAATGAGAGTAAAGTTATGCTGCCAACATTGTGCCATACTTTGCTTTTGCCTAGTTTCTAGGACCTAATCTTCATCTTCATCACCTACCATAGGGCTGGCCGAACCTCCCTCTTTCCATACACATCATGCACCTTCAAGATCACCATAGCTCCTAGGAGGATCTTGCACATTTCAATCCATAGCTTCCGCACCCTTGATCATGATTCCGAGAAGAGCTCCATGAATTTGCCATCAACCTGGGCATCAAGTCCATCCCAGCCTCGGTGGAACACCCGCAAACCAATGGGCAGGCCGAGGCCGCCAACAAGGTCATACTCAACGAGCTGAAGAAGCGGCTGGGCAAAGCAAAGGGCCGATGGACCGAGGAGTTGATCGAGGTACTTTGGGCATACAGGTGCACCCCCCAAACTACCACACAAGAGACACCCTACAGCCTGACATACGGGACCAAGGCCATGATCCCGGTCGAAGTGGCCGAGCCCACAATAAGACGGCAGATGTTCGATCTCACCCTAAACGAGGAAAGCCTAGTGGTTAACCTCGACCTGGTAAGTGAGTTTCGTGACAAAAGCAGGATTCGGGAGGCCGCCTGCAAAGTCTGGGCGTCCAGGCAATACAACACAAAGATCCGGCCGAGAAGTTTTCAGAAGGGCGACCTCATCTGAAGAATGCGCAGCGACGCGTGAAAAAATGAAGGGAAGTTCTCATCCAACTGGGAGGGGCCTTTCCGAGTCCGAGAAGTCGCACAGGCAGGAGCTTATCATTTAGAATGGCTTTCAGGAAAAATTGTATCGAGGACGTGGAATGCCACGCACCTCAAGTTCTATTACAGCTAAAGTGAATAAAATCACACACTCTTTCTTCACCCAACCAGGGAGGTTTTAACAAGGCGTTTTCATCAAAGTGTTGGAAATATTCTGCTACAACCTCTCGGTTACGTACACTCGGTCGAGACCGAAAAGGCAATGGTCGACCGCCACTCACACTTGCTTGATTAACATCGCAAGTGTCGGCCGACCGCCACTCCCACTTGTTCGATTAACATCACACTAAATATGGCCGACCGCCTGATTAATTAATGGTCGACCACCGTTCAAGCTCGTTCGAATTAACATTCGCAGTCAATGGTCGATCGGCCACGCTCTACTTGTTCGATCAACATCACAGTAAATATGGCCGACCGCCTGATTAATTAATGGCCGACCACCGTTTAAGCTCGTTCGAATTAACATTCGCAGTCAATGGCCAATCGCCCATGTTCCACTTGTTCGATCAACATCACAGTAAATATGGCCAACCGCCTGATTAATTAATGGCCGACCACCATTCAAGCTCGTTCGAATTAACATTCGCAGTCAATGGTCGATCGCCCATGCTCCACTTGTTCGATTAACCTCACAACAAATGTGGCCGACCGCCCGATTCAATTAAAAGCCCGATTGGTTAACTTGTAAATTTTATGCAAAACCAAGATGAAAGGAAAGTTGGATAATATATTAATAAGAAGAAATGGGGTGATACAACAAAAAACAAAATGAAGAGGCCACACCCCAACCTCGGAGGAAAGTAAAAATCAAGAAAAGGCCACACCCCGGCCAAGGGTAAACCTAGTCTTGAATCTCCACGCACTCTCCCTCCTCAGCCTCTCCTTGGGCGACCTCTCGGCCCTGAGCCTCGGCCTCCCCCTCGTGGGTCCCGGCCACTTGAGCCTCCTGCGCCACCAACGCCCCCACCTCGGTGCTCGGGACCAGCCGGCCCTGATAAACCTCATAATCTATATTGAAGTCATCAGAGGCCGGCGGCCCCCATAAAGAACGTGGGCTTGGCGCACGGCTCAGTCGAAACATTGCTTTAGGAGCTCCTCTGAATCTTCATAGTTCTTGTCGAGCTCCGCTTCGACCTTATCCTTAGCGGCTTGGAGGGCGGCCAGTTCTTTGGCCGATGACGAAATCTTTTGATTGCTCTCCTCGACCAATTTCTTCAAAGAGGCGTTCTCAGCCGCTACCCTCAGCTTTTCGGCCTTCTCCTCCTCCAAGAGTCGCTTCGCCTCAGCAGCCTCTCCCTGGGTGATCTCCCTCTCGGCCCCCTCCCGAGCAATCTCGGCCGAAAGCGCATTGTTAGCAGCCAACGACTGCTTCAGGTTGTCGGAGGCCTCGGTCAACCGATGCTCCAGTAGAGAAATCTCCTCGGCACGACGGTCCCGGCCATGCATGCCTTGCTCAAAAAGAACGACCGAGCGGCATAAGAGCTTCAGGCCGCTCCTCATCAAATCCGAGGGGGAGACCGCCCGGATAGACTCCCGAGTTTCCTCAGGGAGTGCTACGCGAACACGTCGCGTGAATTGTAAGCCACCCCCTAAGAGATCAAGGGCCGACGGCCTACCCCCTGCCTCAGACAGCCCGGACGCGCCCGCCGCACGCCTTGGAGAAGAGCTACCCACTGCGACCACCTCCCGGCGAGGAGGGGGCGTCGGCATGGACCCACGGGAGCGGGTAGTGGTGGCAATGTTCCCGCCCTCCCTCGGCCGCTTCTTGGACTTATGAGAGGGGTCGGTCGATGCTTTCTCGGGACGAGTTGACGGCCCCTCCTGAGCGGGCATCACCTCAATGCTCCGACGGCCCTTTCGTTCGACCGCCCGTTTACGATGCTCATCCAGGGCGCTCACACCGGATGGCCTATCTTGCACCATGATTTCTACAAAAGCACAAGAAAAAACAAGTTAGAAACGAATTAAAGCTGACCGACAAAATACAATACAAAGACCCGTACCCCGGACGGCCGCCCAACGCCCAGATTTAGCATAGACCCCGACCAACCTCCGGCATGGAAGCCTCCTCGGGAGGGCATCAAAGAGCGAGAGAACCTTTAACTCATCAGCACCCTCCGTCGGCCTCGGCCATTCTTTAAAGCCAAAGGGCTTACGAGTCCAGTAGAGGGGAAACCTCGACCGACCGAACTCGTCAAAAAAGATTGTCTTCGCCTCTGGCCGAATGATGACCTTGACAAACCGCTCTTTAAACCTCTTATAAGAACCATCAAAAAGGTCGAATAACACATTACCCGGTCGACCGACCAACGAAAGCCAAGAAGCCTTCTTAGCAGGGTGAGAGGCGTAGTAAGAAAGAAAAGAGGAAGGGGTAGGATGGAGACGCATCACATCACACAACAGGCGAAAGGCCTGAAGGGAAGCCCAGGTGTTCGAATGAACTTGGGTGGGCGCTACGTTGAGCGCCCGAAGGATGCCCATCGTGAACGTGTCGAAAGGCAAAGACACGTGAAGATCAGAAAAAAAAACAAGTATACATATAAAAGAAGGGGGACCGGTACCCGGTCGCCCCATACATACCTTCTCGGTCGACCCACAAGGCATGACGTCAAAATAGTTGGAATGATCGCCCGGCTTTAAGGCCGGATGCTTAAGGGAAAACTCGATCACATCGTCCTCGGTACTATAGCTGGATGACCTCTCAACCACCTTGGAGTCCACCCAACTAAGGTCCATAAGAGGGATGGCCGTTGGGGGAGAGGGATGGTCCGGCCGGTTAACCGAGACCATTGGGGGAGAGTCCAACTGGTCAATCGCAACCGTCGGGTCATCCTCCCTCACAACCTCTACCTGGGATGGCCCCTCGGCCAACCCGACCGACTGGGAGTCGGTGGCAGAAGAAGAAGAAGAAGAAGATGATGAAGAAGACGAAGAGCAAGACCGCTTGATAGGAGAGAGAGGGCGATCGACTGGAGAGGAGGGATGATCGGACGAAGAGGACGTAGGCCGAGACAAGCTCGACATGACTAACCTTATAAAAGGAAAGGTTGTGGACGAGAAGACGATCGGTTCTCAGAACAAATGCAAGGAATCAGTCGGCTATCAGAGCAGAGGGCGAGGGATCACTCGGCTGCCAGAAAAACTCACAAGAATACAAATGCGGGATCTCGACACTGTGGTGGACCCCTGTTTATAGGGCCCATGGGCCTCGTAATTCAAAACGTCAAACCAATCTCAACCGTTAGATCTCTTAGATCTCTTAGATCTAACGGTCCACGAGTTTTCCCGCCCAAAAAAACCCCTCATCAATGCACATCACGTCGTGTCGTCTGAGGTCATATCACGCCGCCTAGTCACGTCATACCTCGAGAAGTGAAACGACCGCACGTTCAAGGGAGGACGACCGACACCCATCATCACAAACTCATCAGACACATTTAACAAATCTGCCCTCGAGCCTGGGGGGCAAGTGTACCGGTATGGGCGAGACAAGGACCCACCTGACTGCCCGAGGCCGAGTCTTCTTGACCGACACTTGGGGAACCTGGCTGAGGCGTAAGAACTTTGGCCGAGAGGACGAGGCCGACGACCCACTTGGTCGAGACCTTAGAAGACTTGGCCGATACGGCTGAGACCACAAGGATTTGGCCGATGGCCGACCCACACTATGAGAACATGGCCGAGGGCCGAACCCTATTACAATTAACGCTCAAACCGAGATCAGTGAAGCTAATCCATCATCAAGAATTAGGTAATACAACCCTAAGCGGTATCCACCTCGATAAACGGGCCCAACAAGGTAGGCCCATTAGAATAATATAAATAGCGCGCATCCCAAGGAGCAAGGTATGTCATTTATTACTGTTCACCTACCTGAGAGCTGACCACCCGCTTCACTGACTTGAGCGTCGAAGTGCCTTCGCAGGTATCCCCACCATCCGGTGTTGACCGAGGCCGAGTGCCGAAGGAGAAGCAGGAGGACGAGAAGAATTCCAGTTCATCACCCAATCACCTGACCGACCGAAGAAAGAAGTAGAAGACTTCAATAGTTCTCTAGGTCTCATCTCCCTAGTAGGAACATTTAGGAATACTAAACTTGAAAACTATAATCTCAAACCTTAAGTGCATAAATTTCACCACATCTAATTATCCTGAAGTTGTTGTGATTTAATATGGAAATGATTTTTAATAGTTAAGCAAGAAAATGAACACATTTTCTCGTGGTTCTATTTAATACCTAAAGACTGAAAAGTATAAGATATCCATAATTTTTTCCGGTGTAATTAGTGTAACATACAACTTAAAGAGTCTTACTTCTATGATTGACATGATGATAAATATTATATTTTCGTAATATTTCATATTAAAATAAAACACGTATGAATATTTATTGATAAAATAATTATAATTTAACTTCTAATTTATGAACACTACAAGAAAATCATGAAATAGAAACTAATTTTAGAGACAAAAAATAATTAGTTGCTATACTGACTAAATTAGAGATCATTTTAGAAACTAAATTTTTTTTTATTTCTAAATTAGTTTATATTATTGTTAAATAGTTTCTAAATTGGTATCTAATTAGCTACTAAGGTTTTAACTACCGATTATTTGGATTCTAAATTTGGTAGCAAAAACCTTGGTTGCTAATTAGATACCAATTTAGAAACCATTTAACAATAATAGAAACTAATTAGAAACCAAAAAAAAAATAGTCTCTAAAATGGTATCTAATTTAGTCACTATATCAACTAATTATTTTTTGTCTTTAAAATTGGTTTGTATTTCATGATTTTTTTTGTAGTGGAATTTAAACATTTTTACATATTTTGTGCTTATAATATGAATAAGAATGATTTATTTTCAAATTTGTGTTAATTTCAGAATTCTATGGGAAAATGGAGATGAAAGGACAAAAGGAGAAAAGACAAGATGAAAAAGGAAAAGTGTGAATGCTCAAAACTCGTCCAAACTCGCCCAAGTCAGATCACTACAGAAGAACTCGCCCAAGTCAGATCACTCCAGAAGAACTCGCCCAAGCGAGACCAAACTCGCTTAGGCAAGATCACTCCAGAGAAGTTGGGTTCTTTTCTTGTTCAACTCACTCAAGCAAGTTGTAGCTCGCCTAGGCGAGAAATCACTTATACCAAGCCCAAATAGGTTAAATATGAGGCATGATGCATAACCCTAACAATCATTGGGAGAATATAAGAAGATAGAAAAGTCTAAAGGAGGCATCCGTAAAGGAAAAGCATCATGAATCTTCTTTTCTTGCTCTCCATGCTTGTAATGGCCAACCTTTGGGATTGAGAGTGATTTGTTCAAACTCTTATGTATTGAGGTGATATATAAACATAATATTTTTTTCTTGGTTGATGATTGTATTGTCATTTTATTCTTAACTCTTGTTTTATCATGCTTTTGATCCTTAGATTTAACTAAAAATTACTTATAAGCATCTTACCTAAATGATAATGTTTAACATATTTGAATGCTAAGAATAGATTTAAAATGTTAATTGCTATCAACATCTGCTCCTAACAATAAGGAGTTTTTATAAATATGTGAGGAATCGATATTTAGGAGACTATCTTAATAATTTTATATGTGAGTAATCGATATAAATGAATTTTATATGGATATCAATATCAAGCAAAGATAGAATATTACATACTTTTCAAAATACAAAACAATGAGAATGATGACCCTAAATCTCAATTTTCTAAATTGAATAAAACAACTATTTACTTTGCTTTATTTACATTCTTGCAATCTCATACACAACAAACATCCAACAAACTTTTACTTATTGTTTCTATTTAGTGAATATTATACTTAAGAATTCAATTGTTTCTTGTGGGTTCGAGACAAATTTATTACTTCTGACATGATACACTTGTCGTAAAACAATCATTACATGACCACTTGATTGGATAACTATATTTGACCATGTGATCAAATGTCAATGAATTAGCTTCTCATATATAAAAAAAAAAAAAAACAATACATGCTTATTTCTTAACCAAACTTAGCCTTGAGAACCATAACTTTAATAACTATATCCACACTTGCACAACTTGAAGTGCTACTAACTAGTACCATATATCAATGGTTATTCAAATACTCAAAACTCAGGAGACACTTTGTTCTTATCAACAAATGGACAAGTCAAGGTATGTCTTTGAGAGCCACATCAATTTCTGCATTATCTTCCTCTGCCTTAAGTAAGGGGTTTGATGTGAGTTTATTTTTAAGATTACACATTTTATGGGTTGCACTTTGTTTATGAGTTTTTGTTTTAAGCAGGGAGAAACCCAAAGAAAATTCTCACTGAACACGAACTTAACCAAGTGATTAAGTAAGTGTGAAGGTTCACTTCTAGAGGGCAAAGAGAAAAACACAATATAAGGTGATGATGATGAGGTGCTAAATTAAGAACAAAAAAAGAAAGCAATTATAATAGATGAACCAAATTGTAAATGAAGAAAAGGAAGAACATAAAAAATGGAATAAGAGTGGTGCAAGGAAGGAAAGGAAAAGGTGAAGAGATGAAGAAAGCTTATAGAAAAATGGAGTACGGAGTCATGCCACTTGGAGGATGGGATACTCCAAGATGAGTGGTGTACCACTTGAAAGTGTAGAGTACTCAAGATAAGACCCAAGGATAATAGGAGACTCAACTCACTAAACACTCTGACAAAGTTTCTTTTCTATTCAAAATTCAATGTGTCCTTTTACAAAAGGGAAGATACCCTATTTATAGATATGAGTTCCTTGGAGAGGAAGAGAGGAAGGGTGAAAGTGTAAATGACTACAAGCTTCTAGAAACTAGGTTAAATATGAGCACATGGGGGAGTCTTCTAGAATCTAGGTTAAAAGTTACCACATGGGTGAGTTTCTAGAAGATAGGTTAAGGTGGGCTTTGGCATAAGACCAATTTACTAAGTACACCATTTTCTAACTTATTTTTCTAATTGAAGCCCTAAGTGAGCCCAATTTATTTACTTAACTTGTCTTGTAAGAAGACTATAAGGAAGAACAACTGATATTTTGGTTCATGTCCAGTTCTCCCTTTGTTGAGGCTCTTCTGAGATTTGGTGGGGCTTTGTCTTGTATGTTGAGATGACTGACCTAGCTGTGAAGAGTTAGTGGTCTATATGTGAAGTACATCATTTGTTTGTCAAGTGCCCCCCAAGTTAAAAAGAATTTGACCTCAATTTTAGAACTCTTGTAAATAACATATAGTTAATTTGTTCACAAGAAAGATAAAAACATTTATAGACTTGATATGTGAAGTAAACTTATGTTTATTAAGCTTTGGGAGTTTGTATGGTTGAGTTCTACATACAGGTCATGTTTGAAAAGAATATTTGGAGATGAAATTATTTGTTTGTGAAAATCCTTTTAGAAGGTGAAAATCTTTAGGAGGTTGTTGAATATCATCCCTAAATTTCTTTATCAAAGATGTCAAGTATTTAGAATGATTAGGAGATGAAAAAGATAAGGAAGAAGAATACCTATGAGGTATAGTTTGTATTTTTGTACAGGTCAATATTATTGTTTTGACTACGTGAGATGAGATCATGAGACTAATTTTGATTTTACTTTCCTCACCTTTTTCATTTTTTCTTTTGGTTTTCATTTTTACTTGGTCCTCATTAAGTTCCTTGGGAGAAAGGGGTTTTAATATAATCTTGTGCCCTTGAAAGTTGAAAGAAATCTTATTGGTATGGCCATCATCTAAAATTTTTTGTCATATTGTCAAGGCCTTCCCAATAGAATATGTGTTGCTTTCATTGGCACAACATCACATATAATCTCATCTTTATACTTTCCTATAGCAAAATTTATGAGGACTTGTTTATTAACCATAATTTCACCCTCTTCACTAAGTCATTGTAGTTTATAGGGCTTTGTGTGAGAAATGGTGGGTAATTCAAGTTTCTCCACTACTCTTGTACTTGCCACATTAGCACAACTACCTCCATCTACAATTAATGAACATAATTTGTCATTAATAAGGCATCTTGTATGAAAAATATTTTCCCTTTAACTTTCATCAAAAGGTTTTTGAAGTTGTCTGAGCATGCGTCTTACTACTAACAAATCACCTTCACAAGACATCTCATATTCTTCCTCACTTTTTCTTTTTGAAGAGGTGAGGGAGCTAGATCTTGAAGATTTGGGAACTATGCTCACTCACTACAACCCCCCCTTGGACCATCATTGTTCTTTGGTTGAACAATTGGTAGTTATCACCAGTACAAAATGGTAGATTAACAACGGTTAAAATCCACATTTAAAGAAGGTTCCAGAACCGTCGTTATTGTGTGCGTCGTTAAAATGTGTGGGTTTTTCACGACAGTTCTGGAACCGTCGTTAAAACTCCTACTTATAACGACGGTTTCCACAACCGTCGTTAAAGAAGACTTATAATTTTTTTAAAAAAAAAAATTAAGGGACTTTTAAAGACGGTTCCAAGTGGAACCGTCGTTATATGTAGTTCTTAAAAAAAATATTTGTTTTTTAAGAAATCTCAAACCTGCATAAAATTTTCAATTCCAGAAAATAAAAACATTTCAAATCATAATTTAAATATAAAAATTACATACAACAAATTATAACATTATACAAAAAAGTTTTGCTAATATATAAACAAATTTGTCATTGTAATGATTTATCTATACTAGAGTGTTATACATGGTTACAAAATACTTTGACCATGTTGTTCTCACATACTCCAATGCTTCTAAATCTAGCGGGTGTTGGTCGTTGAAGAACTGTGACATTTGAAATTTTTTGAATTAGTGCATGAATAATAAATCTCAAATTTTAAAGTGTTTATTGTATTGAGTTATTACTTTATTCCAACTTTTCTTAATTTCAGCTTGCAAAATAGTCAACATCCACTGCATAACATAATAACCGCACTCATAATTTTCAGGTTGCCTGTTGGACTGCATGTGAAAATAAATGTATTAAATGAATGAGTGAAACACATTAAATTAAGTGAACAAATAAACTTTAAATACCTTAAGGTACATCCAAGTGAGTTTTTGTGCGTTTGAAGTTCTCCTCCCACACAACATATTATATCCAGAGTAAGCACTAAAATAATAAGATTTCATGTTAGAATACATAACATTATATAATATATATAAGTAATAATAAATGTTAAATGAAACTGTCGTACCTATCTATAATGTTTTTAAAATAGGTAGGAGGTTTTTTATGCAGGGAGCAAAACCAAGTAGCGGTATGATCTTGAACAGATATGATCAATAGTTGCCAATGACGCCTGTATAACAAATCAGTTAATTAGTTTCTCTTATTTCAATAATTTATTAAAACTTATTTAATAAATAAGAACTTACTCATGGATGTACGGAGCAAAATAAATGTGTTTTCCACCATTCTTTAAGGCAGTGGTGATGTATGTTTGTGTTTTCGACTTCTTGTTTCCAATTGATTGAGTGATTTGAAGGTCTAAAAACCCATATATATTGTGTTTCCCATCATCAAAGCATAATCTAGAAAGATACCTAAATTTCAATAAGTTAGTACTAATATATTTAATAAATCAAAAGTATAAAGATTTTAAAATTTGAACTTACATCATCCATAATTGCATAACTGTTATGTTAATCTCTTGATCTCCAGATGCAAGGTCCAACAAATCAGACATGTAAACGTACAACGGTAGATTACTATGCCTTCGAAAAACATTGGCATCCCATGGAACCTCTAAGACGGTTGTATCTAAAGCTATAGCAACTTCCACCAATGCCGCCAGAGGATCATGAATGAAGACTATTTTCTTCTTTCCCAAAGGCAAATTTGTCTTAGGTTCCTGCTACTCGTCAAAACAAACAAATACTTAAATTAGTTAGAATGTAATATATCTGATATATAATTCTATTAGTATTAGTGCAAAGATATACCATAGAGTCTATAGGTCTGACGAGATGTCTAGGCCAAGCAACGAAAGTATGTAATGCCTCTGCTACAATTGTGACCTCTGATGTCGGCATAGGAACTGCAAGATCACCATAAAGGACCTTCTCCACCATGACGTTCATGAAATTAGAAGGAAGAGGCACATTGTGTAACATTGTGACCCCTTCATAACACTTACCCAAGGCAACGAGTCGGGTCAAAGAATTACACTCAACATATAATTCGCATTGGCTAGTTGAGCCAAAGTCATCCCCTGATAGATCAACTGCTGAACAACTCCCTTTAGTGCTGACTTTCTTAATAGGAGGTGGAGGTGGTTCATGTTCTACCATAGTAGGTGGTTGCTGTGAGAGTCCTAAACCCTCCCACCGCTTTTTGAACTCCATTTCCATTCGCGCACTAAACTCCTCCATGAAGCTTTCTTTAAGCTCTTGAGTTACCTCAGCCTTTAACTGCTCACGTAGTTGTAGTAAATACTCTTGGCTAGGTTCATTGGACAATTGTTCCTTGCTGTGTAATGGAGGTCCAAAGTATGACCGAATCTCAACCCCATATCCAGCTACACGAACACGTCCAGGGTGTTCAGGTCGTCCGAGAGCAACATTAAGAATATCATTGCGACCACATGGTTTAAAAGTCCCCTGTGTTGATTGCTCATTGAGAGAATCCTAAAACAAATGAAAAGAAATTGTCAAACTTCAACACATTGAATTTAAAATAACACATAGAAAACATATTTCTTACAATGTGTTCAACTGTTTGTTCTGTAGACTTAGAACTCCATGTCCCTAATGGGTTTATACGGGCACCCTTCCACATCTCATGTCAGAGTGGTGGGGATGGAGGTCTTAAAGAATCTACACTATTCATTTCCTCAATGGAAGTAGAACGTGCTTTAATCTTTTCTTCAAGCATCTTCTGCTCTAGCAACTTATAACCACCACAAGACAATAAGTGTGGGGTATCATTATGTGCATGACTGGCTTTTGCTTTGTTCCGAACCTCCTATCATAACACTCAAAATTTAGTAATATGTTAATATAAACTATATTCAAATATAAAAGTGATATTAACCTGCCATTTTTCAGTTTGTCAAATATTCACAAACTGCTGCCAAGTTTCTTCATCAATGGATGCATATTTTGCACAAGGATTTTCTTCTTTCCTTTCCCCATATATGTAATCTGTTGTCAATTTTGATTTGAACTGACGAAACTTGACACCCACATCTGAAAGAACCTTCACTTTCAAGGTTTCCACATTCGGGATCTTGTAATGCGTCTACATTGTTTGAAAGAATTAGTTCATAAACAAAAACAAAGTATAAAAGAACTTTAGATTGAGCAAAGTAAAAACAGTTACATACCAGAATATCTTGCCAAATCATGTTTTTCTCGTGGTCAGTCACGTGATCCCATGACTGAGTTAAGATAGAGATCCTTTCACGAGACAGTACTCCGAGATAACTCCTATATTTCTTTGCATATTGCCAAGTGGCCACACCAGTGTGGATATCAATAGACAAAGGTATTTTGTCATCTTTATTTATCTTCTTAAACATATTCTTTAATCTTGTAGGTCATCTACCAGTTTTTGAATGATAAACTTTATCATCTGCCATGTTCCTGTTATCAAACAAATATGATAATCATCAAGAATATGAAATATAATTAAAATGAAATATATTGTAAAACTAAACATGAATCACATGTACATACAAATATATATTCCTTCATCATGATCATTTCGAGTTGCATGTACAACATCACCAACATCCTCGTACTCTTTATTGATGGTCGTTCTTGTAAGTGATTCAATCTCACAAATGTCATTGTTTGTATCTTCTAGGTCATTATGTTGTTTTTTTCCATGTAGCACAACAGACCAGTGGTCAGGCGTAGGATCTTGGATATAGAAAACTTGGGAAGCTTGATGTGCCATTATAAATGGTTCGTCATGATAACCTATCTTTCGAAAGTCAACCAAAGTCATTCCTGATTCATCAACTTTGACACCAGTCTTATTGTCAACCCACTTGCATTTGAAAATAGGTACAGTAAACTTGGTATAATTAACTTCCCAAATATCTATTATGACACCATAATAAGGCATTGATCCCACAACATGATTTTGATCATTTGCAGTTGAAAACTGCATAGACTCTGCCTCCAAGGTGACTCTGCTATTTTGCACTATACTCCTATCATCTCGAGACTTTGTGTAAAACAAACAACCATTTACTTCATAGCCAGAACAACATAAAACATCAAATTTGAGACCGTTTGCAAGCCATGTTAATGTTTCAGATGCTGATGGATCATTCATTATTTGTTGCATAAACCATGACATGAAAGTTTTGTTATGCTCAATTAACACCCATTTTTCTGATTGTCTTGGATTTTTATATTTGACAATGTCTTTGTGTGTATCTAAGTATGGTAACACCTCATCAGTGTTATTTAAGATATACAAGTGTGCTTGCAGAACCTCTTCTCTAGATTTGCTTATCACATGTACACCTTTTGAAGATTTACTTATGAATCTACGAGAGTGCCAACCTTTTTCAGGAACTCCTATACATTTGGCTTTTGACATGTACTTAGAACAAAACTCAATAGATTCTTCTGAAATGTATCTTTCAATAATGGAAGCTTCTGGACGACATTGATTCTTCACATATCCCTTCAAAATCTTCATGTATCGTTCAACTGGATACATCCATCGCATATAAACTGGCCCACACAATCTGATTTCTCTTACAAGATGAACAACCAAGTGTACCATAATATCAAAAAAAGATGGAGGAAAAAACATATCGAGTTGACACAAGATAACAATTATTTCTTCTTCAAGTTCATCCAACTTCTGAGAGTCAATCTCTTTACTACATATGGAATTGAAAAATGAACATAGTCGAGTGATTGTATACCTAACATTTTTGGGCAAGATTCCACGAATAGCCATCGGTAGAAATTGTTGCATTAGAACGTGACAATCATGTGACTTTAGGCCAATTAGTTTCAAATCATTCATAGATACAAGACTCTTCACATTTTAAGAGTAGCCTTGTGGTACCTTAACACCTTTAAGACATTCACAAAAACTTGTTTTCTCTTTCTTTGACAAAGTGTAACACGCTGCAGGCAAGTATGTACGTTTACCAACTTCTCTCGGTGCCAATTCCTCTCGTATATTCATCTCAATCAAATCCAGACGTGCATTCACACCATCCTTTGTTTTGCCTTTAATGTTCAGAAGTGTTCCTATTAGACTGTCACACACATTCTTTTCTACGTGCATTACATCTAGACAATGTCTGACATCTAACTTACACCAATACGAAAGATCAAAAAATATTGATCTCTTCTTCCATATTTCACTCACAGTTTGCTTCTTCTTCATTTTTCCAAAAGTCACATTAACATTTTTTATTTTTTCATAAATTTCAACACCACTTAAGGGAGTGGGACAAATGTCATGTTTTTGGTATCCGTTAAAAGCTTTTTTCAATCTACGATACGAATGATATTTCTTTAGAAATCTACGATGCCCAAGATACACGGTTTTTCTTCCGTGTTTCAACTGCTCATAAGATGTCTTGTCTTAACATATTGGACATGCTCTATGGCCTTTCACACTATAACCTGACAAGTTCCCATATGCAGGGAAGTCATTGATAGTACAAAACAACATCGCATGCAATCGGAAAGATTCATTCTTAAACGCGTCAAACACATCAACCCCTTCATTCCACAATAACTTCAAATCTTCAATCAGTGGATTAAGATAAACATCTATGTCATTTCCAGGTTGTTTTGGACCAGAGATCATCATAGATAACATCATGTATTTGCGCTTCATACACAAAGCAGGAGGTAAGTTGTAAATCACTAACAAAACTGGCCATGAACTATGATTACAACTTAAATTTCCAAAGGGATTCATTCCATCAGTTGCCAATCCAAGTCTTAAGTTTCTTGATTCTTTTCCAAATTCAGGAAATTCTTTATCAATATTCTTCCACTGCAAAGAATCAACAGGATGACGAAGTAGTCCATCACATTTTCTATTATCTGCATGCCACCTAAGGTTTTTAGCGTCATCTGCATTTGCAAACAAACACTTAAGCCTTGGAATTATTGGAAGATACCAAACAACCTTAGCAGGAGGACCTTCCTATGTGAATTCATCAATTTCATCATTCTGACCAACTTTAACCTTATAATGTGACAAACCACACCTGGGACATATTCTTAAATCTTCATACTCATTTCTGTATAAAATACAATCATTAGGACATGAATGTATTTTTCTATACTCCATACCCATTGGACAAAGTATTTTTTTTGCCTCATAATTTCGATTAGGCAGGGTATTTCCTTCTGGAAGCATGTCCTTAATCAATTGAAGCAATTCTGTAAACTTTTGCCGGTCCATCCATTCATTGCCTTCAAATTCGTCAACCTTAACACTGCTGATAATCGTGTGAAGTTAGTTGAACCAGGATACAAAGGAGTATCTGCATCATTAGACATATTTTTGAAAACTGCATTAGCAAAAGATTCTGCTCCCACATCACGAATCATGTCTTCTAATCTATCACCCATTGAGAAATGAACTTCCTCCGAAGATCCGCGCACACTTGGCAAGTCTAACAATTCACCATGCCACATCCATGTTGTATAACTTTTCAAAAATCCATCACATAAAAGATGTTATCTAATTTCGGAAACACTCAATATCCTTCCATTCAAACAATTGACACAAGGACACCTTATTCTTACTCCATTATTACAACTAACGACATTATGTTCTGCGAACTGTATGAATTCTTCCACCCCTTTTTCGTAAGCATCACTTATTCGTGGTGTATTAATCCAACTCCGATCCATGGAACTGCTAAACTAAGAACCACAGAATCATAACCAATGCATTCAATATGTAATCATTAAAAAATAAATCAAAATTACTGAAGGTCGGACACCTCCGGACTCAGTACCAGTGCGTTCAATATGTCAAAAAAATATATAATCATTAAAAACTAAATCAAAACTGCCGAAGGTCGGACACCTCCGGACTCAGAATCAGTTCGTTCAATATATAAAAACAATATCTAATCATTAAAAACTAAATTCAAATTGTCGAAGGTCGAACACCCTCGGACTCACACTCAGTGTATTCAATATATAAAATCAATGTCTAACTCAGAACAAACACATTCAAAATATAGTAAATAATTACTAATCAACACATATATACTAACTACCATTAATATAAATACCAACATTTATTATAAATTTAATTAAATAAATTAAAATACTAATTAATATAAATATTTATTATAAAATTAATTAAATAAAAAAACTGACCTTTTTGGCGCGTACGGCACAGTGTAGGTGAAGAAAAGGGAAATCTGGTGCGGTGGACCAATCTGGGAGCAGTGGCGGTGATAAGTGTCTAATTTCAGTAATATTTCATATTAAAATATAGGCAATTATGAGGATTTATTGCTAATTTACATATAAAATAATCCCTAATTTATGAATTTATACCTTTTTACATTTTTATGATCTTTATTTGAATAAGAGTATTTTATTTCCAAATTTGGTGTTAATTGCATATTTCTAAGGAAGATTGGAGATTTGGATTAAAGATGAATGATTTGAGCTAAAAAGATAAAGATAGAAGGTCCCAGAATGGAAAAAGATGCAAAGAAAGATTGGGCCTTTTTTATGTTTTATCATTTAGCCCATTAGCGCGACATTGGAAACAACCTAACCCTAGAAAACTAGGATAAATAGAGGGCTAGAGGCTCAACCTTAGTGATGTGATTCCAATAGCCACATAGAGAAAGGTTCTTGACCTTCTTAGGAATCAACTTGAGTTGGACAATAGTTAGGCACTTTTCCTTAGAGTTGGATCATTGTTCTAAGTAAAGAACTCTCCAAAATCTAGCACCAATTCCAAACTCATATGGAAGTTCCAATTATAGTCAAATTGAACCGAACAAAATGGAACAAAAGATAAGCAAACTGAATTAGAAGTGCTGGAAATTAAAATGCACCGAACCAAAACAGAAAAGAATAAGAACAGCTGTTGGAAAATGAAAAATAACCAAACCAAAACTCAAGAACACAAGCTAAACATGAACAATTGAAAGAGTAGGAAGAAAGGAGAAGAGAAAAGCTTATGGAGATGGAAGAGAAGGTGAGTGATCACGCCACTAGAAGGATGGTTGCTCCTAGATGAGTGTGCTGCCGCCACTTGAGGACACCATGGATCCTTCAAGATAAGACTAGAGAAGAAGGCTCAAAAGCTCTCCAATGCTCACTCAAAAATTGAGTATAGTTTCTTTACTCTCATTTCAATTCTGAAAAATACAAGGGCTGCACCTTAATTTATAGCCTAAGGTGCTGAAATGTAAGCTACACAAATTCAAAAAACTCCCTCCTAAAAGCTTCTAGAATTGGCGCCTAAAACAATGCATGAGGAAGGTGTGATCCCTTCGCTCACTTTGGCACCTCCTTATTTACTCCTACACCTATCTACTAACACACCCCCCTAAAACTCCTAACTAAAGACTAAAAGATGCTTTAACAATAGAGGTTTCTAATGTTTCCCTCTAAGCACCTTCAACAATATTCTTTATTATTTAATACTTGGCCTTGCCCTTCATGAGATGAACTTGGGCTTTTTGGGCTTTGGCCTTCTTGGGCTTGGGCTTGGGCTTGGGCTTTGGGCCTCATCTTTTGCAAAGAATAATAAGAAGAACTTTAAATGTGAGGGCGAATGATCTTGTCCTTCATTATTAAAAGCCTTCTTTATTTGATTCGCATCACTTAGGGTGCCAGATTGAGAGGAAAACACCATAGAGTGAATTGTAACCCAATTGGGAGAATGGAAGGTGATAGAAGTATGCGTGACTAATTCTACCCTTTGGGATTGGGAGTAATCTGCTCAAACTCTTATGTATTGAGGTGACATTTTATATATTAATATTCAGTTCTTGATTGATTATTGGTATTGTTGTTTTACTTTTAATTTTCCGTGACAAATTGAGAATCTTAAATTTGACCGGGAGGTATTTTTAGGGTTCGGACCTAAACAACAATACTTAACATATTTGAGTGCTAGGAATAGACTTGAAATGTTAATTGCTATTAAACGTCTGAGCTTCGTTCTAAGTTGTTCTTATAAGTATGCGAGGGATCGATAGTTAGGGAACATTCTTAAGGATTTTATATGCGAGGAATCGATATAAATGATTTTTATACGGGCATCAATTTCAATTAAAGAACTTAATATTGACATGCTAATCAAAATACATGAGAGTGAGAGAGATGAAACCTAATCCCTATTTTTCCAATTGAAACAATTAATTCTTTGTGTGTTTTCTTATTGATCATCGCCAATACAACCATTTTCAATACACTTTTAATTGTTTTGTTCTATATTTAGCGATTATTGTACTTGATAATTCACTGTTCCTTGTGGGATCGATATCCGTCCTTAGGGACAATTATTACTTCTGACAAACGCGGTGCGGTGGACCAATCTGGGAGCAGTGGCGGCTAACTGGCTGGTGCAGCACCTGGTGGCGGGGGTCAACGGCACTGGGGCGCGCAACGCGGAGGCGCGCGACGTAGGGGTGAGTTGCGCGGGGGCGCGCGGGGAGTGCGGCAACGCAGGGGCGCGGGGGCGTGCGGCGAAGCAGGGTCGCGCGGGCGTGCGTGCAACGGTGAAGGGGCGCGGTGGCGGTGGTGCAGGGGTTCGGTCGCGGTGGCTGGTGGCAAGGGCGGCGAATGGTTGGCCTGTGTGGGTGAGAATGAAGAAGAGTGAACCTGTGTGGGTGAGAATGAAGAAGAGTGAACCTGTGAGAAAGAAGAGAAAGAAGAGCGCAAGTGTGAAAATTCAAGCCTGTACTGAAATTTAAAAAAGCGACATTTAACGACGGTTCTAGGGAACCGTCGTGGTATCTCCACTTTTAACCACGGTTCTGGAGCGAACTGTCATTGTATCCTTTGCACACCCACTTTTAACGACGGTTCAGGCAGGAACCGTCGTTAAAAGTGCAAAAAAAAATTCAAAAAATTACAGAACTACCACCGCCTCGCTTATTACGATGGTTGCTTCTAAACCGTCTTAAAATGGTGTCGTTGATGAAGTATTTTGTACTAGTGTATGTGCCCAAAACCTAAACATTTGAAACATTTTCTACTTGAGGTTTTGGTGGGTGACTTAGGGGTAGAGGTGGAAGGTTTTTCTTTAGAAATTCTATGGTGAGAAGGGGTTTCTTTTGAGAAATTGGAAGGATAAGTTTTTGTAGAAATTTTGTTTTTATCCTTCCATGAAGATTTGTAGAAGTGATTAACAAGACAAACAAGAAAAGCACTTATGAAGTTTTTATGAAGCACTTAAACTTTTAACTATGAAGTTTTTAATTTTCTTAGAAAGTATAAAAATAAGAAGGATTAAATTCCACAAATGTGAAAACAATTTTCCACATAAAAAAATCCTCTTAATATTTTAATCTTGAAAAGTAAATTGCATTCAAACTGTTTTTGTATTTGTTTTTATGGATTTAAAATGTCCACATTCTTGACATACATATTTTTACTTCACAGTCCCCATCAACGGACCGACCGACATTATGGCCCCCATCAATGGGCCGACTGACATTCACAATGGAGATGGATAATGAATCTTGCCGACCAACAAGGCGTACATGTCTTGGTCCCCATCAACGGGCTGACCGACATTATGGCCCCCATCAATGAGCCCCCTAACATTCACACTGGAGATGGATGATGAATATTGTCGACCGACACCTTGAAGACTTGGTTCGGTCTAGATGAAGCCTTAACAAGCATACCCTGCCGATACCAACACAACTTGGTTCGGTATGGGCGAAGCCTTAACAGGCATACCCTGCTGATACCACCAAGACTCGGTTCGGTCTGAATGAAGCCTTAATCGGCATTCCCTGCTGACACCGTCCAACTTGGTTTGGTCTAGATGAAGCCTTAACAGGCATATCCTGTCGATACCACAACAACTTGGTTCGGTCTAGACGAAACCTTAACAGACATACCATGTCGATACCACCAAGACTTGGTTCGGCTGGATGAAGCCTTAATCGGCATGCCCTGCCGACACCGCCCAACTTGGTTCAGTCTGGACGAAGCCTTAACCGACATACCTTGTCGATACCACCAAGACTCAGTTCGGTCTGAATGAAGCCTTAATCGACATACCCTGTTGACACCGCCCAACTTGGTTTGGTCTAGATGAAGCCTTAAGGCATACTCTACCGATACCACAACAACTTGGTTCAGTCTGGACAAAACCTTAACAGGCATACCCTGCCGATACCACCAAAACTTGGTTCAGTCTAGATGAAGCCTTAACTGGCATACTCTGTCGATACCACAACAACTTGGTTTGGTCTGGATGAAGCCTCAAGCATATCCTGCCGATATCACAAAGAATTGGTTAGGTCAAGGAAGTAGCCTTAACTGACGTACCCTATTGACACCTTAAAGACTTGGTCCAAGTAAACGCATCAAAACTTATCGATTACCCCGGCCACTGGAGGTCACACCCCGCGTCAAATCTTGGGAGCCCGACCGTCACATTACTCTCAAAGAATCTTCGGATTAATCATATTCGAGCCTAGGGGCAAGTGTACCGGTGAGGGTTGGACGACTGATTACTTTTCTTAGTCCCCATCACTGGGTCGACCGATATCATAGTCCACTTCAATGGGTCGACCGACATCTCAAATCCAGGTACACTCAAGTAGAGTCAGTGAAGCTAAGTGTACCGGTGAGAGTCGGACGACTGATTACTTATCTCGGTCTCCATCACTAGGCCGACCGATATCATGGTTCGCTTCAATGGGTCGACCGACATCTCAAGTCTAGGTACGCTTAAACAGAATCAATGAAACTAATCCACGATTAAGGACTAGGTAATGTAGCCCTAAACGCGGTCCAACTCCCTAATCTGGCCCAATAAGGAAAGTTCACTAAGGTAATATAAATAGCACACATTCCAAGAACCAGGGGGATCATCAGGTACAGTGCTCTGACAACCGAGTGTCGAATACCTTTACTGACTTGAGCGTCGGAGTTTCTTTTGCAGGTATCCCTCCATTCGGTGCTCATGAGACGGCCAAGAGCCAAAGCTAGGAAGGAAAGGTCAGGAACGAGTAAGGAGGGAGGTTGGAGAGTAGCACGACCGACCGACAGGAAGAATGAAGACAAAGCTTCCCAATAGTTCTCTAGGTCTCATCTCCCTAACAAGAACAAATTCTTTGTTTGGAACTAAATAACTACCACTTAAACAATTTCTAGTTGCTTTTAGTTCTTCACAATTAAAAGAAAAATAAGCAAAAAGGAATTAAGGACTCCTAAAACACTAAAAACATAAGACTTAAGCAAAATAGGTGAGGCAAAAAAAATGACACAAAATAATTAAAAAGCATAATTTAAATTGCTTAATGAATAAAAAGGCGGAATTGTAAATGATAAGAATTTAAAGGCGGAATTGAAATTGCTTGAAGATAAAAGCAATAAATGAAATGTGTTGAAATTTAAAGACAAAAATCAACTCAGAAAAGATAAGCACTATTTAAAACCATACTCTGAATACCACATGATGTGAGTTGATTTTAAGATTGCACATTTTATAGGTTGCACTTTGTTTATGAGTTTTTGTTTTAAGAAGGATATTGTGAGAAACCCAAAGAAGATTCTCATTGAACACGAACTTAACCAAGTGATTAAGTAAGTGTGAAGGTTCACTTCTAGAGGACAAAGAGAAAAACACAATATAAGGTGATGATGATGATGAGGTTCTGAATTAAGAACAAAAAAAGAAAACAATTATAATAGATGAATCGAATTGTAAATGAAGAAAAGGAAGAACATAAAAAATGGAAGAAGAGTGGTGTAAAGAAGGAAAAGAAAAGGTGAAGAGATGAAGAAAGATTATAGAAAAATGGAGTAAGGAGTCACGCCACTTGGAGTCAAATACAATATGTCAAGTCTGAACATCAAAGAAGCTCAAAGACAAATGCATCAAATGATGCTACCAAAACGCGTTACGCTGCACACAAAATTATACGATTATCACATGAACGTGACATACGAAAATAATGCGTTGGACGAACTAGTGACAGGAAGGTTTCCATACTTAATCATTTCACCATTTCATATGCTCTAAACGTGTTTTGATTGTGTTAAAGCTATACAAATTATATTGAATCAAATACATTGTTTTAATTAAAACCTTAGAATGTTTTCATATGAGTTTCAACAAATATAATTTGTGACTATGTTGTCCAAAATATTGAAAACATTATAAGTTAATATATTTTTATTAAAGATATTTTGTGAAAAATATAGTTGTACCTAATTAAGATTTAAATTTGTTTTTGAAAAATAGAACACAAATACATTCAATGGTTTTAAAAGGATAAATATATTTAAGAGAATGTGAAAGATTTTTTCTAAACTTGAATATATTGATATTGTTTAATGAAATGTATTAATAATTCACTTGATATTTTAAGATATTAAAAAATTGTTGTTAGGTGATATATTTATTTTGAAAATTTAAATATATTAAATCATTAGTAATGATATTAATCGCAAAGTTTCCTAATAAGTTTTTAGTAACCATCAATATACGGCTGAGAACGAGAACAAAGTTCCTTATCAGCTTCAAAATGGGATGTGTTCACGATTTCACCTCACAGCACAACAACAATGATTTTGATCTCTTCAAACAAAGTACTACTAATGGGAACTCTGCAAATCAAGTAAAAGTGAACCAGGTAAGTTATTATAGATGTTCTGTATGTATCTTATCAATTTGCTTTATTAGTGATGGAGGAGGGTCAAGCTCACCACACTATGAAAGCCAAGATCCAAGTCTAGATCGTCTAGAACCATGTGGGGAGCGTCTAGACTCAAAAGGAAAGCGTCTAGCACAAGATGAGGGGCGGCTACAAAAGGAGCGTCTAGGAGGAAGCCTAGACCGTCTAGGACCTATCACTAGGTCCATGGCCAAGCATCTTCACGTACAATTGGGTCAAGCAACGGATGGGAGGGAGAAGAACTTATACATGCTACATGGAGGCCCATTAGGGGTGGCTTAGTAGTTAGTGTAGTGTTAGAAAGCATAAACTTGTCTTACATGTGATTTACCCTAGATTTTGTGCACATTCTAGAACATTGCCTCACATGGCCGACCATGTGCCCATGTGCTCCATGTGGAGTAATTTCCATTTCATTTAGGTAGCATTTCATCTTCTCTTAGCTTAGGATTTACGGCCTCCTTAGCCTATTAAAGGAGAAGCCCATCACTTGTATTTGCAAGATTAATGAGAGTAATGTTATGCTACCCACATTGTGCCATACATTGCTTTTGCCTAGTTTCTAGGACCTAATCTTCATCTTCACCATCTATCAAAGGGCCGGCCGAACCTCCCTTTTTCCATACTCATCATGCACCTTCAAGATCACCATAACTCCTAGGAGGATCTTGCCCATTTCAATCCATAGCTTCCGTACCATTTTTCACAACATCCGAGAAGAGCTCCATGAGAATGCCATCAATTAGTCTTTTTCGTTTTCCCTTTCTCTCGGGATTTCTTCACTTTTAGTTGCTTCTTCTTCATCGCACCGCAAGTGTAGTTTTCGTTTTCTCTCTTCGCAGCAACTGTATGGTTTCTCATCTTTGAAGCGGGGATCTTAATACGACGTAGCTTAGCTTTTCCGGTGTCCGTTGCAGGTGTCCTTCTGTCATCAAAAGTGCAAATAAATAAGTGAACAGATAAGACAACAACTCTACTATTGGTAAATTTTAAGGTCATGTTACTTTAGTAATATATCCTTATAATATTCTTATTACAAAATTTATTTTACCATTTCTTTTTTGCTTCTTATCTCTCAGGTTTTCAGAGAAATAATAATTCTTGTTGAGTTGGAAGAGTGAAGCACCGCACGCGGGCTCTGGTTGTTTGCATCAGCTATCTTATACATAAGAATTTGTGTCTGTGTTTATATTCTATCCAATCATTAAATCTGCTCTTAAAGCTTCCACTGCAGGGGCCCATCCACCGACCTAAGGAATTCCACTCAGACACTTCTCCAAAATACTGCACATCTGTCTTCTAAAATATCTCATATTTCCAATCACTTAAATAAATACACAAAAAATAACCTAATTTTTACACACTGAATTAATTAAATTGTATACCGACATACAGACGTGTTCCAGTGTTTCAGTCTGTCTGACCAAGCCGATTGAGAAATCATGGACAGCTCAGTCGACCGACATATATAATTATTAATGTTCAATTTAAGGTTAATGAAGTTAAACCATCATTAAAGATTAAGTAATGCAATTCTAAGCGTGATCCATTCCACTAATCAGGTCCAATTAGGTAAGTCCATTAAAATAGTATAAATAGCATCATTTCTAAGGAGAAAAGTATGTCATTTATTATTGTGCACATACTTGAGTGTCGATCACCCACTTTATTAACTTGAGCGTCGGAGTGTCTTTTGTAGGTATCTCATTCAATATTCACCCGAGACCGAGAGTCAAAGAAGAGACACGAAGATGAGAAAGATCTCAACCAAATACCTAACAATCTGTCCAACCAAAGAGGAAGATGAAGACTTCAATAGTTCCTTATGTCCAGCAGATCATAAATTAATGTTAATTTAATATTTGAAATAATCATTATAAAAAATAATAGACCAGGTTGAAGTGACAATCTGTAATTAAAGAATGGAATAGAAAATTACAAACTATAACATATGTTTTATCTCCACATTTTATGAGTAATGTAAAAATGTAAATGAGTTGCGTTGTGGTGTTTTTTTCTTTTTGCGGTGGGTGATGGGCCCCACGGTCACGCGTGGGGTTAGTTCATTATGATTAGACTCACAATGTCCTTCTGCATGTGGGATCCACTCCGTTATCCCATTCACCAAATTTTCTCCACATGTCTTTTAATCAATGTTTTAGGTATTTTTAAATTAAATTTCCACTTAGATAACTTATACTCTGTTTAAAATTTTGATATTTTTTCCGCCCTGTTCACCGTTTCCATCTGTTTATATACACAAGTTCAGTACTTTATGTTTATATAATTGAAATTAAACATATTTAATACTTCTAGTTAACATTTTAAACATTGGAGTATTAATTTATTTGGTTAGTAGTTCAAGTTTTTTTTTATTGAAGTCCTCGTAAGAAAAAAAAAATATAGAGCTAGAGTTATTATCTTTAATAGACTTGCATAGAATGAAAAATTAATAATTTTTATTGAAAGCTTCAACTTTTAAAGTGGTGCAAAGTGACTGAATCTTTAAGGTGCAACTCTTGTTCATCCTCTGTATGGGGTAAAGAAGTGGTAAGTCCGTTTCCAATAAAGTGAGGGTCTTTTTAATCTTTTTACTTTCCTGAACTGAATAGAGACCAAAAACCAAAAAGAGGGTCAAAGAAAGGTTTTGCTTGCTTTGCCTACGTAACTAGCAAAGAAGTGAAGCAAACATCTAATACGTGATCCAAGTGTCATCTTGGCCCCACCATGTAAACCTTCTCTCTGCAATCCTCCATTAATCTGTGTAGTAAGAACACCACATCTTAAATGGTACGACTTAAGGACTGATGAACCAAAAATGGAAAATGGTATGGATTAAATGGTAAGACTTAAGGACTGAAAATTAAGGATATACTCAAATTCAATATAGCTCTCTTAATCAAATGGAAGTGAATGTTAGAGATGGAAAAATGAGTTTTGTGGTTAGAACTATTACACTCTAAATATGAGTCATGGAGAAATCTGGATGAGGGGATAAAGTAAGAGAGGAATAAATATGGTAGAGAAATCTGATAAGATGTATATCAGGAGAATAATTGGTTCAATAGGAAGATCAAATAGAGAATAGGTAGAGACAATACAACTAAATTTTAGGAGGATGCATGGTTAATAGAGGTACCACTGAAAAACAAATTTCTCATATTTTATGGAATATTTGGGGATAATGACAAAACAATTGAAGAGGTTGGGAGGTGGTATGATCAGATATGGGAGTGGAAGTTAAATTAGAGACGTAATATTTGTCTGCGGAAACTAGCTGAATTAAGGTTGTTATTGTGACCTTTAGACTTCTGTAGTGAAGATGCAATGGGAATGGGGGAGATGTTCATCTTTAATATTATGTTAGTTCAATATAGTTGATTGCTATCAAGCAAGGGACAGGAAGGGAGAATACAAATAATTTGTATAATCATTTTTGGACCTAAGAGTCCCTCAGCAATACAACACGTGGTCTGGAGAGTGCTAAAGGATATAATACATACTAAGGCTAATCTCACCCATAGGAGAGTAGTCTTAGCAAGCCTAGTGTGAGTTGTGGCATCTTGAACTATAATGGGTAGCTCATTTATTTATAAGTTGTAAAATTTGGATTATGTGCGATAAATGGATGGGTTTGAAGTTTGTACATCATGAACATCTAATTGAAAATTTCTAACATTTTCACCTTATGGACTTGAACGGAAAACAAAACAGAGTGTAGAAATGTGGGTAGAAATTATATGAATGATATGGAACCATAGGAATAGAATTGTTTTTAAACAAGGAGTGTTGATGCAAAATAAGTTTTTTTTTTATGGCTCAACTTTATCTTTGGACAAGAATAAAATAGAAGATACATAGAACCCATTTTACCTATTCTAATTGGATATAATGCCCAAAGTTGTGTATAAAATTGCTTTAAACAAAGTTTTTATAGCAGATGTGAGGGACAAGTTTTTCTAGTTATGATGGTATGTGGATGTGGTAGAAGTTAGAACTAACATATAGGTACACAAGTCACTAACAATGATAGACAGCACGATGGGTTCAAAAAGTAGGCATTAGTGGAAAGGGAAGGAATGCAAGCAAGAGATAGTCAGTTCTCTGTCACGGGCTTCTCACCACATTCTTGATCACATTTGCAATTGTTGTTTATCTATATGTTAAAATATGTTTATATGTTTATGTTAGAAGTATATGTTTTGAAATATCAAAATGTGTTATGTTCAAATTACTCGTTTGGGAGTACCATATGGAATCCACCATTTTTTTATTCATAAGCAAAGTTGATGAGTTGTATTTTTATATGTAAAGAAGAAACATGAAGCTTAAGTGTTGTTTTTTTTTTTTTCTTGTATTCTCACCAGAGACTATGTCAGATAATATTTTTTTAGTAGAGTTGGGACATCCTTAAATGTTTCATTTAAATTTATTTAATTATTTGCTGATAAAAAAAATTAAACAATTTATATAAGTGTTTTTTATTTTCTTTTTTTAGTTTAAAGCCTAAATGAACTCAAATCAGAATATTCAAACTGAGTTTGTTGTTCATAATGATAGATGTATTTTATAAGTTTTAATTAATTATCTATTATCCTGTAAAGTTTAATTTGTATTATTTATTTTTAAAATTTTCAAGTACAACAAGATATAATTTATTTTTTATTAATATTTTAGATAGTTTTTTATTGAACTTTTTAATAATTAATAAGCCTATAACTTATTTTAGATAAGTTCTATTTTCTTTTAATAAAAAATCAAATTAACTACAGTTTTAATTATTAATGTAAAATTTGTAAAAATAGTGTAAATTATTTAAGAGCGAAATAATAATTGTAGAAACTTATCCCAATTAAAATAGGATAAAAATGCTTGGAAGTTTCATCACAAAACTATTGTATTTTAAATGCTCTATGTATTCTTCATCTAAATGATACAGTGTTTATTTTCATAAGTACTTATAACAAAGAAAAAAATAACCTCATTAAAATTTTAATTTTTATAAATTAATAAGAAATAAACTTTAGAATTAGTTTTTGTGTAAGTGAATTTTAATGTATGAAAAAAATATAGTTAATATTTGATCCTTTATCGGTTCGTTTAAAAAACATATATTTGATAATTATTTTTGAATGAGTAGTGTGTTGTTTATGGCAAAAAGAAAATAGGTATAGGAAAAAAAATGATTATGAACTAATTTTATAATCTAGTAAAGTTTGAGCAATGAGATGAAGTATATAGGAAAACATTTCATATGTATTGAAAGTGGAAGTGGGGTATACATCAAAAGAAGGAGTGCATACACCACTCTTACCAGCATTGAAGTCAAAGCAATTTACACCTTAAGTTTTCCTGCTCCAACAAATTTTATACAAATATGTAAGTATAATTTAAATAAATTATGACTTGGCATGATTTGCGGCGTTGTTGCTTCACGTCGTAGTATTATTATTTTCTGGGCTACATGGTTAGGCATAAGAATTAATTGGGCCCAAATTCAGTAGTATAAGTAAAAAAATTTGGGGCAATTGCTTCCTTCACCATATAGCTGCACTCAATTCCAGTGAAAAAACAAAAATATTTTTAATGTATTATTTTTTTGTATTATGTAATTTTTTATCTAGAATGGGCTTTTGATTTTTTTTCGGATTTTTATTTTCAAAACACAAAAAAACTCTTCTAAAAATCCATAAAATCAAAAAAGATTCCAGTATTCTCATTTTCAACTGAACAGAGCTAGTGTTTTTACAATAAATCTCTAGCCAACCTTCCTGTCAAAAATTATTTCTTAACATGAAGTATGTAGGTACTTGATAAAAAAAAATAACTTCAACAATTTCTTTGTCCTCTACGCTGCTTAATTTCCTGGAATTAGTCACTTCAATAATCTTCGATGGTTCTATGGGTATCCAAAATATGAACGAGATGGATATTGATTGTCCCAACCATTCCTGTTAGTCCCAATCTCGATAAGCCATGGATATAGATAGATACAAAGTTTTCGTGTCCTTGATTCCCAAGCGTAGTGCTTCTTTCCCAATGTTTTTCTGGAATGTATTATTTTCAATTCTGGATTTTTATTTTCGGAATAAAAGATATTTTCAGAATTTTAAAATTGTGTTGAGTGCAGGTTCAAAAATATTAGGTGTAGGAAAAATTTGCCAATTTTTGACCCTCTAACGTTACATTTTCTCATCTAGTTAGCTTGCTTGGTTGCTGACTGTTTCTTCCTGCACCCGATGTGTTCTTCGGTCATTTCCATAAATTTCATAATTGCATTCAGTAAAAAGTTAAAAAAATCCATAATCATGTTCAATTGTGTTCTAAATTGAGTAATGCAGTGTATTTACAAATTATCTAATTCATAAGTTAAAAAAAATTAGTTATTTTAAATTGAGTAATTTGAAACTCATTCTAAATCTAAATTAACATTCAGACTAATGTAATCACTAACATAACTATGAATTTCGGATCACATACGTTAAAATATTAATCCATATTTGTTAAAATGTTAATCCATATTTGGAAGTGAGTTTAGAATTATTTAATTTAAAATAAAATTATTAATTTTTTTAATTTACGGATTAAATATTTTAAAAAATTGTTAAATTTAGAATGAAGTGAAAATATTGATGAATTATTTTTAAATTATATGTTCTCTTTGGTATGGAATGACTTCGGATTATTCAATTTCCAAAGATTTATTTGAGATATTGAATGACTTGTAAATTTTAAAGGAAAATTGTATCAAATTTTTTATTTGCATAATTGTATGAGTTGTATGAGAGAAGAGAGGGGATTATCCAATATGAGAGGAAAATTGTATGCAACACATGTTGGGGTGTCACAGATGAGAGCAGAGAGCAAGCAATGAAAGTAATGTGAAAAGTATTTAGGGTTTTGGATTTTAAATTATTTACTGAAGAACAAAACAGTAATTTCCTATTTATTATTGGGGAGCCTGAAGAACACATGGAGGTGCAAGAAGAAGAAGCCTTGGTTGCTTTTATTGTTGTTGGACTAAATGTTTAGGGCTTCTATTATTCTCAGATTTCTTACTACTAAGTTCACACCCCTTCTTTTTGAAAAAGTAAAAGACCATATATTACTTCTAATCCTATCACTCTTCGAACATGCATCTTTCTTTCTCTTTTCCATGGCAACCTTCTACCTTTCCATCTCTTACAAGTCACATCCTATTCCCAGTAAATTACATTTTTTCTACCAATCATCTTCTTACTATGTGTCCTCACGTTGCATTGGCATTTCAAGTGAATTTCTGTCTTTTGTTTTTGTTTTACTTACAGAAGCAATATGCATGTATTTTTATTTTTTTTATAAATTAAACGCCTTTTATTGTGTATCTAATCCATGTAATTATGATAATATTTATTTTATTTATTATTAAACATTTAACCATAGTGTAATTGTACACAAATTCATCAATTAAGACTTTGTCAATGGTGTCATCAAGTTGTGTTTGAATATAAATTTGTGATAATTAATTTTCATTAAGTGGAGAAGTCACTCTGAAGTCATATTTAGATTGTGACTTTTTGTGATAAAATTGTATATTTAATTTTTTTTTTTTATGATTATTTTTAAATTTATCTAAATTAGTAAAGTTGATTAGAATTTTATTGTTTTTATGAAAAAATTCTTAAATAATATATTATTAATTTGCAAATGTATTTGAATTTAAGTACTATCATTTTTTTACTCAAAGAGAGTGAGAGAAAGAAAATGACAATTCCTATCCCTATAGACACACATGAACATAGCAAAACATTTGTGCTCAATTCTCTGCTGTCATTGTTTTAAGTGAGTGACTCTTGCAATAATGTGGATAAAGACACACTTTTATAATTGAATCTCCAGTTTTCTTTACTATTATACATCTCATAAACATGTGATACAACCCTATGTCTTTTTTATTAAATTTTTATTTAATTTTCTATATGAACACGTCTTTATAGCCATGTGGATACAAACATATTCTATGACATTATGAAATATGGAGAGTAATTTGTTCATGATGAGTTTACCTACCACAAACAATAACATTCTTGTAATTAATTGTTCAATAATTTTTTTTCACCATAAACAAACTTACACAACATTTGGATAAAGTTGTTGTTAATTCTCTAATACAATTTACGAGTGCATCTTCCATAACCATCTAAACGCAACCATTTTTTTATAATCTTTGGTATATTTTATGATATTATAGATTATTTTTATATACAACACAATAATTAATTTATTAATATTTGTGAATATTTTTTTTATTATATATATATATATATATTCACCTTATTATGTGAGGCTAAAAATATATATATATATATATAAGATATGAAATGTTATTATAAAAGAGATTATAAAAGTTTATAAGAGAAATGATTGTTCATGCGAACTTTTATTTTATATTTAAATATCACATATATTAAAATTAGTGTTCACATTTCACTAAGCTCAGATTCTCATAACAATTTTTTTCATAATAAATTAACTTAATTTATCATTATAAAAAAAATATTTGAAGTGTATTGAAGCTTATTATGTAATCCATGTGCATGCATGGGTTGTTAAATGTAGTGTACATTTTCATAATACATGAGTCAATCTATTCTTCTCTATATCGTTACATAGTATTAAAAGCATATTTTTTTTTCTTCTTCTTTAGATAGGTTTTTTCCCTCATCTATGGTATAGTTACATAGTGTACAAAAATTATTCGAGGTGTCTTTAAATAGGTTTTTTCCTAATCAATTTGAGGTCTACACGTGCTTGCAAGTTTTCCTTCCAAATTTTAGACAAATTATTTAATATTTATCACTATAAAATTCTAAATAAAATGTGAAGAAATGTTCAAACAGAATTCTTGTTTCGGGTAGCGGCCTTTACATCACGAAAGAGAGGTGAATGAACAAGCCTAACATGGAGGCTCAATAATTTATTATAATTTCAGTTGAGATCAAAACGTTTCTTTTTTTATAGATAAAATTTTCACTTTTCAAACCAAATGTAATATCATATCAGAGAATAAACAAGTTTTCTTTGTTATAAAATATAGAAAGACATATACAGTAGTTTATGCAGATCCACATAGAAGCATACTATCATACATCCCACGTACTTAATACTACACAAATATTTTTTAAAAATATTTTCCTTTTTTAAGCAACATTATACAAATATGGTTAAGTTTGATCCTACAATTATATATTGCTATTATTATTATTAATATTTCTAACTCTTAAATCAACAAGATAAAAATATAGGTGAAATAAGATATTTTGAAAAATTAATCAACCTAGTAATTTTATAACTCACATGTTCTCACTCCAAAACTTGAGATAAGGAGATATAGAGAATTGGAATATCATTTCCCATGTTGATTTTTTGATGTTTCTACAGTAACAGTAAAAGTTTGAGATGATTTGCTGATTATAGTTTAACAACAGAATACATAATAAATAGTTCAAATGATTCATTGAAAAAATCACCTTATTTCAAAAATTTCAGAACCACTAAATAATTGTTAATATGTGAGACCATTTTATAAAAGAAAATGGTAGTTAATTATAAAAGTAAGACACTGAATAAAGATTTATTTGAATTTACAATTATTTTAGATGGAATAGTTTATATTAAATATTATTATTTTATCTCATATTTAAGTTACTCATGATTTTTAAGTTATTAATGTAAATCAATTAGGTCAATTTTTTTATGTTAATTTAATTTATTTTGCACCAATGCATATTTGCAAAAAACACTTATTTAAATATATTAAATAGTAAGGAGAAATAATTATTTATTTCAAAACCAAAATTCAATATATTGTTTACAAGACTATAACTTAGAAATATAAGGATATATCATAATTTAAATTATGAATTAATAAGAATAATTTATAAATGTTTTGAACCCAATAGAGGGCAGAAGATTCTAGAAGAAGCAGCCCGCATCCCAGAAGTCTCTAGTATCTCTGAAGCGCTTTACATCTCATATAACCCCTTCCCCACTCTCGCCATAATCAAATTCATTCCTTTTTCTGAACTCAAACCACCCAAAGTGACCCTATGGCCGACGAAGCCAAAGCCAAGGGCAACGCCGCTTTCTCCGCCGGAGACTATGCCACCGCCATCCGCCACTTCTCCGACGCCATCGCCTTGTCCCCCACCAACCACGTCCTCTATTCCAACCGATCCGCCGCGTATGCGTCCCTCCAAAACTACTCCGATGCCCTAACCGATGCCAAGAAGACCGTTGAACTCAAGCCCGACTGGTCCAAGGGCTACAGTCGTCTTGGCGCCGCGCATCTCGGCCTCTCCCAATACGACGACGCCATTTCGGATTACAAGAACGGCCTCGAAATCGACCCCAACAACGAGCCCCTCAAGTCCGGTTTGGCCGATGCGCAGAAGGCCCTAGCTGCCGCCTCCAGACCCCGCTCCTCCGCCGCTAGCCCCTTCGGAGATGCTTTCTCTGGGCCCGAGATGTGGACCCGGCTTACCGCGGACCCCGTAACTAGGGCTTACCTCCAACAGCCCGATTTCTTGAAGATGATGCAAGATATCCAGAAAGATCCTAATAACCTCAACCTGCACTTGAAGGACCAAAGAGTTATGCATGCCATAGGGGTTTTGCTCAACGTGAAGATTCAAACCTCTCCACCCACCGACGCTGACATGCCTGATTCGCCGTCGCCCTCACCTTCCGAGAGGAAGAGAGCCGCGGAAGCCGAACCCTCCAAGCAACCTGAGCCTGAGCCCGAACCCGAACCCATGGATTTGTCTGAGGAGAAGAGGAGCGCGAAGCAGGTGAAGGCTGAGGCGCTGAAAGAAAAGGAAGCGGGTAATGCAGCGTATAAGAAGAAGGATTTTGATACTGCAATTCAGCATTACACCAAGGCTTTGGAGTTGGATGATGAAGATATATCGTATCTCACCAATCGGGCAGCTGTGTACTTGGAAATGGGAAAGGTATGCTTTCTCTTTTTATTTTCTGGTTTGATTGAATTTCTGTTGATTTATATTTGTATGCTTTTCTAACTAATTTTAGGGTCTGGTAATTTATTTGAATGTTTGTTCGACTGCTTGGTTATATTATTGCATTTAATGAAGTTTAATATTGGTTGAAATGTATTGTTTTTGTACATGTTATCCTTTCATATCTCACATAGATGAACCAAGAGTGAGAGAAATGGGATCACCTGCAGTTCAAAGATAACTGCAGAGCGATTCTGTTTCGAATTAGAGGGGGCAAAATTATTTAACTAACATGTCATTTTATAATTGAATATTTGGTCTTTAACTAAGCCTCCTTCACCTTGGAGGGTAAGGTTTGTGTTGTTTATTTTATAATTTATTGTGTAATTTTTTTGATGATTAGGATGCAGTTGAAAATTGAACTGCTAAGAATAATTGTTGGAATGAGATTTGGGTATTATCTAACACCGTTACGGGTGTTGATACTTATCCCTGTCAGTCTTGTTAAGGTAAAGAACACTTCCTTTAGCAAGTGTTTGTTTAGTTATATAAAACTAATTTATGATGTGTAGAAACTCTTGCAATTACTTTTGTCCTGTGGTTAAGTTGTCTCATCAAGCCAACTGTCTAACATGTGGTACAGGCAATTTATTTTCATTCCACACCCTTGTAGTCGAAGGAAAAATGTGTAATCTAGCATGCATGAATTCATCAATATCGGAATTTTACCATAAAATTTCGACATTACTGGGATTGTGTGGGATCTTGTATCCTTTTACCTACATGTGCTGGATGCTTTACTGTACCATAAAACTGAATAACTCCAAAGTGTTTGTGACTAATGATACGTGAGATTTTAATTAGGCCATGTTAAGTACAATGCATTTAGAGGAGGAAGATGGATAAAAGTTAAAGTTAATTTTCACACTGAATATCACAATATCATTACCCCCGTTTTGTTGCTGAAGCTTGTGTGTTGGATGGGGAATTTGGTCAAATTTGTCTTTGATTGTCATTACTGGGTCTTTGATTTTATTGGAAGTACGCATTAGACTATGGAGTTGTATGCAAAAATGTACAAAGGATTAAGGATAATCTGTATTTTAGTTAGGAAAAGTAATATTCCCCTGAAAACTGCATTCTTACAGCAATTCCTGGGTTAATATTTTTCAGTATGAGGAATGTATAAAAGATTGTGAAAAGGCTGTTGAAAGAGGAAGAGAGCTAAGATCAGATTATAAAATGATAGCCAGAGCTTTGACGAGGAAAGGAAGTGCCTTGGTGAAAATGGCGAAGTGCTCAAAGGATTACGACCCTGCCATTGAAGCTTTCCAGAAAGCACTAACTGAGCACCGCAACCCTGACACTTTGAAGAAACTTAATGAAGCTGAAAAGGCAAAGAAAGATCTGGAACAACAAGAAGATTTTGATCCACAGGTGGCTGATGAGGAGAGAGAAAAAGGTATAACCTCTTTTAGTTGACTCTCTGGAGTCTTCATTCGATTCCACCAAGTGTCATGTCTTCTTTTGAAAGAACTCATATAACTATGTATTACTGAAACTGTTATGTAGGAAACGAATTCTTTAAGCAGCAGAAGTATCCTGAGGCTGTGAGGCATTACACGGAGTCTTTACGAAGAAATCCGAAAGATCCTAGGGTAATAATTCTATTTGAATAGAATTGATAATATTTGTGTTTAATGGAAAGTGCTGGTCTTTATCTGTCCAAATTCCTTAATGCTTTCAGGCCTATAGTAACAGAGCAGCATGCTATACTAAGTTGGGGGCAATGCCTGAAGGTTTAAAGGATGCAGAGAAGTGTATTGAACTTGATCCAACCTTCGTAAAGGGTTATACCAGGAAGGGTGCAGTGCAGTATTTCATGAGGGAATATGACAAGGCTTTGGAAACATATAGGGAGGGATTGAAATATGACGCTAACAACCAGGAGTTGCTTGATGGAATTAAAACGTAAGTTATGGATTTACATTCCTGGATTGTGTTTCTAATATTTCTGTTCTTACATTGAATGCATAATGTGTGCCTAATAATCTAATATCCATATCAGTTGTATACAACAAATTAATAAGGCTAGCCGTGGAGACTTAAGTCCCGAGGAATTGAAGGAGAGACAGGTGTGACATATTTTTTATACTTTATTAACTATATCATTGCATTTAAAAATTATGTTAAGTATTGAATTTCGTATTCTTGCAGGCAAAGGCAATGCAGGATCCAGAAATTCAGAACATTCTCCAAGACCCTGTTATGAGACAGGTTTGCTTCCTTTTTTTTCTTGAATGTTGATGCGTATTTCGGGGGTGAAACAAGGAGATGTGCTTATCAGAGTTGGGTTGTGTACTGTTTATGCAGGTATTGGTTGATTTCCAGGAAAATCCCAAGGCTGCACAGGAACATACAAAGAATCCTATGGTGATGAACAAGATTCAAAAGCTGGTCAGCGCTGGAATTGTCCAGATGAAGTAAATTTGTGGAAGAATGGCACAGTTGGTGTGAAAGAGCAGTCGACAATTATGTCTTTCAGTGTGACTAATTTGATATTTTAATAGATTTGATTGGGAAAAAAGTTGAGAAATTTTGACTTCTTTTTCATACGTTTTGTTTTAGTGACTTAATATATCATTGTCAGGTGAACTCCATTTTTATCATTAATTGCCTTATTTCTATTGCCTTATTTCGCGTGAGATGATTTTATTAGAGCGTAATCTTTCACTTTTAAAAGTTGAGTTTGCGCTATTTACCCCTTTACTATCTAACACGGTTTTAGTGAGCTAAATAAAACTTGTATACCATCTGTTTTGTTGTGTTTCTCATTAATTACTTTCTGAACTAACGTGCATGTTTATCTCAAAAATGGAATGAATACTGTGTATTTGTCCAAGTAGAATTTTATAACAATTTTTATCTTGTAAAAATTTTAAACGACATTTAAAAAGTTAGTATTTAAAAGGAAAAAAATAAGATGAATTTATAACATTATAAATAAGAGTAGTTCATATTAGTGTTTTAGTTTTTTAAAATAGTTATTTAGCAAATACTACATGTGATTATGTTATACTAATAATATAGAAATTTAGTCAGAGAACATTAACAGCGTACTGAATTGGAAAATTGTAAAATTACAAATCACTGTTTGGTACGACTTTTAATATAGTCATTACTAAAAACGATAAATGTCATACAATCTTATTTGTAATAGAGTGGATGTGGAAAATAGTTTTATATTGTATGTCTAAAGCTATTTATGTATTTATATATAGTCGATAATATAATATTTTATCTTTTTAGAATACAATATACTAGTTTATTTTGGTATCAAGAACTTGTCGAAAAGAAGTCAAACTCATGATTTTAATTCAGATAATTATAAAGGTCGCGTCATACATTTTTTTACTTAAAATCGTGGCAGTTTACATATTATAAGAAAACAAGAGAGAAAAGAGAAAAGTCTATTCTTTCTTTCTTTCCAAGAGATTCTTATTGAAAGGAGTTAAGATAAGAGAACGATTTGAATCATTCCTGGATTGGTCTATCTACATTTCCCTCTCTTTTCTTTTAGCTGAACTTTCATCTTCTCGCTCTTCCACACTTTCTCCTTGTTAGTTTTGGACTCGGAGGGTACCTGCAAAAGGTATTTCGATGTTTAAGTCAGACTTCAACACTCAACACTTAATATTTAGGCACTCAATATTTAGGATTAGATGATTGCGGTACCTAATCCTTTGAGATTTGTGTTAATTTATATAATTATTGTGATCCATTGTGGTTAATGGGCCTAATAAAAGAAGATTAACAAAAGTTGGGTAATTAATCAATCTCGTTGTTGGTCATGTCGATCGGTGGTTTGGACCGGATGTCTCGATCATTCAAATCGTACCAGTTCATAAGTGTCTAATTTCAGTAATATTTCATCTTAAAATATAGACACTTATGAGAATTTATTGTTTATTTATATATAAAATAATTCCTAATTTATGAATTTATACCTTTTATATTTTTTATGATCTTTATTTGAATAAGAGTATTTTATTCCTAAATTTGGTGTTAATTACAGATTTTCAAGGAAGATTGGAGATTTGAATTTAAGATGAATGATTTGAGCTAAAAAGATAAAGATAGAAGGTCCTAGAATGGAAAAAGATGCAAAGAAAGATTGAGCATTTTTTTATGTTTTATCATTTAGCCCATTAGCGCGACACGGGAAGCAACCTAACCCTAGAAAACTAGGATAAATAGAGAGCTAGAGGCTCAATTGTAGTGTGTCAGATTGAGAGGAAAACACCATAGAGTGAATTGTAACCTAATTGGGAGAATGGAAGGTGCTAGAAGTATGCGTGACTAATTCTACCATTTGGGATTGGGAGTAATCTGCTCAAACTCTTATGTATTGAGGTGATATCTTATATATTAATATTCAGTTCTTGATTGATTATTGGTATTATTGTTTTACTTTAAATTTTTCGTGACAAATTGAGAAACTTAAATCTGACCGGGAGGTATTTTTAGGGTTCGGACCTAAACAACAATACTTAACATATTTGAGTGCTAGGAATAGACTTGAAATGTTAATTGCTATTAAACGTCTGAGCTTCGTTCTAAGTTGTTCTTATAATTATACGAGGGATCGATAGTTAGGGGACATTCTTAAGGATTTTATATGTGAGGAATCGATATAAATGATTTTTATACGGGCATCAATTTCAATCAAAGAACTTAATATTGACATGCTAATCAAATACTTGAGAGTGAGAGAGATGAAACTAATTCTTATTTTTTTAATTGAAACAACTAATTCTTTGTTTGTTTTCTTATTGATCAGTGCCAACACAATTAATTCAAAATTCTTATAATTGTTCTGTTTTTATATTTAGCTTGTACTCGATAATTTACTGTTACTTGTGGGATCAATATCCGTCCTTAGGGACAATTATTACTTCTGACAAACGCGGCGGTGCACTTGCCGTAAGAAGTCATCACCAGTACAGAGATAAATATTAAAAAACTCATAAATGGATGTAAAGTAAAAACACATTTTAATTTTATTTATTTAGTATTAAAAAATGCATATTAAGCTTAACTCAACTCGTATGTGAGACTATATATTATAGGTGGTCCGATAACGACCTAATAGTGAGTGACCTAATAAGGTTAATAAACTTTCACTATGATAAACTTGAAATGACTCTGATAATATATTAAAACGTGAACTTTAAGTCTAGCTCAACCTTACAAAACCGAAGGTTTGCACCCACTTATATACTATGCAATATATACTATGCAATGTTTTAAGCTTTATTTAATATGAGATATTCAACGTTTAAGATATTTGTATAAGTTTATATGCATGTCTTTTTCTTTGTGTATTCAACTACTCTAAAATATTACCTTATCTTTTTTTCTCTACTTTTCCTTGTTGAATCATATTTTAGGGAAGGTTTGTTTTTCAAGTTTAGTTATATTTTTGGAATGATATTTATAGGATTATATTATTATTTAAAATAAATTTTATTTTAAAATAAAATATTAAAACAATAAGCTATATTAATGTGAGAATCTAAGATTTCAACCTACGAATATGAATAAGAAAAACATGTATAATATTTTCCTAAACAATACCTGAAAAAATAATTTTTATAACTTGTATCAAATTTGGAAATGCTATTCATATACATATTTACTTTTGTAAAACTTAAAATAACACGTTGATTTTGTCCTCGTATTAAAGCTATTAACAGTGCAGGTGGGATTCTAACGATGTGGAGTAATAAGTCGTTCCAAATGTTTAGTTTGGTAAACGGAAGGAATTATTCTGTGATTGAAGGTTTTTGGAAGCTTGGAAAGGGGGTATTTGTAACTATAGTAAATGTGTACGGTTCTGGCTCTTTGCGGGAAAAGAAGGAGTTGTAGAAAGAAATTAGTGATATTAGAATGAATCAGCTCTCAAAGGCTTGGTGTGTTATTGGAGATTTCAATTCTATTAGGCGAAAAGAGGAGAGGGAAGAGTTTGATGTCGACGACAGATTATTCTAGAGAAATAGAAGGGTTTAATGATTTTATCGAGAATTCGGAATTGGTTGATATCTTGCTGGTTGGTAGGAAGTTTACTTGGTATAAGCCCAACGGTTTGGTGAAGAGCGGAATTGACAGGGTGTTGATCTCAAAATGGATAGATTTTTGGCCTAATTTCCAGGAGTTCGTGTTAAGCAGATCAATTTCTGATCATTGTGCAGTTATACTTAGAGAGGTGTCTGTGGATTGGGGTCCGAAACCTTTTAGGTGTTTGGACGTATGGCAAAGAGATAGTAGGTTTAAGAAGTTTGTGAGTCTAAGTTGGGCTTCTTATGAGGTTGTAGGAGGGGGGATATTTATTCTAAAAGAAAAATTGAAGAAGCTAAAAGTAGATCTAAAAGTTTGGAATAAAGAAGTTTTCGGAGATGTGAATCTTGCTGGCAAGGAAGTGCAAAAGAGAATTGAGGTTTTAGACACACGTGATGATGAATGTGGGTTAGCTGAGGCTGAAATGGAAGAAAGAAAGGGTCTTCTTGCTGAACTTAATAAAGCTTAGTTTAAGCAGGAGTTTGTTTCAGAAAGCAAGGCAGAGATGGTTGAAACATGGGGACCTTTAACACAATTTTTTTTCACTTGTCTGTTAAATGGAGAAGGGCAAGGAATCAATTGTATGGGACTTTTGTTAATGGAAAATGGTGTGAGGATAAGGATGCGATCAAGGACAAGGTTCAAGAGTTCTTTGAAGAGAGATTCGCTAGGAACAATGCTTGCCAGGTTCGGTTGGATAATGCTAGGTTTAACACTATTTCGGATTCAGACAACGTTTTGTTCACTGGTGATTTTTTTGAAGATGAGGTTAGGGCAACGGTTTGCAGTTGTGACAACTCAAAGAGCCCTGGCCCGGACGGGTTCAATTTTGGTTTCTTAAAATTCGGCTGGGATATTATTAAGGGGAATGTGATGATGGCGGTGAAGGATTTTGCGCTCAACGGTCATTGGCCCAGAGGGTCAAACGCTTCGTTCCTCTGTTTAATACCAAAAGTTGAAAATCCCCAGCAGCTCGGTGAATTTAGACCTATTTCTTTAGTTGGATGCCTGTATAAAATCATTTTTAAAGCGCTTTCTCTTCGTCTGAAGAAGGTGATTAGTAAAGTTATTGACGTCAAACAGTCGACTTTTCTTGAAGGAAGGGGTTTGATGGATAGTGTGCTAGTAGCTAATGAGGTTTTGGATGAGTATAAAAGGAAGAGAAAGAGCTGTGCTTTCTTCAAAGTGGACTAAGAGAAGACATATGACTCGACTAGTTGGGAGTTTATTTATTATATGCTTCAGAGGTTGGGTTTTTGTGATAGGTGGATTTGCTGGATAAAGGGATGCTTAGAATCAGTGTCTGTTTCAGTTCTTGTGAATGGTAGCCCGACTAAGGAGTTTATCCCTTTGAAGGGCGTCCATCAAGGTGACCCGCTAGTTATCTTGCCAAAAACTTATTATGTTTTAAAAAGCAATGGCAAGAGATCGTGGTAGAGGAGAAGAGGCAAGGTGGAGGGGGAAGAGGGAAGAAGTCTGGAGAAGAGAGGCGGATATCAAGATAGCATCGTCGATGAACAACTCTGGGGAAGGGATCTCCACAACTTTTTTCTTCTCCAACTTCCCTGACAGTCATGGAGAGTATGATATGTATAGAATTTTCAGAAAATGGGCCAGAGTGAAAGAGGTGCTTATTTCTAGGCGGCTGAATAGGTGGGGAAGAAGATATGGCTTTGTGAGATTTTACCCAGTCCCTAATGAGGCCAAACTGGAAAAGAAACTGGACCAGATTTATATTGGCAACCTGAAATTGCACGTTAACTTCCCGAAATATAGGAGAGCAGAGGTCGAAGTTCAGAAAGGAAAACCAAGCACATCTAGACATGTTGCCTCGCGAGCAAGGAGTTCTAAGGGTAAGATGACGGAGAAGGAGAAGGAGGTCTGGCGCGGATACAGAACAGTCCGAAAGGAGGAGATCCAAAAACCTAAACAATCCTATGCTGAGATTGTGCGTAAACACTCAAAAGGTAGATGGACTGGCCCTGCTTTTGAAATAATACCTAACACACCGGCGTGGTTGGCTTCGAGTGCAGTTGGATGGATGTCCTCTTCTATGTCCTTTGATACTTTCAATGAAGAATTTGTCAAGGGGGGTATGAGCAGAATCAAGCTTAGATTTATGGGTGATAACCTTGTGCTTTTAACGCCCAAAGACGGTGATAGAATGGAGGATATCATTAAGCTCAATAATGAATGGTTCGTCTCCCTTTTCGATGACATCAAACCCTGGTCCGAATCTCATGTCGCAAAGCATAAAATAGTTTGGGTAAAGTGCTACGGGATCCCTTTAACCTTATGGAGTGAACAGTGTTTCAAGAAGGTGGTTGGAGAAGTAGCATCCCTGGTACAGATTGATGAGTCTACTAGACAATGGGAAAACTTGGAGTTCGCCCGTTTGCAGGTTAGAGTACGCAAAGCATGCAAAGTGGATATGGTGAAGGAGTATAGGATCAACGGGCAGGTCTGTAATGTTGTCATTACAGAGGAGATATCTAGTAGAGAACGAGGAGAATGTTTGTGTCACAAAGATCACTACGAATCCTCCGATAGTATATCGTCATCGGATACCGTGGTGGAGGAAACATACCACGCCGAAAGGTTGTCCGATGAAGGGGAAGAGTGCGAAGACGGTGGTCCGCGGCGGGATGAGGACCCCGAGGTGGTGGGGTTGACCCAAACCTCGATACCAACTAACCGAAAGTTTTTAGAGAATAAGGTTGCGAGCGATACTGGGTGTCAGTCTAAAGGTGGGTTCTCTTTCCTTAAAATGGCAAAACGTGTGCAAGGAGGGTCTGAAGGAGGAACAACTTTAGCTGCTGTGAGCCAAGTCAACGAGGCATGCAAGGTATTCCAGGACTCGTTGGCTAACCTAATAGAAGGGGCTTATGGGTGCAATTTCCCAACAAATGGGCCGAAGCAAGGTCAGGCCCAATCAACAATAAGAGGTACGATTAGTAAAGAAGGGATTCTAAGGGGCCCAATGTCAGGAAGCAACGGGGGAAAAACGGTTAGTCGAAGTGGGAAGGAAGGGCCTGCTACCATGGCTGCGTCAAATCCACATCGTACGAAGGAAGAGGGGGATCATTGTGCAGAGATGCAAACACGGGTGAATGAATATGATGTTAACCCATGCCAAGCTGTCCACTGTAGTAGCGAGAGAGAGAACTCATCTACGGGGAGCTCAGACCCCCAATCAAGCGGAAGTGTTAAGTGGTGCAAGAGGACCAACGGTGTAGAATCAAGTGCGGAACACGACGCTTTGTCTAAAGGAGGAGTTGGCTGTAAGTCATCACCGGAATTTCGTAGACTGAGGTCTACGGGAGGGATGGGAACGCAAAATGCACAACCAAAGAGGAGGTCGAATGGGGGAGTAGGAACACTCCATCATGGGGTAAACCCTGTCTCTAGGCTTAGCCACTGTTCCTTGGCGGAATCGAGTACAGACATTCATCATTGCAACGATCGGTTGAAGCTGGATGTCAAGGATGCGGAATCAGTGCGAATCTGGGAGTTGGGACGCAATCTCGGATTGGAGTATTCAGGGGGCGAGGGGAATCTAGTTGAAGAATTGGATCGGCTAAAGGAAAGGGATAAGGATGATAAAGAGGTTTCTTGGGTGGGAAGTGTGAAGGAGTTACCATGATTATAATCAGTCTCAATATTAGAGGGTTGGGAGGGGGGACAAAAGCAAGGTATTTGAGTCACCTTGTGTCTAAGGAGGGTGCTATTTTCCTCTGTTTGCAGGAAACGAAAACTTCCTCTTTCTCAGATGCCAGATGTTTTCTGTTGTGGAAGAGTAGTAACATTGGATGGATCCATCATGAAGGGATTAATGGGGCAGGAAGTATGTTAACAATGTGGAATAAGGAAGCATTTGAGTATGGAAGCCACGCTATCGGGACTGGCTTTATCGCTATAGCGGGCTATCATCTTGAAACAAAATGTCATTGTGTGGTGGTAAATGTTTATGCAACATGTAATTTACAGGATAAAATTCTCTTGTGGGAAGCATTAATGACTCTCAAGCAATCGTACCAGAATTTGGCTTGGTGTCTATGTGGTGATTTCAATGCTGTTAGGAGGCCCGAGGAGAGGAAAGGGATTAGAGGCCATTCAAGTCAAAAAAAGGAGATTGCAGGTTTTAACAACTTTATTCAAAATAATGGTTGGATGGACATTCCTGGTGTAGGGAAAAGGTTTACATGGTTTAAAGCGAATGGCACAGCAAAGAGTAGACTGGATAGATTTCTGGTCTCTGAAGAGTGGCTCCAAATTTGGCCGGCATCCAAACAGTATGTGCAACAGAGAGTCGTCTCAGATCACTGTGCTCTAGTCTTAAAATCATGTGTTAAAGATTGGGGGCCTAAACCTTTTCGAACCCTCGATGTATGGCTGAAGGAACCAGGGTTCATTGCAATGGTAAAGGTTAAATGGGAATCATATCAGGTGGAAGGTAATTGCATTTCCGCTCTGAAAGAAAAGCTGAAACTCTTAAAGGCTGATCTTAAAGAGTGGAATAGAAGGGTTTTTGGTTGTGTGGAATCGGAAAAAGGACGTATTGAGATGGAAATTGAGAATTTAGACGGGGAGGATGACATTGATGCTCTAGAGGATGAGGGAAGGCAGAGAAGGCTGGATCTGCTCAGTCAACTGGGGTTGGTTAATAGAAAGCTAGATTCCATTTATAGGAAAAAAGCAAGGGTGAATTGGCTAAAGCATGGGGACTCTAACTCCAATTTTTTCCATTCTGCGATTCGATCGAGAAGGTTAAAAAATGAGGTCAAAGGAGTTGTGGTGAACTCTCAGTGGTGTGAAGAACCGGAAGTTGTAAGGAGGGAAGCAAAGTCTCTCTTTGAGAAGAGATTCATGGCTACGCAGGACTTTGGTGTACATTTGGATTCGATGGAATTCAGGTCGTTGCCCTTGGAGGTAAGCAGGAATATGGTAGTCAGCTTCACTGAGGAAGAAGTGAAGAATGCCGTATGGGAATGTGGAGGCTCAAAAAGCCCGGGCCCGAACAGGTTCAACTTCAATTTCATTAAGAGTTGTTGGGAAGTGCTTAAGGCGGATGTTATGGCAGCACTGCAACTTTTTCATACTACTGGTTCTCTTCCGAAAGGTTGCAATGCTTCCTTCATTGCGCTCATCCCCAAAGTAAGAGATCCGTCCTCGCTTGATCAATTCAGACCCATCTCTCTTGTTGGTGTAATATACAAGATTATTACTAAAGTCTTGTCAAGCCGTATGAAGAATATTATGTCGTTTATCATTGATGAATGTCAGTCAGCCTTTATTAGTGGAAGAGGATTATTGGACAGCGTCGTTATGGCCAATGAGATCCTTGAGGATATAAAGAGAAATGGTAAAAGTGGGGTGTGCTTCAAGGTGGATTTTGAAAAGGCATATGAATCGGTGAGATGGAGTTTTTTGTTCGATATGCTACACAGGCTAGGCTTCCATGATAAGTGGATCTCGTGGGTTAAAGGATGCTTGGCTTCATCGTCAGTATCTGTGTTGGTTAATGGGAGCCCTACGGAGGAATTCAAACCTTCTAGGGGGTTGAGACAGGGAGATCCAATTGGCTCCATTCCTTTTCTTAGTGGTTGCTGAAGGTTTAGCAGGTTTGGTCAGACAAGCGCTGAGAACGAATGCCCTTAGGGGGCTCAAGGTGGGAAGAAATAATGTAGAATGTTGTCTGCTACAGTTCGCAGATGACACACTTTTTTTGTGTGAGGATTCCTTTGATAGCATTTTTGCAATTAAGGCTATCCTTCGGTGCTATGAGATTGCATCGGGTCTGAAAGTCAACTTCCATAAGTCCAAGTTGTCCGGTATTAAAGTGGACGGGTTTGCCATGAGCACGTATGCTAAAACTCTGAATTGTAATACGATGAAGCTTCCGTTCCAATATCTGGGGGTTGAGGTGGGTGGTAACCCGAGGAAGATACAGTTCTGGGATCCGGTAGTTAAAAAGGTCGAAGCCAAACTTAGTTCTTGGAAGGGGAGATTTCTTTCAATGGCAGGACGAATCTGTTTGTTGAAATCAGTGTTCACAGCCATTCCTCTGTTCTATCTCTCCATTTTTAAAGCTCCTGTAGCAGTGTACAATAAAATCAGTAGCATTCAGCAGAAGTTCCTATGGGCGTGGGGAAAGCAGACTAAGTCGATATCCTGGGTAAGCTGGGATAATGTGTGTAAGCCTCTAGAGTTAGGAGGCTTGGGGGTGAAGGATGTGAAGAACTTTAATGTGGCCCTCCTGGCTAAATGGAGATGGAGGCTCATGAGTAGTGAAGGAGGTAAGTGGAAAGAGATTATATCATCTAAATACGGTACAGGAGCAGAAAATATGAACCTGAGGTCGAAGTACCAATCATGGTGGTGGAAGGATCTCACTAAAATCTGCGGTGAAGGTGTCGAAGACAGTTGGTTCCAAAAGGCCATTGGGTGGAAAGTAGGTAACGGAGCCAGAGTGAGATTCTGGGAGGATGTGTGGCTTGGGAACGAATGTCTTAGATCGGTTTACCCTAGACTCTTTTCCTTGTCTCTTGATCAAGGTAAAAGGGTGGGGGAGGTAGGAGTATGGGAGGAGACTACTTGGCAGTGGAATCTGAACTGGAGGAGGGGTAGGTTCCAATGGGAGACGGATATGAAGGAAGATCTCTTGTCCAGACTTAGTACGGGCGCTGTGTGGAAGGATTTCCTTGACCAACTAATATGGAAGGGGGACCAGAAGGGTATGTTCTCTATTAAGTCAGCGTACTCTATGTTGGATAATCACCAATGCTCAGCTGCAAGAGAAGGTGTGTTTAGTCTCCTATGGCAAGCTAAAGCCATGCCCAAGGTACTTACGACAGCCTGGAGAATTCTCATCGATAGAATTCCTAATAGAGTTAATTTGTTGAGAAGAGGTGTGCAGGTGACATCAACTCGTTGTGTTCTTTGCAATCTGTCAGAGGAATCCTCTCAACACCTTTTTCTAGAATGCGGTTTTGCTCAACAAGTGTGGTCTCAGTGTTATAGGTGGATTGGTATTCTAGGTGTCCAAAATAAAGATCTCATGAACCACTTTATGAATTTTCATCTAACCCATTTGTCCAGTCAACAGAATCAAGCATGGCTAGGTTTTTGGGCGGCCGTCGTTAGCTGTATTTGGGAGCACAGGAACACAGTGGCTTTTAGACAAGGGGTGCCTGACTCCGATGAGATTTTCCAGAACGCTCAGCTGCAATCCTGGTTGTGGTTAAAGCACAAAACATCAGATTTCTCGTACGCTTTCTCGGACTGGCTTTTGTATCCGAACCAGTGCCTCCTCTTGGTTCGCTGAGTGGTTGAAGCAAGGGCGGGAACAGGTATGGCGTAGTAAGGAAGTGAGGGTGGTTTTTTAGCAGGTATAAGGTGTTCGCGCCTTTGTTGTTGGCAGTAGCCGGTTTCGGGAGTTTATCCCTGAAAGTGGACTGGGTCAGGCCTATGCTGTTCTTGTTTATTTCTAGATGGATCTGCTGTGTTTGTTACTGCGGTAGCGTAAATCTGAGGGATAGGTGGGGGTGTGGAAGGAGTGTGTGTTTTATTCTTCTGAATTCTGCAGCCTTCAGTGGGGATCCATAGTTTTCTGGTGCTCCTTGGAAGAAATATGTCAGAAGCAGAGCCTGTTTAGTATCAGGGTGGTACAAAATGAGGTAGTCTTATAGCGTTGACAAAATTCCATGTTCAAAAACCACTGAAGGCAAAACCCCCATAATCTTTGGTGGACCATGCTCAAAAACTTCATGGCTTAGTTGGAAATGAAACCACTGAAGTTCTGAAGGCAGCTCATTTCCACTCTCATTGAGTTCTGCTTCACCAAGCAATTTTGATGGAACGTTCGCAAAGGGAGTTCTTGGAGCTCGTAGGTCATGCTGGGAGCCGATGTGGACGGGCATTTTCTTAGGCTGTAATAGTATATGAAAAGGAGCTGATATATCTTGATACGAACACCATGTGTGTACCGTGGGGTTCAGCTGAGAGCTTTTGCGCTTCTAAAAGGTGTTTGTGATGGACACGATGGACAACAAATCTCCTTTTTTGCATTTTTAACTTTGAGGCATCGTTGGAGCAAGGAACCATTCCCATTTTTGCAAGACTCTCCTTTGTAGAAACTGATTTTCAACACTGAAATATTAGTTAGTGCATGGCTGAAGTGGGAGAGAGCAGAAGACAAGAATTGCTATGCAGCCTTTGAAGCAGCGGGCACCGATTATGCGTGCATAGTCGGTGGTCGCCGAAGGTATGCAAAGGTCAACATGATCGCCGGTTGATAAAGTGGCGTTCTCCATAGGTCAACATGATCGCCGATCGATGAAGCGGCGTTCCGTGTGTAGTCGGTGGTCGCCGAAGTTATACAAGGTCAACATGATCGCCGGTCGATGAAACGATGATCTTCATGCGTGCGTAATCGATGGTCGTCGAAGTTATGCAAAGGTCAACATGATCGTCGGTCGATGAAACGGCGACCTCCATGCGTGCGTAGTCGGTGGTCGTCGAAGTTATGCAATGGTCAACATGATCGCCGGTCGATGAAACGACGATCTTTATGCGTGCGTAGTCGGAGGTCGCCGAAGGTATGCAAAGGTCAACATGATCGCCGGTTGATAAAGCGGCGTTCTCCATAGGTCAACATGATCGCCGGTCGATGAAGCGACGTTCTCCATCTGTGTGGAGTCGGTGCTCGTCGAAGTTATGCAAAGGTTAACAAGATCGTCGGTCGAGGAAGCGGCGTTCTCCATCTGTGTGGAGTCGGTGGTCGCCAAAGTTATGCAACGTGTATGGGTAACTCGTCGCGTGGCGAGGAGAATGATGAATGCCAACACCGGGAAGCCGCTTTTGGCCACACTTCTGCAATGGCGAGTCAATACAGATGAATAGCAAAAACAAGAGATTGGCTGGTGGACATTGCTCAAAAAACACA